>NC_035440.2:43703366-44022064 GCF_002127325.2 Helianthus annuus
AATAACTGCCTTATATATATTTAATTAAGTGAGGTTTTGTTAAAAACAGTAAACAAAAGGGTTTACAAAAAGTGAATCAACTCACATTGCTGTTTTAGGTTTGTCGTAAGGGTTTCCTGGAGATAATATATAAATTACACAAATGCACGTGTGTTAGTATATTAACCCATTTTAACATTAGTAATACCCTCCCCGAGACGGCATTCCAATGACTACGTCGGGCAGAACCACGACAGCCGTTACGGAACCCTAGATCAATCGGGCAGCGTATCTAATACGTCTCCAGGGGTTACAATACTTACATCATAGCAGAACCTCGCTATTTTAGGGGGTATAATACCCGGGTATAGTAACGCCACTACAGAAAATTAAGAAAGAAAGAAAGGAAATGAGCGAGACGGACTGAAGGCTGATGGCCTCTATTTATAGGGCTGTAATCGCGTCTTCACGCGGCCCGCGTTAAGTAAGGCTAACCCTTACGCGGCCCGCGTCAATCTCCGGTCAACGTATAGCTTGGCCCGGTCACCCTCTAGACTTGACACGGTGATGACACGTGTCATCACCGGGCTGCGCCACATTCTAGGTCGCTCGCGGCCCGCATGGACTTAAGCGAGATCATACGCAGCCCGCATGAACTTAAGGTTTTTGGCGAAGTCTGGTTATATCCTGATGCAGCCCGCGTTAAGTTGAGGTGAGGTCTATGCGGCCCGCCTCAACTTAATAATTATTGTTTTTAATTTATTTTATATGTTATATTGTATATTGGGCTCGGTTTTCACATACGGGGTGCATATAAAGACACGTTGAGACATTTAAAGATATATTAGGGTGTTAGAACTATTATGAGGGTGCCGGTTTTACCGAGGGTTGTTATAAAGTTGGTAATAAGTGGTGCAGGTTTGACCACAGTGCTCAAAAGTCAAATCCAGCTTACAAGAGGAGTGATGATTACCACAAAGCCAAACAATGTTATGATCTAAGTATGTGGTTTGAAAGTAGTGAATGGTATGATAACAGAGTGTGTTACAAATGTGGTTTTCAAGGACACATTGCTGTTAACTGCCAAAGTCAGAGTTTTGAGACAAGAAGATGCTTTGAATGTCATATCAGAGGTCATATTTCCATAGATTGCCCAATGAGATCAAAGGGAAGATCGAGGGCTGAATCTCGTGGAAAGATGAAGAAATCAGTCAAAGTCGAAGAAAAGCCCAAAGAACAGAAAGTGAAAGAACAGAAAGTGAAACTTTCACAAGGGCAGAAAGACAGAATGAGAAAGAAAAGGAAGAAAGCACGAGAGTATCTCGAAAAGATTGTGTCCTCGGATACAACCAGAAAATCAGATAACAGTTCTGATAAATCGGTTTGCTCTCCAAAGATTGATCAGTCGAGTAAAACGAATTCATCAGATACAAATCTGAGGACAAAAGGGATAATAAAGAAAGAAAAAGTGGTTAATCAAACGATTAACAAGCCAAAGAAAGTGAAATTTTCACTTCCTGGCGATGAATTTGTTTCCTCGGAAGCAAAGGAGCCACGGTCGGAAAATGAATCTGGTTCGTCAAAGCCAGTGGAGCCATATGTTGAGGTAAAAAGTGATAATTCCATTAAGACAATGGATGATGCAAGTTTTCCATCATTGTCAAACGGAAATTTAAAACAAAAAATTGAAAAGAAACCGAGTGACGATCACTCGAAAACACCCAAGGTTTGTCAAGCTTGGGTGGATCTCTTCAAATGAAAAACCTGACTTGCCGGAACTCCCAGGTTGGTTAGTGTGGAGTAGGAATCGGCATCTTTCTTGAGAAATGTTTTATCAAGGACATTAAGTTGTACTGGATTTAACTTTCGTTCAAATGGTTGTAAAAGAAAAATAAAGTGATGAGTTTATCCCCTATCCTACAAGTGGTAACAACAAATCTAATTTCCGGAAAAATCATTTTGATTAAAACAAACTTAAGTGTTTTGAAATCATAATGGGAAAATAGTTTGTTGTCAGGGGGAGTTCTGATTGTTAAGCCAAGTGGATGGAGATTTGAAGCAATTCGAATCAGTTTGTCAAGTTTGTATAGTTTGTTTTCAAATTTTCTCAGAAAATCAAAATTGAAACATATTTTGATTTTAGGGGGAGTAAATTTTAGAAAAATTCGAAAATTTGAAAAATTCAAAAACATGAGAAAATTCAAAATGAGTTTTGTTGAAGAAAAGAGGAAATGATAGTACATCAGTGGACTATCACAACATGCTAAAGAGTTGCAAAGTCAAAATTATTTTAATCAAGTCTCACTAATGATGTGCCAGTAGGCTTCACACAGTTAGTAAATTGTATTTGAGATATAAACCTAAATATCAAACCTTACTTATCTCGTGGGGAGCATCTCTCCAATATATGGGTAACCCCCGAAATCTTGTTTGAGAGATTGCCTGATTCTGAGATACTAGGTCTTTATGCTGTTTGATATTTAGGTATTATACCTGGACTTCTGATTTTGCGGGAGCAATAGCCTAGTCCTCGTATAATACTTTATTGCGCTTTCAAAGCTCTCCCTCTACTAAAAATTGAGAAAATATCGAAAGATATGAATCAATAGCAGTTGAAGAAAAGATTCCCTAAAGGGAACACACCTAAAGTCGAGCCTTCATCTCTTTGATCGAACGGTAGTTCGTACCTGAGCTCTCAAGGTCTCTCACTAACCCGAGATATCAGATTGGTATACTCACCTGTAAGACTGAATCTAGGGAATTTTGATACAGAAGTATATTCTGAGGTGGAACACATGAGTAAGTTAGTTCTTAAAACACTAAATCGTATCTCGAATCAATTGAAACTTGTGTAGAAGTTTAAGTGGACAACAATACTGACAATCAGAAGTGAATTTGTTTAAAATTTATTGATTAATCAAGATCAAAGGTGTTGATGATATGTTTCAAAATCTGATATGATCCTCTTACACAAACTCACAAAAATATTGTTTGTATATATTTCTTTATTGCATTTCATTAAAATCAAAAATCCAAAAAGATTATCTTTTAGCATAAATTTTGAAAAATCCAAAAAGATTTTCGACAATTGGTTTTGGAAAGCTGATTTTCAAAATTCCAAGTGCTAAACAGGATGGACAAATGGTTTGGGAGAATTTGAGAAATATGAGGTTTGATTTTGAAAAAGATTAAATGGTTCATTAATTTGAATCAAAATTTTGAATGTTATAAATTCAAGAGATTATTAATGTCAAAATTGTTTATCTTACAAGTGGTAGAGAATGTGCAGGTCATCCAGGTTCCTGAGTCTGAGTGTTACAGAGAGCCAGGCTACAATTCTTGAACCTGTGAATGATGAAAGACTGAGCTGAATATGAGCCAGGATTCGATTTCAAGGCGATAGCTAATTCCAGATTGCGATCCCAGCTTAATGAAAGGGGGAGTCTGACGAGGTTAGAACCAGAGATAGATCCTGAAGAAAAGAAGATAAAGATTGAAGGATTCTTACAATGGAGAACATTTTGGAAAGTATGAGAAGATCGATCAAGACGGAAGAGTTGACATGTTGAAGACTCGTACCGAAGACTTCGTCAACATCCGAGGGGGAGTCTGTTGGTGCATACATATGTCGACTTCGTCTTCGTTCGAGTCTTGTTCTTAGAAATGATAGACCAGGAAATAGAGCCTTGGGTCATTCCGCACGAAATGTTGTTTCGTGTGAGCAGTTCCATACGAAATCATCTGCATATAAATACCTGTGTTGTCATTTCGTTTGTATGCTTCTTGATTCCGACGCCGAAGTGCTGTCGAAGTGTCTCTAGCCTGTAAACTGTTGTGAAATCAATAAACAAGACAGATTAATGATATTCTAGTTTAATACAAGCTGAACGAAGACTGAATCAATGAATTCCGCCTCTGATTCTGTCTAAGAATTCTTCTGATCGACTCGTATTGGTCGTAAAACGATCCTACATTCTTCTTGACATCCATGAGTGATATCCAAATTCCAAATACCAAACTCTAATCCAAACACACAGCCGATCAAGATCACCATATCATCCAGCAAACATTCAAATCTTAATCACCTTCAACCATTTACACTTTCTCTACTATTTTGAACACTAATCAACAATACTTCTTTTCCAAACCAGTCGAATTAACAACCTGCTATAAACTCGTCGCAAATTAAACAGTTTAACATCTAATCTGATCACCTCAAATCCAGATCTGCTATTATACTTTTTCCGTTTTCACTATTGAACAAACAAAGCTCAGATCCAATTCTTCTTCAATCTTTCTACAATTGACAACACCACACACTACCATCAATTGCAGCTTTCGAATTCAAAACTATTCAAAACTTTAATCTTAGATCTTGAATGATTCAGATATGTGATATGATCCAGATCTTTGATACGACGAAAGCATAAGCTAAAAAAAAAAAAAAAAACACATATACTTGGTTACTTACATTGATTTTGTGTAGATACTCTTGTATGGCCTGTCATACTTGAGAACTGGGAGATTTTCTGTCTCTCACTTGGTTTGTTTGGTTGGTATAAAATTCATCAGGGTAACCCTTTACCCAAAAAAAAAAAGAAACACACGAAATGGTCACGGAATTTGAGGAATAAAAGGTTAATTGGCATCACAATTATCCTGAATGTGCTCACCATCAACTATGATATAAATAACTAGAGTAATTATTATTACACAGTAATTATTATTACACAATAGGTTTAAAGTAGCGCAATATTAATTATTCAACATCATTTTGTGTGTAGACCAAGACTACTCCTACAAACATTCACATGAATGGAACGCCTATCATTAGCATTTTAATGGGTATTTCAACGAGTTAAGAAGTGTTCAAAACTAAACTAAGATAAATGAGATATCGATACTTAAAGTGATGCCTTTTGAAAAAGTTTAATGGGAAATTAAGTGGGAAATAGATATGCTAAAAAAATCGGGTTAAACGGGTCGTGTTCGTGTCAACCCGTCAATAATCAATATTCGTGTCGTGTTCGGGTTCATATGTCGACGCGAGTTTCGGGATCGGGTTGTGCCAAATTTTCGTGTTTGTGTCCGGTTGGATCAGCCAACTCGTGAACACAACCCGTTTAACACCACTAGTTGTTTCTCACATCTCTGTTGTGAATTTCACCTATGATTTACACACCGTTTTTTTTACACACCCATGTTCGTGTCAGCTCGTCAATATTCTGTCGTGTTTGGGCTTTCAGTCTTTGTAATTTCTCTGGCGTTGTTGCACTTTGATTTATACACCAGCTTTTTTTTTTTTTTTTAACCAAGAAGAAAATACAACTACTGGACTATAATGTTATAATGTCTTAACAGAAACACTACACTTTGGGATTTTTTTTACCGATCTCTTGTACCCTTGCTCGTTTGGATAGGGATGCACCACATTATAAGAAGTATGCTTATTTGTATAATAAATCTGGCCTAATAAATTTTTTTGTAGACAATGGCCACTGTTAGAGAAGATGATTAAGTGAAAATTTTTTCTAATCAACCCGTTCTGACCCGAATCAAAATGGTAACTTTTTTAAACAACCCATTTGAACTCATACACATTCTAACCCGCCGGTTCGTTTTGATAGGGTTGAAATAACCTGAACTGATTAATTTGAGTGTAAACTAATGATGTTCTTTTATATGGCTTCCCCCTTCACTATCTCAAATGATGAAGATTAAGAGAATAAATATGTAAAACTACATTGAAAGAGGGAGTGTATATATATATCCACAATTGGTTTTTTGTTTTAATTGTGTTTCAAAGATAATATAATATTCATGGGAACTATAACTTAAAGTAAAACACACTTTCAAGCTCATTTTTTGGACTATGACAGACTATGGTTCTAAGTTCAAAAGCATGTTAAAGTGCATACAATCTTTGAAAATAAAGCTAAAAAGGAAAGTTGGGGCATCTGGCAAATGGAAGCAATGGTACATACTACATAGCGATACATGATCTAAGACTTATGAGAATTAGCCACTAGAAAACACTCAAAATGACTTGATTTAGTTGATTAATATGGCCGATACCGCATTGGCCTCCTACCTCTTGGAATCCTCCTGCAAAGTCACAACAGCATGTGTCAGCTTTGTTCTAAATTATTTTGTATAATTATAGAAAATCACTAAAGGGTTAAGCAAAATGGTACCATTTTCCAAGTCCCTTATGAATTAAATTATCAAATACACAGCAAGTAAAAATAGATTCGGATATGTACCCGTAGCCGTATGGAGAGTACATTGGTGGGCCAGCTATGTAAGGCCTTCGTGGATTGAATCCAAGATACGGGTTCGCCCGCCTCCCTCTAAATTGTTTCATCCCAGGAACATTGGTTCGTTTGGCAGCAACCTGCAGAGCCCAAGAATCCATTAGTAAGAATTTGAAGCCCGGATTTTATAATATTGCGAAGAGCTTGGTTTTAAATTGCAAGATGCGCTCCGATGCGTTTTGTCCAAGAATCTGATGCGTAATGCGTGATGCGAGCGCATCACGTATGCGATGCGCTCTTTATAAAAATATACTGAAAAATTATTTATACATAACAACTTATTAAAACATACTTAAACTAAAACAATTGACATAATAAGATAAGAATTGTGCTTTTTGGTTCAAATCAAGCATCCTAAAATGTTTTCTAGAACCATAAAAAGTGTTTAGGAACCATAATGGTTCAAATCAAGCATGCTAAAATATTAATTATTGAAAAAACCCAACCCATTTCATAAAATCTGGGCAAAAAAACATAACAAACAATGATGCGTAGTTGCGTACATCATGGCGCATTTTGCGAAGGGCGCATTATGCGAAATTGTCGCAATATCATCGCATCATGTAAACGCAACGCATTAGGTGTTGCGATGCGCTCTCATTAGCGCAACGGGCGCATCACGCATTATACGCGCATAATGCGCGCATTTTAAAACCAAGGCGAAGAGAATACGGTAATAAAGTTAGGACCTTGAGTTGACGACCATGTAACTCTGATTCATTCAAAAGTACTGCATTTTGAACAGCTTCAAGTTCCACAAATTCCACATAAGCAAAACCTTTCGGTTGACCAAATTTGTCGGTTAATATTGTCACCCTGTTTACAGTTCCACATGATTGAAAATGCTGCTGAACCTCCTCAGGCGTACATGCATAGTCTACCTGAAATTCAGAATATATAAAATTTTAATGTTCTTCCAAGAATTAAGAATAACAATAATGATCAAACAATTTCAATGCATAGCAAAGATGTTAGTGAACACAACACAACAATATAAACAGTTTTCATATACTATATCAACAGTAAAATACATTGAATAAAGAACCTCACATTACCAACATATATTGAACGGGCATCCGCCTCCTCTTTTTCAGCCAGAGTTGCAGAAGCACCAGCAGGATCGTCTGTTGCCCATGATACAAAAAATAATATTGTTAGGTAAACACGAGATTATCTAACTAAGACGCTGATTATGGTATTATATTACAGGTCAGAACAGTAAGTTCTTACAAACATGGGTGAGGCTCCTCTACAAAGTGTTTTTTTTCTACAAAGTGTAGGAAGTATTTTGTGCCATTGGATGTGTTTGATCAATGGTTGAGATTAGTTGAGTGGCATTTTTGTAATATTTGTGTTTTAATTATTGATTCATTTAATAGGCGAGGGGCATTATAGTCATTAGTGGTGTTTTAAATAAAGAAACTACCATCAGTTCCTTTATTCTAGCTATTTCTTCATTAAGTAACCACCAATCTCTAAAATCATGGATCTAGACATCAACATGGTTCAAGAACATTCAAACAATGGAGAACAATAACACTATAATCTATTCCAAAAAAATGTTCATACGTTTTTTTTTATGCGATCTAATCTGTTTATACTAGTGTGTTATACAGAATGCAAGCTTTTATAATGGTGTCTTATACATAATCTAAGTTGTTTATATTGGTGTGTTATAATGGAGATCGAAGCTGTTTATACTGGTGTGTTATACAGAATCTAAGTTGTTTATACTAGTGTGTTATACTGGTGATCGAAGTTGTTTATACTGGTGTGTTATACGGAATCTAAGCTGTTTATACTGGTGTGTTATACGGAATGTAAGTTGTTTATACTGGTGTGTTACACGGAATGTAAGTTATTTATATTGGTGTATTATACAGAATCTAAGCTATTTATACTAGTGTGTTATACGGAAATGTAAGTTGTTTACACTTGTAACTGATAAAACACAATGTGAATAAACTAATAACTAATAAAACACAACGTCAAGAATTTGTTCATGAGTGATCGCATGTCATGTTAATTTGTTATGCATACGTTCTTTGTATTATAAGTAACTGACAATTTTGAATTCTTAAAAGATATGTTGTTTTCTTAAAAATCTCCTTATTTTGTTTAAGAAACAAATCTTCCATAAATAAGTTAATTATTCAATTACCTTTATGCACTTTAATATAAAATCTCTAAGTGCCACATGTCACCCTTAGAACACTTCCTACACTTTGTAGGAAAAATAGACTTTGTAGCCAACTCTCACCCTACAAACATTATGACAGAGAAAGCAACACAGGACTCTTTCTCTAATTTTAGATTAAAGGTTACCAAATTTAAGTTTAGCAAATGTAAAACCCTAAATCAGGTCAAACCGCTCTAACCTTGCTTAACTTGACTTCCCTGCATTAACTTAACAGGCACAGACAGTTGGGGCAAGTGGCAACAACAATTAGACTAGAAATATCCTCCTAAATCTTGATGCTTATCCTATTGTATTTTAAACAAATAACAATTTCACCATGAAGATGATGTTATTAATGAATATCTTGATTCGCCTTAGCAAGTTCTTAAACTAAGATCACTTAATGCACTCGACATCTTCTAGGTTCACTCTATCAATGACATTACATTTGTAGGTTTAGAGGGGAAGTCTCACCGGCAAGACACCAACAACAGTGTAAAAAAATCCATAATATATTAATATTGTATCAAAATAAATTTGGAATATTGTACTGATACGCATACACCCTAGTCGTATAATAAGAAGACACATTTGCTTTCTCAATGTTGTCATAGGCTTTAAGCAAGCTTTTCTCTATTACCAAAACTCTAATGATTAGTTCAAACACCCCTGAATGATATTTGAATACAGTCTTCCTACATGGCTACATGTTTGTTATTTAAACCTAACGTCCTATGCAGTTAATATCGGTGATATATCCGTCCCCTGGTAAAATATCGGTGTCAAATAGTTGTTAGAATATCGGTACCGATATTATCGGCGATATTGACCGATATAACGGATATATCACCGATATTTGACCGATATAACCGATATATCACTGAATTATTAGTGTTAAATTGCAATATATATAAATTCTGCATTAGATTAAAATTACCGATATCTCAAATATCAGTCCTTGATCGATATCCGATATTTTACCGCATCAACTGCATAGCTAATATCAATGTCCCAGGCTCCCAGCTTCAAGAATCTAAAATCAAGAACACTACAGTAATATACTCACTCTCACAACCTCTGCAACATTTCCTGTTTTTTTCTTCATAACTAGTCGTCACCGTAGCAGAGAAACAGCCAAAACATATTATACTTGTCATGTTTGATAACAATAACAAACTGCAAACCTCCTAAAGTACAACCAGACACGATTCAATAATCCACGTAACCGTATAGAATCGGTATCCTTCTCAAACTCTAATTCTAGCACAATTACAAAACCTATACTAAATAATATTCATAATAAAAACAGTTAAAATAAAGCTAAATATAACAACAGCAGCATTGTCATGCATAACACAAAAATAACCAAAATAGAAGAAAGACCTTGAGCCGAGCCCATCTCCTTCTCGACTTTCGCCTGCATTTCTCGAAGCGCGCCTGCTTCTTCTTCAATCTCCTTCAGTCTCTTCTTCATATCCTCTAACTCCTGATTTCAGAAACAAAAAAAGTAGAACAAAAGGATAGAAATTGAGTTAGGGCTTTAACTCAATTCACATGAGTGCATTGAATTCGAAAACAAGGATGGTTAAAACAGTTGAATTGAAATAGAAACCTTGCTGTTAGTGTTTTCATCGTGTTCTGTTTCGTTCATTGGTGTTTCCATATCAGCGTCCATTTCTCCGTCTTCTGGTATGTCTCCGCCGTAGACTTCGTGCTCTTGATCTTGCTCCGCCGTCTGATCCATAGGTTTAACGTCCCACCGGCCTCAACAATATGTAGTCAGTCGGTAGATTCAAGGGTTTTGTTGATGGAGAAACTATTATATGATGAAGGGAATAGCATGTGTTATGTTATTCTTGTTATTAGCAGGGGTATTTTTGGCATTACAGTTTGGGCTTGAGTAGGGATGGCAAAAAAACCTTCGGGAGGTGAGAATATTTTGAAAACATGAGGGTGAATTGCTGGTGGTTTAGTGGTAAAAAGCAACAAATTCGTGTGTTTGGGGGGGGGGGGGGGGGGAGGGGAGGGGATTGCTAGAATTTTCGTCCGGGCTTAGAGAGGGTTCTAGTTGACAAGACTTGTTAGGTTTCCCGATGAGCATTTCACGCGAACAAGCATTGTCCAACAGGGCTTGATTGCCACACATGACACTGCGTGGATGGTATGGGGGTTCATGCAAGTGAACAACTATGGTGACTCCACTCATGTTTTCTCTCCCCTCTTTGTATGCAGCGAGATACAAATAACAACCATTATAAAATGGTAAAAATTGGTTAAAAAATATTCTAACCCATTTGTTTGTTCACGTATACGTATGCGATATTAATCTTTCAAAGTTACTAAGAGTCGCTACTAGATCTTTATTATCTTCACACTTTTGCAAAAAGATGAATTCGAACAACACAAACAAGCGCAACCGTTTTTATCGTATTTTTAGCAGTCGTTATTTAAACTTAAAATATTAAAATATTACTTGTATTTATAAAAATACAAAAAAATGTTGAGTGGAGAGTGGTGGAAGATGATGTAGCTTCCATGATTGAGTGGTGGTAACTGGTAAGTGAAAACTGATATGACGCTGATATACACCGAGGGGAATGAAAGTGTGAAAACTACACTCTGAGTCTATGGTCTTATATATTTGGCTTAAGCCGAATTCGTGTTGAGTTGTTGGCATCTACGGGTGTTGATTATTTGATATGAAACCAATTAAGCTAAAACCGAAGCAAACCAAACGGAACTTAAAAAGGTCGAACGGGATAACAAATTCGGTTTAGACTTGGTTGAAGCCCACTTTTATACCATTATGTTAGCCCAACTTAGATGAGCCAGCCCATCGATGTATTTGAATCTAGTTGACCAGTCGTCCATTTTTATGTTTTATCTTCCAAGTTCCACCGGAGAAGACACAATCGACGGTGAGGCTGAGACTTACTAACGACGCTGCATTTTCCGTTGACGGTTACGTAACTGGACGGTGACCACCGTTTGCACCGTCACGGAGTATCAATTGGTGTATTTTACTTCCAAATTCGTAAGTATTTGTTTTCTTTGATCTCTGGTTACTTAACTTTTTGTTACTGGAATGTTATCATAGGTCAGTTCAGAAATTGGATACCAAATTATTAAATTTCGAGTCAAAACCCTAAATTAGAAGCGTGAATTGTGATACTCTCTCCATAGTCCATATATTGTGGATCATGATTGGGATTTGAATGTTGGAATATTAGGTTTTATTTTATCAGTCGTTCTTTAAGCTATACTGTAATAGTAAATTAGTTTTGCTCCGTTGTATTATGTGTTTTGGGATGTTATGTTAGTTCAGTCAAAAAAGAATAAGCTGCTTTCATATTCAAAATTGTTGTGGATGTCAAGTTTATTGTGGAAAATTTGCTCACCACATTAGATTTTATGATAATCTTGGTTTTAAAAAAGCGCCAAGCACGAGCTTTTTAGGTGCCAAAAGCCGAGGCGAGAGCTTCACGTATGGGAGGTGTTGCTCTATGTATGATTAAGCATTATATAGAACTAAAAAGTTGCATCTCTTTCAAGTAAATAATCCATAGTCTCTTCATCGTTTGGTCGTTAGACTCAATCTTTACCAATTTTGACTCACCTGCGCAAAAAGTGTGACCTTCGGACTTTGAGGCCCTTTATCAATCGCCTAGCGCCCCAAATACGCACTTTTTAAAACCAAGAAGATAAAGCTTATTATAAATTTTTTTTTTCCAAAATTTTGGAATAAAGCTCATTATCTTGGTACAGCTAGCCAGCAAAATTTGAAATTATAGGAACTAGGAACTCGAGTGCATGGCTTCGGGTCAAGAAATTGATGATTCTTCAAATAATAACAGCTCGTAAGCTTCTACATCTCATATAGTGTGGATATAAGTTATCATAATATGCTACCATGTGTCTGACTTGAGTTTTGTTACAGGCCCAAAAAAGTATACAAGGATCCAGACGATGGGCGTCAAAGATTTTTGCTTGAACTTGAATTTGTTCAGTGCCTTGCTAATCCAACTTATATTCACTGTAAGTTAAAGTGACAATGTAAAATCATTATTATGAAGGACTGTACTAAAAATGATGAGAAATATTTGCACTACGTTTGAAATTTGGAAACAAAAATTAATTGATTTGGAACCTTAAACAAATAGAATTAGTGGTATCCATTTATTCTAGGAGACCTTTAAGTCACCAAATGTAGAGGTAGTTTAGTCAGTTTCTTTATGTTTTTGACTTCTTTTACCCTTCATGAAGTTTAAATTTGTTCATTGATGTAGATCTAGCTCAGAACCGTTATTTTGAAGATGAAGCTTTCATTGGCTACTTGAAGTACCTTCAGTACTGGCAACGACCAGAGTACATAAAATATATTATGTGAGTTGTGCTTTGCCTTTTAGTCTAACAATCTTATTATGTTGAATGGTTGTATCAAGAGTCATTCTTTTCAAGAGTTTATTAATATCTGTTTATTTTTTGGAGGATTGAAGGTATCCGCATTGTCTCTACTTTCTGGAACTTCTTCAAAATGCAAGTTTCCGCAATGCTATGGCACATCCGGCTAATAAGGTTGCATCTTTTAGACATTCTGTTTCCTTTCAAATCTTTATCATTTTCAACTTTTTTTTTTAAATTTATCATAATACTTGATGCGTTTTTTAAACCTTTTAGGAGTTGACACACAGGCAACAGTTTTATTTCTGGAAGAACTACAGGAATAATCGGCTGAAGCATATATTGCCTAGACCTCTTCCCGAGCCTACAGTGGCACCACCATCTAATGCTCTTCCACCACTGCTACCACCTACTGCTACCACCATGGCTGCTTCATCTGCTCCTGTGTCTGCACCGCCAGTACCCTCCCCCATGCAGTATGGTGTACCTTCCGGGCCTCCTCTAGCAAAAAATGACCCAAGAAATGCAATTGACAGAAGAAAGAGAAAGTAAATGTTTTCTCTGTATGTTCGGTCTGTCTGCATAAACAATCTTTAGTAATTATATTTATTAATGGTTAGGGCCGCAAACGAACCAAATGTTCGGCGAACAGTTCGTGGACCGTTCGGCGGGGAAGTTTGTTTGTGTTCGTTCGTTTATTAAACGAACGAACACGGACAATAAATTTCGTTCATTTAGTTAAATGAACGAACATGAACAGAGACTGTGTTCGTTCATTTATGTTTGTGAACGTTTGGTAACATGTTCGTTTGTGTTTGAAAGTTCATCATTGTTTTTAGTTTTTATACTTTATTTAGAAACTTCAAAATTCCGACAAATAAAATATTTAGTAAGTATCAATGTATTATATATTTTGTTCATAAAAGCTTGTTTATGTTCGTTTGTTCCAAATTTGTGTTCATGAACATTAGTTTGTGCTCATTTGTGTTCATCACGTTCGTTTTCGTTTGTTGCCTAAAATTAACAAACAAACACGAACATAGTCATTTTCTTAACAAACGGACACGAACATAAAATCTCATTTGGTAAGTGTTCATGAACAGTTTGTGAACACACATATTCCTTAACAAATGAACACGAACAAGGTCTTGTTCGTGTTCGTTTGGTTTGTTTGCAGCCAATGGTTAATGAGTCACAATGAGTAGTCTTTTTGTACAGTTCAAAATGAGTAATTTGGGTTGACCTCGAGAAAAATTTAGATCAGAAGATTTAACAACTATTTAGTGTCGGATATGATTAAGTTTATATTATTCCAGTAGTTATCTAACTTTTGGACCCATTTCCTTTATCGTTAATTTAAAAAACTTTAGTCCGCTATGGATAAAAACATAACCCGTAAATTGGTTGAAGACATCTCCCTTTTTTTTAAATGTGAATGTGTTGCATGACCAAACTCTTTACCATTTTGCAGGAAAGACGGATAACTTCAACGTGAAACTGAACTGGCAGTATATGCTATTTTTTGTAAGGTTGCTGAAATGATGCATTTGTAGCATGATTCTTTTTAACGGATACTCACAAAGCCGAAGGCCCTTTGGTATGTGAGACGGTTTAATTATGTTGGCTTTACAATGGCTCCAGTTTTACAATCACATTTTCTAGATAGAAGGATCTGAGATGAGTATGCGACAATTGGGTTCTAAATAGATCGATTTTCTGGTTATTCTTTTGATCCACTCAATTGTTTGTTCCAATCGATTTTTTCTTTGGTCTTTTTCCAACTGTTTTTTTATAGTTGGTCGATTTTTTTTTTTTTTTTTTTGGTTTTTTGTGTTTGGCATTTGGCATTTGGCTTTGAAGGTTGTTTTTTCAATGTGTTCATGATCGTACAAGTAATTCCAAATTGTAAAGGTGTTGGCAAAGATAAATAAAATCTCCAAAGACCCTGGCAACGACAAAAGAATCCTACCTGGGTTTAATGTTAGTGAGCGGATAGGACCTGACTAGAGGTGGGAAAAAAACCAGTTCATTAACTGCAATCGGAATAGGTTATTAACCGGTTCAATCTCATGTCAAGTGCACAGATAACACTTGACTCATTTCCTAACATGTCTCATTTACCTTTTTCCTAGGGTAATTAATACGCCTTCGTGTTGTAAAAAAATTGGCCGAAGTTGACATCTCTACCTTTTTAGGGGAGTGTTTAAATCAAAACCTAGAAATATGTTAAGAACTGTGATTTGCAGAATACACATACAGGTGGTGCTCTAAATGTGATACATAAGACGCTTATGTAGCTGTCACATTTTCTCTGTCTCACTACTTTGATTATCTTCAATGCATTATGTACAAGTACATTATGCGGCTCTCGTAGTTCTCAACAACACGTTTCTACCAATTTAATATCCAATTCTTACATCTATAAAATGTTACATAACCAAACCATTACCATTTTACAGGAAAGATGGATAACTTGACATGAGATTGAACCGGTAATATATGCTACTTTATGTTCTTTTCATTTTCAGAATATTATTTCTGCCAACATGAACAAGGATAGGTGGTTATTTTTGCATGGCTGGTGAATTGATGTATCAGTAGCATGAATTATTGATTGTGGCCCTCATATACTATATATGAGTCATACAGGAGTTGCACCCAAAAAAAAAGGGGGGGGGGGGGGGGGGTTGTGAACCGAGCCCAGTTTTGCATCCGTATCTGACCTGATTTTAAACCTGGTTTGGAGGTCAAACACAATATGAACTAAACCCGATCATTTCCCCTAAAAGGCAGAGCTCTGACCGGATCGGTTTTTCCAAAACATGATTTTGACTTTTGTTCCTGGCCCAAACCGATTTGGGTCATAACCTGATTTGTGCATCTGTACTCTCACAGTCAGTCGCATGTAGAGATGAACATTTTGGTTTTTTCAGGAACCAAAACAGGTTCCAAAACTGGTCTCTAGATTGGCCGGTTCTTTGTCAAACCGGTTCAGTTCATCCCCGGTTTGGCCGGTTTTTTTAGATCGGTTTGAAACACCACTTTCGGTTTGCATTCGCAAACCAATTCTTGTGCGCACCTCTTTAACTGTTTTGATGACAAAAAAGTTTAAAAAACATAACATACGAGTTATATTATTTTTTTAATAGTTATTATAACAAGTTTATTAAAAAAAACCAAATAACTAGGCCAGTTCGGAACCAGTAATTTTTGGGTCGGTTTCCGAACCGGTTGATGACAAACTAGTTTTGGTTTGGTTTTTCGCTGAAGAGGTGAAACCTGTATGGAACTGCCGGTTTGGATATCGAACCTAACCACTTCGGGTTCGGTTCTTAAAAACCGATACGGTTAAACGGTTTTCTCTTCATCTCTAGTCACATGCTTTTGTTCTTAAAAACCGGTTCGTGTGAATTTGCTTCCGATCCATTGTACATCACCACCGCCTACCGCCACCACCCCCACCTGCCACCGGCACCGCCACCACCACCAACGGCCAACCACCGTCCACCAATGGCACCCCACCACCACGGTGTTCCACCATCACAAATGCAACTAGCGTTGATGCTACCAATGTCGTTGACACATTCCGACCTTGTTAACAAATTAGGAAACTAAATATGATTTTTTTGTCAATCAATGAAACACAAATTTCAATTCCTTTAACAAATTCTAGTTTCATCACATTTGAATTTCTTTGACAAATTTGAATTCCAAATCAAATTCCCTCAAACTCCAATTCCTTTGACAGATGTCTTGTAAAAAATCGTGAACCAAATGTTTCGTACATGTTTTGAGTGTAATATACATTTATTTCGCAAAAATACATAAAAAAAATGGTATTATTATATAGTTCAACCCAAACCACCTATATATTAGTACCTCAAATTATATTTTTCAGGTTGTGATATTTACCTTTTGTTTTCGAAACAATAGTGTTTTTGTCTCTTGCCGAGGGCCGGCTCAATCGTTTAGAAAGTCTAAAACAAAGTAAAAATCTGAGGCCTTCTGTTAGGTTGATAAAATACGTCATTTTAAAAGTTTTTGTTGCACAAGTAACAAAAATCTTGAAGATAGTTTGATTTTGATTATGTGAGCAAAGTATTAGATTTTATTTCTTTGTTTATTAGTGGGCCTCATTAGTGTTGGATGAATCCTCATTTTGATTCAATAAAATCAGTTAGACGGGTGTTGTCAATGTGACAACCGGTAATTTACGGCTCCTAATTACACGCAAAACAAACATTAGGATGATTAAAAGTAGTGTAGTTAGACGTAAATTAACCTAGTTAGGCCTTTAGTATGCCTAGGAACACCTAATCCG
The DNA here is from genome assembly GCF_002127325.2 of Helianthus annuus. NCBI lineage: Eukaryota > Viridiplantae > Streptophyta > Magnoliopsida > Asterales > Asteraceae > Helianthus > Helianthus annuus. Next base: position 43,720,561 of record NC_035440.2, read on the forward strand.
CTTTACAGTGCGCGTATGACGAACTGCGAGAAATCTGTTGAATATTAAACGATAACGAACTGAAACCGTACGAAATACTGACAACGCCGACAAATACGAATTCTATACGAATATTTTATACTTATAAATTTAGTTTTGCAAATTTATGGTGCTTCTGTACGTCACAAACGCAAACGTGAACAAAAAATGCGATTGCAGGAAACGCACCGGCAACAGAATGGAAGCATCGGGCATGCGTATTAACTTCAAAACTAAGATTTTACGATATATTTAGCTTCGTAATTAAATTTTAATTACCGCAGTCGAAACCGGATCGAAAAACGGATTAAAACGGCAACGACGCGATGGGGATTCGAGTGCTTAGTAGGCGTTCAACTTTCCAGAAATCTTAGCTCAAATACTTCCGTTGTGCAATGAAGATACCATTCGGATCACACCCGGCTCTTATATAATTGATTTATTATCGGTGTGTGACAGCCAATACCCAGGTCGGGTTAGAGGCCGGGACAGGTTAACAAAACCCGGTCAAAGATTAGACCGGTCAAAATACTCAAAATCATTTTCCTTTGACCAATAAGTTACTATCTTTTCTCCTTTTTTTCTTTGTTTTTATTTCTTTTCACCATTTTTTATCTAATAACCGAATTTTAAAATTTTATATTGTTAAAACACTTATACATGTATAATAGTTTAATAGGTTATAGTAACTATTCAAGATTTGTAAACTAATAAATAAATAATATTTAGAGATACAAGTCAAATCTTAAAGTATCACAAACTTTTAAAAAGTGTTTGTAAACTAATAAATAATATTTAATATCATAAAAGTGAGACTATCAACTTTTAACCACATAATTAATATCATAAGGGTTAGGGTTTCAAGTTCATGCATGGCGGCAAGGGAACGTTACAAGGTCAACAATTGGTACGATGTTCCATCTAAGAAGGGTAGGGATAACAATAACAGTCATCAATCCAATGTCTCAACAGGGGAGTGAAGTTTTTTGTTTCGAATCTACCAGATAGGTGTTCATCGGCAGATCTGGCAGGGGTTTTGAAGAGATACGCAGAGGTGCAAGGAACGTACATTGCTAGAAAGCTTGATCGTCTTGGCAAGAGGTTTGGATTTGTTACGTTCAAGATCGATAGAAACATGTCCGATTTGGAGTTTAGGTTAAAAGACGTATGGATAGGAAGTTACAAACTATTCATATCTCCAGCAAGATTCGTGAATGATCCGGTGGAGAAGAAGTCGGCTGATAAAGTGTGGCAACCGGTGAGGAACGTTCAAGAGGAGGATGGTACAGAGACAGAATTGGAAAAGGATAAAGGCAAAGCTGTAGATCAACATGTTAATGTGGTAAGTGGCGCTCGTTCTTTCATGGATACTTTACTCAATAAGGAGGTTGGGGTTGGGGTGCCGGAAATAAATATTGATGGTGACATTGGTGCTTTTGGTGAGTTCTACGATTGTGGTTTAGTGGTAACGGTGAAAGGCTATACTGAATTGATCAGTTTGAGGAGCCTTTTGAAAGCGATGTTCCAGCATAGTATTCAGATTCACTATGTTGGTGGCTTTACTGTTTTATTGGTGTTTCGGGATAAGGTGGAGAGGGATTCTTTTCTTGAAGATAATGTGGGTTGGGAGGTCTTCCTGGATTCTTGTGTAACTTGGAATGGTCAGATATTGGATGTTGAGAGGATTGCGTGGTTAAAACTCCATGGGGTGCCTTTAACGTTAGCGAAACCCCAAGTGTTTGATGTCATTGCTTCCAACTTTGGTAAAGTCATCCATTCGGCCCAGTTTGAAGAGGAGGGGAGGGATTTATCATATGCAGTGGTTGGGGTATTAGTTAACAAAGTGGAGAGGATAAAGCAAAGTTGTGTTATTAAATGGCACAAGATTAAATGTAATGTTTTAGTGGAGGAGGAGGAAGCGGGTTGGATACCGGATTGTATTGTGGACTTAGAGGAAGAGGTTGATTGTGATGTGGTCATGGAGACACCGGTAGTAGATAAGGAGAAAAATAACGGAACGGAGGAGGGGGAGATAGTCATGGAGGATCAAGGTATTAACGAAGGTGGCAGGGGGGGTCTTGAAGGTAGTCCTGTGGTTACACAACAAATGTATGTGCATGAGGAGTCCAACAGTCAATTGGCTGAAGGATCTCGCTGAACGTTTTCTAAGAAAAAGAGGAGAATGGGTACCAAAAAGAAGTCGTCTTTGGGAAGAGCTAACTCGAATTCTAATCCGGATAGGCCTAACAAGCGTTTACGAGATGGAAACGATCCTTTTGATATAGATAAGTTTATTTTTCCGGAGTGGAGTACACCGTCTAAAGAAATGGAGGTTAGTGAACAAGCTGGGGAGTTTTTGACGCCTGATCTCAGTAGAGAAGTAGAGTTGAACAATGAAGAAGGTGGCCACGGAATCTTAAATGGGGTGGAATGCAAGTCGAACAATGTTGAAGCTGTTGGAGGGCAAGTTAATTTTGTCCAGAACCGTGAAGTAAGGGAAACAATAGCGTTGGCAAAAGCTTTAGGGGTTGAGAACATGGATAATTTCGAAGATTCAAGTGTACAGGAGGTATCAAAAGAAGGCGTTCAACTGGTTGTTCAATGAATGTGATCTCAATTAATATTAGAGGACTGGGGAATGACCGGAAAGGAGATTGGATTCGGAATATTCGGATTCAAAACAGTGCAGCTTTTGTTTTATTACAAGAGTCTCAATTTTCTAATATGGATGGCGTGGATTTGAGTAGGTATTGGGGTAATGATAACTTTGGTTTGGATTGGGTTGACACGACTGGGAGATCGGGCGGTTTAGTTTCGTTATGGGATAATAAGAAGTTTGATATGATTTCGGTGGTAAAACATCGTTACTTTCTTTCTATCCTGGGGTGATAAAGGAAACAGGTAAAGATTTATGTGTTATTAATGTTTATGCGCCACAAAAAAAATTGGACAAGAAGATGTTATGGGTCGAATTGGTGCATCTTCTTTGGAGTGTTAATGGTATGGTGATAGTTGGAGGCGATTTCAACTGTGTTCGTGACAAAGAGGAGCGTCGAAACTCTAAATTTAATTTGGCTATGACTAATGATTTTAATGAATTCTTGGAAGAGGCGGGCTTACATGAGTTTAATTTACGAGGACGCAAATTCACTTATGTGGTTGGAAATAAGTGTAGCCGAATTGATCGGATTTTTGTTTCTTGGTGTGTTATGTCCGAATGGCTGAATGCTGAGTACCGAGCCTTAGCTAGAGATTGTTCGGATCACAGTCCGCTTATCTTGAAGGTGGAGGATCGTAATTACGGTCCTAAACCGTTCAAGTTTTTTAATTCTTGGTTGCAACGTAAAGAATTTGATGAGCTTGTCACTAATACTTGTATGGCGTTTGTTGGGAAAGGGCCTCCGGATGTGCAGTTAATGAATAAATTAAAAGTTTTGAGGCAAGCGATTTTGGTCTGGAAAGAAAAATCGATCAAGGATGAAGCTGCTGAATATACGACACTAGCTCAAGACTTGGCTGATTTGGATGAAGTTATAGAGGATCGGGATTTTACGGAAGCGGAACAATGGGTTTACGAGGAAGCTAAAGTTAGAATTAAAGAGTTGGAAGACTTTAAACAAAAAGACAATAGACAAAAATCGAGGGTGAGATGGGCAAAGGAAGGGGACGAGAATACTCAATATTTTCATGGCATCATCAATAAGCGCAAAGTGTCTAATTCTATCCCGGGGTTATTGATTAATGGAGAATGGGTGACCAAGCCTTCTCTTGTTAAAAAAGAAGTTTTTGGTTTTTTTAAAAAGAAGTTTGACGAGGAGATGAAGGTTCGACCGATTCTGGATTGTTATGGGTTGCGGGTGAGATCAGACGAGATGGCAGGGAGGTTGATATCTCCTTTTCTGGAAAGTGAGATAAAGGAAGCGGTTTTTGACCGTGGGAGTGATAAAGCTCCTGGGCCGGACGGATTTAACTTCCGTTTCGTTAAGAAATATTGGACTTTATTATCTAACGATATTGTGCAGATTTTTCAGTCCTTTGCTGATACGACCACTATTAGTCGAGGTGCGGGGTCGTCTTTTATCACGCTTATTCTAAAGTCTCGGATCCAGTTTCTCTTGGTGAGTATAGGCCTATTAATCTTATTGGGATGACCAGTAAGGTTATTTCTAAGGTGCTTGCGAACAGGATGAGAATGGTTTTGGGGGAGATCACACATGAAACGCAATCGGCGTTTTTAACGGGGAGGTATATTTTGGACGGACCGCTGATGATTAGTGAAATTTTGTCATGGGCAAAGCGGAAAGGAAAAGAATTATTCATGTTCAAGATCGATTTTAAGAAAGCTGATGATAACGTTAATTGGGAGTTCTTGATTTCGGTCTTGAGACAGATGCGGTTTCCGGAGCTTTGGTGTAGATGGATTCATGGTATTCTTTCATCGGCTAGATCATCCGTTCTTGTTAATGGTTCTCCGACATTTGAGTTTGGGTGTGGGAAAGGTTTACGTCAAGGTGTTCCCATTTCTCCGTTTTTATTCAGTGTTTCCATGGAAGCCTTTTCTGGTATTTTTAGAAAAGCTTGTGATATTAGAGCGTTTCATGGTGTGAAGATCAAGGATGGAGGTCCGATTGTTTCCCATTTACTCTATGCGGATGACGCCATGGTTATGGGTGAATGATCTCAATTTAATTTTACCGCTTTTAGAAGAATGCTCCGTATTTTTCACATGTGTTCGGGCTTGCGTATTAATATTAACAAGTCTACTCTATTCGGCGTGGGTATTAGAGATGATCAAGTTAATACAGAAGCAGTCACATTGGGGTGTAGATCGGGTAGCACTCCATTTAAGTATTTGGGAATTATTGTGGGTGTTAATATGGGACGTGTCAATAACTGGGAGCCGGTCATAAACGTCTTCAAAAAACGGCTATCCAAGTGGAAGGCCACCACTCTCTCAATGGGAGGTAGGGTGGTTTTGATTAAATCGGTTTTAGAAAGTCTTCTGACTTATTATTTTTCGTTATACAAGGCTCCGGTGACGGTCATTAACAAGCTTGAAGGTATTATTAAGAGATTTCTGTGGGGCGGAAGTGACGAAATTAGGAAGACTCATTGGGTGGCTTGGGAAGAGGTGACAAAACCGAAGGAAGAGGGAGGATTGGGTCTAAGTAAACTGGATGTGATTAACAACGCTATGATTTTGAAATGGTTATGAAGGTATAAAGTGGAGCCAAACGCTCTTTGGAGAAGATTGATTGATGCGATTCATTTGACAAAAAGGAAATGGGATGCATATTCGGTTAGTGCTAATATTCGAGGTACGTGGTCAAAAGTGGTGAATATTGGTTATCGTACTAAAGTTCAAGGGACTCAATTCGTGAATATGGTGCGGGGTGTTATTGGTAGGGGCACGGAAATAAAATTTTGGATTGATCCTTGGGTGAAAGATGTTCCGCTACGTGTCTTGTTTCCTAATATTTTTCGCCTTGATAAGGATAAATGGTGCAATGTGAATGATAGGATTGAGGATTCAGCAGGTGGGCCGATTAATTGGAATTGGAGTAGGTATCCGGAATCGCAAGTTGAAGTTCAAGAATTGCTGGATTGTCATCGGGTGCTTAGTGATGTCAGACTTAGCAGCAGAACGGATGAATGGGTTTGGAATAAAGGGGATAACAAAGATTTTTCGGTTAAGGAAACTGGAAGATGGTTGCTTCAAGAGGCGCCCAGGTCTAACGATAATGTCTACAAATGGTGTAAGTGGCTTCCTAACAAATGTAATTTATTCATGTGGAGGGCGAATTTGGATAGAATTCCGACGTTGGTAGCGTTAGCTAGGAGGAATATCACGTTTGGGAATAATATTTGTTCGATGTGTGGTGATACGGAAGAAAGCACGGAACATATGTTCACGGCTTGCATCATTACTAATGGTGTATGGGATGCGATTTGTACATGGTGCCATATCCCGAAAGGTTTTCTGTTCTCTTTTCGAGATATTTTAGAGATGGCTAAAAGGGTGGATGGCTCTAGTGTCCGGAAACAAGTTGTTTATGGGGTGATAGTATTGACGTGTTGGTGTGTTTAGAAGGCTAGGAACGAGAAAAGATTCGACAACATGGAGATCAAGGTGCCGAAGATTGTGACCGAGGTTAAATCGTTGGGTTATCTGTGGTATAGAAATATATTCAATGGGGGGAAGGTAGATTGGAAAGGATGGAATTCATTTTGTATTGATGTAATGTAATTTTTCGAGTGGGTTTCTCCTTCTTGGAGATGCCTGGCTCGTTGTGTTTTAATGAAGTTTGTTTTTCAAAAAAAAAAAAAAATAAATAAATAAATAAATAAATAATATTTAGAGAACAAGTCAAATCTTAAAGTATTACAAACTTTTAAAAAGTGTTTTTAACTAGTATTAAGTCCTCGCCGCGTAGCGGCTGAGGCGTACAAACATGCCAAGTAGTGAAATTACCCATTGCAGCATAGAAACTTGATCGGTTATAATTCGACTAATTTCGGTATCAAGAATCGATATCTTTTGATTAAACTATTTTCACTCTAATCCACTACTAACCATACAATCATACACACTTGTGAATATCTATTGTTTTTGTCTTGACGGGAGGAAATCAACAAATTATCCGGTGCCACGCCATCAAAGTTAAGGATGTCATTATTGATAAAAAAAATTATATATATTGCAAGGAAAAGGCATATTTGGTGTCTAATGCCAATGTTGTGTTGATATCGTGTTTCTAAGTGATTCCAAATCGACGTACATCTTGCACGGTACTTGATTTAATGTCATTTGTATTTTATAGTGAAAAGAAGTTTGACTTGTTAAGAGTCAAAATTAATGGTGGAGGTGGTTGTTTTCTGTTGTATTCATAAGACCATTTTCACAATTTGTGTCCTCGAATCCTTGTCGAGCTAGCTAGTTATTTTGCATCATACACATTTCTCTAGTTAATCATAATCATACGGAGGATAGAGATAATGATGTGTATATATTATTCAAAAGAAATTGAAGTGGACTGTTGATGATTTTAATTTGTATTCACGGATATACACGTAAAACTTATATGAAATAAACACTTCCCTATTTAATGACATTTCCTCAAAAAAACAATATAACACATAACAATGATACCAATAAAAAGAAAACAACAAAGAAACAAATCCATTTCATCATTGTATTAAATAAAAATTAGATTAAAGGATAGTTTTTTATACAGGGAACTTATATTTTATTCAATTTAATATGGGGTGCTGCCATCATCTAGTGTCTACACGTGTAACTCAAAATAACATCACAGAAAGTATGCTCATGAAACATATGGTATAACCCTTTGCTGCACAAAACACAAAACTAACATGATGTACAACAACTATTGCTTGAAAATGTTAAAATTTAATAGTATATAAATAATGCCAAAAATTATAAAATTTACTTGCTAAATAAACGTATGAGAGTACAAGTGTAAGTACTATCATTTACGGTAATTGCACTTTTCATCTTTTTATATTTATACCAAATTTAGTGAATGCCCTTAGCTATTTAAATTGACAAGAATCATCTTTCACGTATTAAAAATCTTGTACCGTCTGTCTTTTGACATATTATGTTAAAATTTTAATTTAGTTCTGATCATCTGTCTTGCAATGAGAGTTGATTGCTAATTTACTCATTTATTATATAAAATATACTAGGTTATGGCCCCGTGTGTTACACGGGTTGATTAATGAAAACGATCTAATTTATTATTTGTAAATACTTATTAATTTTAATCTACTCTTGATAGTTTTGAATGAACATACATGATAAATTCATCAGTTGTCATTAATAACATTGAATCTCATGGGACAAACCTCTAATAACATTGAATTTCATGGGATAAACCTCCTAAAACTATAAAATAAAAAACAAAGTCATCTTGATTCACACCAAAAAAACTTGGAAAAAGTTGAACTATAGAAAGGAATATTGGATTTTAATAATCTCAACTATTCGCCGTTGGCCGCTAACAGTTCCAATTTCAAAAATAACTACTGGTTGTCTCAAATATTAACATATTGGCTTCCAATAGACTCTGACTAACAGAACCCTAATGTTGTTAGTCTGCGGTCGCCGGAAAAAGGTTTCTAAAGGTCCGATCTAAGGTTACAAAAAGGTTTTGAACGAAAATGTTGAGTGGCGACCCAATAATCGGGGCTTTTAGTATAAAAAAGTTCCTAAAATAAGTAATAAGGTTACAAAGAGGTTTAGGACAAAAAAATTGAATTTTCCGGCCAAAAACACTATTCCGGCGACCAGAGACTAACGACGTTAGGGTTCTATTAGTCAGGTTCCATTGGAGGCCAATATGTTAATAGTTGGGACTGCCAATGGTTATTTTTTAAGTTGAGACTATTGGCGACCAACGACGAATAGTTTTTATTATTGAAATCCAATATTCCCTAAAGAAATATGCAACTATTTTTATTCTTTTTTACTCAGTTTTACTACAATTGTGTGCGTTACTTATTGAAAAGAAAAGTTTTGGTATCAATACATGCATCTCAACCCAATTGAAAATGTCCCCATTTTATTTCTTTTATTATATAACCTCGTGTATTGTACGGGTTGAATAAATATAATTTTATATACCAAATAATAAAAAAGTTTTATCTTTAAAAACCCTATGTATTATACAGATTGAATAAATGTAATTTTGTATATTAAATAATAAAAAGTTATATCATTACAAAATCACTCGTATATTGTACATGTTGAATAAATCTAATTTTATATATCAAATAATAAAAATGATATATCTTTAAAAACAACGTGTATTGGGACTAAATAAATGTAATTTTGTATAGCAAATAATAAGTGTAAGTTTGTATATCTTTAAAAAGTCTCGTGTATTATACGGATTGAACAAATGTAATTTTATATATTAAATAGTAAAAAATTTATATCTTTAAGAATCACATGTGTTGTACGGGTTGAATAAATGAAATCTTATATATCAAAAAAATAAAAAAGTTACATCTTTAAAAACCTGTGTCTTGCACAGTTTGAATAAACGTAATTTCATATACTAAATACTAAAAAAATTATATTTAAAAAAACCTCGTGTATTGCACGTATTGAATAAATTTAATTTTATATACCAAATAATAAAATTGATAAATATAAATGGAAAACAAAACAGTAAAAGATAAAAAGATAAAATTATTACATGTATTTTCACTTATATTTTTACATTAAAAATCTAAAACATCAGTAGATGCCATGAGTTACCTATGATTATTTTATTATAATTCAATTTTATTAATCCCTAAAGACTGAATAAATATAAATGGAACAAAAATAGTAAAATATAAAATTCATATATTAAAATAATATATTCTTTATTTGAATCTTATTAACAAATAAACAAATATTATCTATATCTATTTGTTTAGGATATATTCTTTATTTGAATCTTATTTAACAAATATTATTTATATCAATTTGTTTAGGGTAAAAGATAAAATTTATGGATTAAAATAATATATATATTTTTAAATCTTATTAACAAATATTATCTATATCTATTTATTTAGGCGGGAAAAATCTATTGAGATCACCTCATAGAGCGACATGTGTCCCCCATATGATTTACTTTATTATATGTATAGGTATAGATAGGTTGCTTGTTGTATAATAAGACTTTGGTAACTAATATTATTTTAGACATTTAACTATTTCATACATTTTTTACGATGATGTAACTATTTGGTAATTTTTATATTAGTTAAATAGGTAATCACTAAATTAAGAAGATTATTATTAATATTATTATTTTTTATTAGAAATTAAACTAAATAACAATTATCTATAAAAGACATTGCCTAATATGATGACAAGTGTCCCTTAAATGGTTTCTTTTATTATATAGTATAGATTTAACAAACAACACGCTAAATAATTTGGTATTGACAAAAAAAATATAACATAGCCATTGACTTTTTAAAATTACTAATGAACTAAGGCTTATCAACCAATGGGGTGGTGGTTCATTGGCAAAGGCAAAGCCTTTAAAACACTAAAATTGGGAAGGGGAAGGTCTTGGGTTCAAGTCCCACAGACAACAGGATTAAAGAAATTAGCTGTTCAAAAAAAAAAAAAAAAAAAAACTAAGGCTTATCAAGAAGCATAACAAATTTCAATCTGGCGTAGTACACTCATTGCCACAACAAATCAACGTGGGCCAGATACTTTTTTTTTGACGCACAAAAAATCTTTTCTTGGCACATGTGATTTTAGTACATCAAAACATAACATATGAGAAAATTGGCGCAATATATCCCATTTGTTATTGGTTGACATTTTTAGAAATTAAAATAGACTAAAGTCAAATTGCTAATTTTTAATTCTTCAAAAAATCGAAGGATAAATGGTTAATTATATGGGTTTAAATGGATTTTCCGTTTTACTATGTTCATTTTTTTTTTGACGAAAAAGTCAAAATCATAAGATCCAAGGATCAAGGAGTTTATCTAGGAGTATAGCTTAAGAAATTCAATAGAAGAAATTTTATCTTTAATATTTAGTTACTTTAATATCCGATACTAGTGGAGGTTGTTGGGAGTGATCAACTATCATCTTATTTTTAATGAGTTAGGGTTTGAAGTAGTCGTGCAAGGCCTAGTTAGTAAACTTTTGCATATCATCATCCAAAACTGAATTATGCATTTACTTTGAGCCATATCATATTTGTGTTTAGACCAATAGTTGTTTTCAGAATATTTCACACACAATCATGAATGCTCTAGCTTCAACAAATCGGAACTTTCGTCACGCAGCTCGTCTTCTAAGCTTAGATTCTAAGTTCGAGAAGAGTTTGTTGATGCCCTATAGAGAAATCAAGGTGTATAGTAATGATTTGTTACTAGTTGACTGTTTACATTATTAATGCTTTTGAGTTTTGATGTAACGTTTGATTTTTCATTCAGTTCGAGTGTACCATCCCGAAGGATGATGGGAGTTTGGTGTCTTATGTCGGATTTAGAGTTCAACATGATAACTCTCGCGGACCGATGAAAGGAGGAATACGATATCATCCCAAGGTGACTTCGTTTATCTTTTCATCTTTCTTTGTGTTGTATGTATGAGTAGGGGCGGACCCACATGGTCCGGGTCGGGGTTCACAGACCCCAATATTTTTTTTTAGAAAATAATAGAACTAGTGTGTTAAATTTTTAAAAGATCCTATAAATTAAATTAATTGGACCCAGTAGTATTAAAAGCAAAGATGGTGTGGTGGTAAATCCCCTTGTGTTCCAACAAATAGATCCCAAGTTTAAGTCTTCATGTCTTGTTCTTTTAGTTTATTTTTTTCCATCAAAATTAAACTAGTATTTTAAAACAACACCACAATATGCTTCCTTAAAATGATAAATTGAATGTCGATTTTATTTAACACTTGATTACCATTTCCTAGCCCCAACCCGACTACGATGACCGACCTGAAAATTTTAATGTTTAGTTTTGAAAAATCCTTATATAAAAAATGGACACCAATGAAAAAAAATCCTGGGTCCGCCACTGTGTATGAGTTTTTATCGTAAACAGATTTAAGGTTTAAGGTTTATGGGTTTACAATTTTTTCTTTTTATAAAAAGTGAATTTACTTGTTGGTGGATTGTCTTTTATTGGATTTTGTGTGTTTATATCAACATAACACTTAGCACTATTCAATTTTTGTCTTAAATATAGATAATAATGTTTGATAATTTTTGCATTTTTTAAGGTTGAACATGACGAAGTAAATGCGTTGGCTCAACTGATGACTTGGAAGACGGCTGTGGTCAACGTTCCTTATGGTGGAGCCAAGGGTGGAATCGGGTGCTCACCAAAGGACTTTTCTGTGAGTGAGCTTGAGCGCCTTACTCGCGTCTTCACACAAAAGATTCACGATGTTATTGGAGTGAACATTGATGTTCCAGCACCGGATATGGGCACCAATGCCCAGGTTTGTACTATTATTGCTGATCACACATAGTTCAATTTACAATAAACAAAATTTCCAAACTGTAGTACTAACTGTTTCGGATATTGTTAGACTATGGCTTGGATTTCTGATGAGTATTCTAAATTCCATGGCTACTCTCCCGCTATTGTCACAGGAAAACCAATAGTGAGTATAAGTTAATATATCTATATAGCATGCTATCAATATATTTGAGTATCCAGATAATTTATAACGACATTCTAATTACCAGGAGCTCGGTGGATCACTTGGAAGAGAGGCTGCAACCGGTCGTGGTGTTGTTTTTGCTACAGAAGCCTTGCTTGCTGATCATGGGAAGTCAATCAAAGGTTTGACTTTTGTTATTCAGGTATGGTTTATAATCAAATGTTAATTTTATGTTTCCTGATATTTTATCGACTTAACTATTTTTACAGGGTTTTGGCAATGTGGGATCTTGGGTAGCAAGGCTGATACACGAAAGGGGTGGTAAGATCATTGCGGTTAGTGATGTTACTGGAGCTGTAAAGAACCCAAATGGTCTTGATATACCAGCATTGCTTGAGCATAAAGAAAAAAGTGGAAGCTTAAGTAATTTTGACGACGGAGACATGATGAATGCGGATGAATTGCTAATTCATGAATGTGATGTACTCGTGCCATGCGCTTTAAGTGGTGTCCTGACAAGGTACCGTCTCTTATATATATTTATTCAATATTGAATCCCATGCGGAAAGAGCATATAGTATTTAACCAGATTAATATGAGGACATATGTTTGTAAAGACATAAGTACTAATAATGGTAAAGAACAAATGGTTACCTCTTGCTTTGAGATTCGCTAATGTTGGAAAATCAAGTATGAATAAAAGTTGGGATCTTCATGTGTCATTAAAAATCCAAACGGATCTGATTTCTTTGTTCAAAAAGAGAAAATGCAGGAGATGTTAAAGCCAAGTTCATCATAGAAGCTGCAAATAATCCTACTGATCCTGAAGCAGACGAGGTACCATTTCCGTTTAGATTCTTTGATCCGTTGGAAGCTACATTTTAAATTTCTAATAAGATATGTTTTCTTTCTAAAGATTTTGTCAAAGAAAGGAGTTGTAATACTTCCGGATATATATGCAAATGCTGGAGGCGTGACTGTTAGCTACTTTGAGTTAGTTCAGGTACATAATAGAAGGAATAAGAATGAAACTTAATAGTCTATAACTTGTTTTTTTTTTTGTGGGAGCCTTTTTTTGTCCGAACCAAATTGATACTTTTTTCTAACTACATTACCTGACCCAATCCAATCCACTAGTTTTACTAAAAGATTATATATTTGTAGATCCACATATAGTTTCCTTCAATTAAAGTACCGTAAAATGAAGTTTATATGATACAAGAAGTGTAAGTTTGAATCATTATATGCATTTGTAGTTGGGATTGAAGAAATTCTGTTTTTTTTTTCTTTTTTACTTTCAATTAACAGAACAATCAACATATCATGTGGGATGAAGAGAAGGTGAACGCCGAACTCAAGAAATATATGGCGGGAGCTTTCAATAGCATAAAAAGCATGTGTCGAACGTATGAATGCAACCTTCGGATGGGAGCCTTCACATTGGGAGTCAGCCGGGTTGCACAATGCACTCTTTTAAGAGGATGGGGGTGTTAAATACTCTTGCATTTTTCTGTTTTAATTATTTCTTGCGTACAAACTATGATTCATAGTATCAAACTATTACTTTCAATATCGTGTGAATTAAAACAACCATCCCATTGGAAGAACTATTTCAACATTTCATGGTAATTTTTGTGTTCTGATTCTTAAATACTCTTTTAAGTCATTCTGTTTCTTTAAATCGAATGCTACATCATCTTACTCATTTAGAACCAACCTAATTTTTTTTCGAGTCCCGCTTACACTCCGACTATGGATCCTTCGTGGGGGGCTTCGCAATTTCCGTTTTCGGGTTTCCAACAAACACCCAACGCCTTCTCACAAACGTAATTTTTTTATTTTTTATTTTCGGTTTCTTTTTTTTTTTTAGGGAATGTAATTTTTTTTATTTTTTATTTTCAGTTTCTTTTTTTTAGGGAATGTAATTTTTTTTTATGTTATGAAATGAAATTATTTATGTTGTTTTATGTGGTGTTTTTTAAATTTTATAAAGTTTTTATTAACTTGGTTATTAAATTAAACAATTAAGAAATTATAAAATAATGAGGTGGGGCCCCATCCTCCATCCCCCTCCATCCTTCATTTGGCTCATCCCCCACGAGCCGTCTACGTGGCACCTACGTGGAGGCTCATCCCCGTGGGGATGAGCCGAACCATACCCACTAGTCTAAAAAAACCAAAAAAGGGTAAGAAACAGTCTCCCCCGACACCTAATCCTTACCTTTTTTAAAAGAAAACCCATCTTCTAGATTTTCCCAAATCCCCTTCTCACGATGAAAACCCCCTAAATATCTTAAATATCTCAGTTATTCTACTCTCACTGAAAAATCACACCATTCAGAATTATACATGTTTTTGGGTGCGATCTGGACTACAAACTTTGTTAAATGTGATTTACTTTAGTCGATTAAGGGGGTAACTAAAAGTACGATAGCAGTATAGCACCAAGTAGCGGTGGCAGCGGCACCGTTCCGGCGAGATGAAGGCTTCAAATAAACTGTTCGCTATCCATCATAGATCATCCTTGGCGAGTTGGCGCCATTTTGAAGGAATTCGGACGGGTGATAACATTGCCGGAGATTTCTTTTGACGCTGGGGTTATATAGGTTGTGAAATGGTGTCAAACGAAGAGGAAACGGTGGTCGGTGGAGACGCGACTGTTTGTTTTTTCTTTTTACCGGAACGGTGCGTCAGTTTCGCGCCGATTTGGTTGTTAAATGTAAGGTCCCGATGGTGTTTTATTAATTGACGCGTTGTTTAGCATTTATCTGGTTGGTTAACCGACGTGAGTTGATAAATTATGGTGGTTAATTTTCTGGAGAAGACAGTTGAAGCCGTGAACCGAAACATCGATTTTTTTACCGACGTTAACCGACACGACAGTCGGTATATGCATGTGTATTTGTTGTCAACCGACGTGTGTTGCTAATTGTATTATATAGTAATATAGTAATATATAGTAATAAGGGAAAGCTACGTCTGGATGAGAAATCACTCACAGATAACTGCAACATAATGCCAACTATCTTTACTTAAGGTTTAACTTCAATTCTTTTCAATAAGCAGAAACGGGATCGACATCACCAATTCATAAGTTAGTACCAACAATCAGAGGCGTCTCTGAGAATTCACGTACCCTGTTCAAGCTCGAAAAAATGTGCCATTCCGTAATGTTTTATTATTATTTAAAAAAACAAATTAGTATTGGACTCAATAAACCTAATGTCAAGTGGGCTAAATACTAAACCATAAAAAATGATTTGTAAATAGGCCTATATTGGAATTGATATATGTTTACTTAAAAAAAAAATAATGTGTATATATATATATCAAATTTAAAAAAAAAATGCATGCCCGTCGAAATCACGGGCTTGTGCGGAGGTCCTCCCGCACACCATCAAAGACACCACTGCCAACAATCTTATTAGAGGTGCTATGGATGAGAGAATTCTATGACCATGTCTCATATATCATCAATGGATATTAATATGTATTAATGTGTGGCTAAGAGGTAGACTTCATAGTTAAAGTTGTTTACATGGAGAAAATTGCACCTTAAAAGAAACATGCCATATACAAACTGTGGCAAGTGGCAGAGCAAGGATTTTGTGCATGGGGACAATCGGGAAACTTAACCAAACTTTCAATGATGACGATTAGGATATTGCCAAAAAATAATAACATTTTTTGTTCATAGTCAGGGGCGGATCTACATTGATCCATACGGGTTCACACGAACCCACGGGGTTTCGAAATTTTAAGAGAGATCATATATAAAAAACATGAATGAACCCATAAATGTTCATAATGAAATTGCAGTTCAGTGGATAAGTCTCCTTTAAACCATACAGAGGATCATGAGTTCTAGTCCCACACCTGCGTTTTTTTCAATGTTAATGGAATTGTGAATTACTTTATTTCTCTTTAATTCTTTTTTTTCTTTCTTTATGTTCTTTGTGTTATTTAGTTCTTTTCTTTCTGTTATCGTATTTATGAATTAATTTAAGATTGTGTATTGGTTTCCTTTTTCTTATTTAATGGAATCATTAATTAAGTAAACTTTCAATTTATTAATTTCCCATTTAGGTTATGAATATGATTATATGAACTCTGCTAATTTGCTAATATTTAATTGAATGATTACGTAATTATGCATATATGCGATGAACCTTACCTGACTCAACTTGAACAGAACGAAACCGAAAGTTTTTATGCCCGGTTATATAAATTACAACGTCTAAAAACAACGAACCCACTGAAAAAAATTTCTGGATCCGTCACTGTTCATAATGACCCCCTCCCCCTTGCAAACTAAAAGAGTCATTTAAAAAAAACTTCAAAAATGGAATGAGAAACATAAAAAATTCTAATGTCAATATCATATACGATCTAAAAAAATGTTACATAAATTCAAACCGATACAATATTAATAACAGATTTCATTAAGAGATTTGTGATATTTAAGTAGAGCTCCTCTTGATCTGGATCTATTTGTCATGTTTATTGATACGACCCAACCCGCTACCCGACAGGGGCGGACCCATATGGTCCGGATCGTGGTCCACGATCCCCAATCTTTTTTTTAGAAAATAGTAGAGCCACTAAGTTAAATTTTTCAATGACTCCATAAAATAAATTAGTTGGACCTCATAGTGTTAAAAGTAAGGATGGTGTGGTGGTAAATCCCCTTGTGTTCCATAGATCCCAAGTTCAAGTCTTACATCTCTTGTTTTTTAGTTTATTTTTTTCCATCAAAATTGAACTAGTATTTTAAAATAGCACAACCACCCATTGACCCTCTAATTTGCTTCTTTAAAATGATAAACTGAATGTCGATTTTATTTAACACTTGATTACCAAATAAAACTTCAAACATATAATGTAGTGGTTTCATGTCCTCTAAATACTTCTAAATTATTTCCTAGGCACGACCCGACTATGATGACCAACTCAAAATTTTAATGTTTGGCTGTAAAAAATTCTTATATAAAAAATGGATCCCAATGAAAAAAATTCTTGGGTCTGCCACTGCTACCCGACCCGACCCGTGAAGACTCACCCCAACTCCACGTTTAAGTTACTCCATGTTTTTGTGATTTCTTTTTATGTTTTGCATTTGTTTTCAATCCCATGTTTCCATGTTCTCATGCGTGCATGCAAACTACCAATCATGTTTCTTTGTTTAGTTAACAACTAGCACCTATGATCTAGTTTGCGGCCTTTCTCCTTTAGTATTTTACATATGTACTTTGCATATTAGTGAAAGTTAGAGAAAATTGATGCAAATTAGTCTTGTTTCTTATTTTTGTTCTTTGGAGCCTAACCCACTTTACACGTCTCTTGAGAGATTAGCCATCTCGATTCGGCTTTCTATCATTGGTGCTTTCATTCTCGATACTACAATCGCCGCCCAACAAGCCTCACACACCATGTGTCATGGCCTTAGTCGCTACTAACCCAACAACAAACCATCGCCGCCCAACAAGCCTCACACACCATGTTGATGTTTGATATCATGTGGAGTGTTCTTGAGGTACAACAACTAATGCTTTTTTGCGCTCGATTCGGCCTAGAACCTCTACAACCACTGCTCGCTCAACCACCACCCGCAACAACTATAACCATAGAACCTGAGCCCGTTAAAAAAAGTTAGTACTCAAAGGTGTTACTTTCAATAAATCACAAAAACTGTCTGTGTAAATAACTCTTGATGTTAGGACTTTGTAACCCTTTAATCTCTCAAATTACCTCCTTAAATACACTTTAGAGAAAACCTTTTTATTATTTAATAAGGGTAATACGGTCTATCAACAATTACCAACTAATATTATAATAAGGTATATTTTATTATTTAATAAGGGTAATACGGTCTATCAACAATTACCAACTAATATATTATTTATTTATTCTTACATTATCCCACATGGTCGAGTAATCATTTATCTTTTATCATGAGAATTAGAAAAGTCTAATTAGAAGTTAATACTTATTTTAGTTTTAAAACAAAAACCGCAGCAGATAAATACAACCGTTGAGTCAGTATTCAACTCAGGACCCTCATTAGTCATACTACAGTCTCAATTTAAAATCTAAGCAGTTATGATCAAAACTACAAGTAATCCCTTTAAACATTTGATTTGTATAATAATTGTCTATATGTCATTATGCACGCGGAACATATTTAAAGACATACAAGATCAAAACTGATGAGTAAAATTAATAATTAATCATTCATAGTACGATATGCAGTTTTACATAGTCATAAATAAACATGTCATTATTATAACCATTTACATAATACTTATGAGTGATAGATTTTCAGTTATAGGATCCTTAAGCATATCATGAATGTATTCAATACATAAAATTAGTTTCCTCAATTCGTCCATAAACGAATAATTAATTTCATATCGAAATTTAATGCAACACCTCTCGAGTTGTTACTGTTCAAGGAGACATGGTAGCTGATTTTATCATAGAAAGTCTTCAATATAATTTATATGGAAATAATAAACTTATGAATCCACTAATAAATTTTCAACAACATTTATTGACAACTGCGTTGTAATTAATTGACATATTATGTCATTATAACATAGGTTGTTTGACCGACGTCGATAGGTCCAGTCAAAGATAATAAGAATAGTGTGTTCCTTAGTACTTGTAACTAGATAGTAAGTGGTAAGAAAGGTGTCGAATCCATGAAGATTTTGTTGTCGGTGTTATAAACTACGTTGATTAGAAAATGGTTTATGAAGCTTGCTAAAGTAATTTTTATCTTTTTGTTTGGTTGGTTTGAAAAGTGTGTTGGATTGTCTAACGATTTGTCATTAATGATAACTACTAGATTAATGATTATAACTAACAATGCAATACTTTGACTATGATTAAAAAATACTTGGTAAAAAGATTCACACACACGGTTCGAAGTAATAAGCATCAAGGTTCTATTTCACACTAGGGTTTGAATTAAGATCAACAAATGGTATTAATGTGGTTGGGTTTCAAGGATTAGGCATCAAAAATATTCAACATAACCAAGGACAAAAGTATGCTTCATTACTCAAGAACATAAAGCATAATTAGCCGAATTCATTTCGCAAAGTCAATGGTGCAAGAATTATCAGTTCACGAATTCAGAACAAGACTACACAGTTAATACAATTGTTCAAATACTCAAATGTAAAAACAAGAATTCACAACCCAGTTAGTTTAATAAGAACCCTAAATGCTTACCAAATCTACACTAGGGTGAAACTTAGAGGATTAGCCGCTCATGATTTGAAGAACTTGAAAATCGGATGAAGAAATCTTCACACTTTGCTTTTGACTCTTGGATTTCGGTATTGCATGATGATGAGAGAGTCTTGGAATTATGAATGACGCCAGCTCCAAGATGTGTATAATAATTCCCCTTAATTCGAAAATCCTAAATCAATAACATTAAAGTTGGTACTAAATGAGAAAAAGACCACTTTCGCGTTTTTGACCTGAGACGGCTGTCGCCGACGGGCCTGGGAGCCGTCGGCGATGATCGATGTCGACGGGTCACAGGCGCAAACGCTTAGCCGTTGACGACGGCTTGATGCCCCGACAGCGATGTCGTATCTTCCCAAAGTCGTCCGTTTCTTTGTTTCTTCTATCCTGATCATCCTAGCGCTATTCCAAAGTCCCATTTAGCTCTCGAAATGCACCTTAAACCTATCAAGACCTGCAAAACGCAAACTATATCAAATTAGATCATTTGAGAACTCAAATTGACATAAAAACGCGAATTTAGAAACCAAAAAACTAAGGACTTTCAACCACCTAGCATTTATGAGTTCTCTAGAAAAATGATCTCGAAAAACTTGAGTTATCTAGTTTTGTGAGTTCTTTAGTTTATGAGATCTCTACATATCCGAGTTCCCTAGTTTTATGAGTTCCCTAGTTTATGAGATCTCTACAAATGTAAGTTCTCTAGTTTTATTAGTTCTTTACAATTATGAGTTCTCTGTGTTTTAGTTCTCTACATTTGTGAGATCTCTACAATTATAAGCTCTCTAGAAAACTTGAAACTTAAACCTACAAAATTTGAACTTACAAATTTGAATTTGAGAACAAAAGCGCAAACAAAAAAAAAAAACTTTTTAATGTTGTGATAAGTATGGAATTCAAATTATAAGGGGTTGTGTTATCAGTTTCCTATTTAAAAGATTTGTAATGTTTATCCAAATATTTCAAAAATATTCTTTCTAATAAACTATATCAAATTTTCAAAATTTTAAAGGATAAATCTAAAACAAAATTGGAAAATTATACATCCTTTAATTTGATTAATCTAAAATAAGGGTATTTCTTCGAATTTATGATGAACTTGAAGAACATCCTCGAAGAAGTATTAAGTAGAGTTTTATTTGGAATCAAAACCTAGAACTTATTTTAATTACATATTTAATTTTTATAAGATTTTAGTTCTTTAATATAACATAACTCGATTAAAACATTCTTTTTCCGGATTTCATGAAGAAAGCCGTGAATATCTTTAACACAGAAATAACGGGAATCGTGATTAAATTGTTTTTCTTAAACCATTTGTGTTTCGGTTTAAATTCTAGATTTAGGGAAAACAAACATAATTGATTTGAGCAACATATGTTCTGATACCACATGTTGATAAGTTTTGTATGTATGTAATGGAAAACATGTAAAAGTGTGTATCTGGTAAGCCACCAACACAACACAAATTGATGTAGTCGGCATGATTATTAGCTTGGTCAAGTTCCCGTTCAATGTGTATATTAGCGATGAGAATTATGAGTTCTTGATGATGATGAACTTGTGAGTTAGTGGAGAGAGAGGAACGAATTACTTGATTGATGTTAGGAATGTGTAGCCCTTTAATCTATCAAATTATCTCCTTAAATAAACCCAATGAGCAACCCTTTATTAGTTAATAGGGTAATACGACCTATCAACAATTACCAACTAGTATATAAGGTATAATTTAATATTTTAACCTATTATTATATAAATGATTATAATGGCCATATATAAATAAATATTTTATAAATATATTATTATTTATTATGGTTATCAACATCTAAAATAGACTAGGCTTATTCTCCAAGTTACATCTCCTATATATACCATTGTATATCTTGTATTATAAACATATCTATCAATGAAATATTAGTCTCTTTCTCCCTACATCTCTTTCTCTTATTGTTTGCTATTAGGCTAGTAGGTCGTTGTTTTACAAGACGTTATCAGCACGATTCGTGCTCTCACCAAATCCCTAATCATCTTCCATGCTTTTATGATTTCTCATCGTGAGAGATTGTAGACAAGTGCTAGAACCTTAGCAACTAGAAGCAACAAAGCAAACCATGTCCCAGTTTTATTACTTTGTTTCTACCCAAGCCGTCTCCATCGATTGAGGTAAAAGGAATCTAACCCTCTTCTGTCAATAATATGCACACCACGTAGATATACTTTGTATGCTTTATTCAATATGGATATGTGAATGTGTTTTTGGTTTCTGATGATGAATATTATATGAATAATAAGCATTATATAAATTAGAAACTAAGTAAATAAGATGAAAAAAACTAAAAGTTGTATATCGTTATCTTTCTCTTGTTTAACCTCCACCGACAGGGTTTCATTGTAATTTTAATAGATTATATTTAGCCAATCATTTACCATTTATTGGTAGAGTAATATACAATATGGTTTATATGGCATGGTTTTAATTTGTTACATTCTATTGATTCTAAACATATTTTATAAATAAATTATGGATAATTACTGATTCGAGTACGGTGATAATTACTAAAAAAAAAATATTCGCATCAGTTAATTGCTTTGCTAGAACAACTTTTATAATTTGTTCTTAATCCTAAGTAGAAAAAGATTTATGGTATGTTTTTATCTCTACCTTAATTTTTGTTATGATTAATGTATATGTGTTGGTCTTTATACGTATAAGATTTGAGTATATAAAATATTTCAGGTGACTTACTGTTATTGTCATACATATAAAATAATTAATGATATTATATTAGTAAACTGCATCAAATGCACATCATGATTTTTTTTATATATAGATCTTCATATTTAATATTGGATTGATATTTTAGCATGCATATTTTTAACAATAGAGAAATTTATTTTTAAGTACTATAATATCGATTATAATGTTCTAAATTTAATCTTCTATCTTCCAATAGTTTGAGTAGAATGAATTTCTCTGGTTATCTATTAACTTTTCAATTGTGCTTTAGTTGACGAGAAACTTAGTACAAACATGAAATATGTTCGCTAATATGATAGATAGATTTAATTGTTTCATGAACATGAATTTAAACTTTCTTGGCTTCCACATTTATTGATATTGCATATCTATATTAATTTAGTTGTGATGTTCTCTTCAAATTCATTAAACCCTTTGGGGAACACATATGTTTTCTTTTGTATACACTTATACCTTATAGATTGTTGAGTCATTGAAGAAACACTAGATTAATCGATCGGAATCAATTATCTAGGGGGTTTGAATCCGCATAAAAAGGTAAGTTTCCTCTCATTTGATTCGATTGAAACTGATCTCCTTCTTCGATAACTCTGCAAAAAAAGAAGCACCGTTAGCCTCGCCAAGGGGAGAAAAGGGTTCTCTCCTTGACCCGACTCCGGTGTGAGAATAAGTATGGGTTATGAAGAAGAAGATGTATTTGAGAAGTGTGTGTAACTTGCCTTCATACCTGGGTTGTTTCTCATATTTATAGCCAGGAATCTTTGGGCGGGAAAACCTGTTAGTGAAAAGTTAACGGAAGATGCTACCCCGTAAGCGGTTACATCTCCTTCCGTCAAGATTCTTGATCCGACGTGAATGCACACAGATCGCTGATTAGATCTATGGCTGGGGATTTTCCACGTGGAAAGTGATTAAGTGGAGTTTTCTCTCCAATTACATGCCATCGTTGTGATTTCAGTGAGGCCTGAGATGGCAACACGTGTCCAGACGGTTATAACCGTCTTAGTGGTGCACGATTGAGTTCCTTCTAGAAGATTACTGCTGTAATCTGGTGTGACTCCTTATCGTGTGGAATCAGCTAAATAACTAAATCCCAAGTCTGGGTAAATAATATCAAAGTCTGGATATTGAGCGGAAGTGTTTACTTTAGGATTTTCATCCTTTGCTTATGGGAGAAAGCGCAAGGACTTATGATTTCCTTTTGGCGCAAGTGTTGACTGTTGCTTTAAACTTTTCTTTTGTAAGACCAGTGCGCGACCGCGCAAGGTTAAAAAGTTGAAAAGCAAGGTTGTGGTATGGTCCCAAGTATTTATTATGAGGTTTTTGGGACCTTACCCCTTCAAGTCCCCCCAGTCTAGTGTTGTACTTATGCAAATAAGTGGAGCACTGGAATTATAAAAGAGAACTGCTATAAGGAAACTTTCGGAAGAAGATTTATTTTGATCATTGTAAAGATTTTTTGAAAATCTTTGAATTTGAATGAGACTGATACAGTAAAACTGAGTAACAGTCTGTCACTGTCAGTTGTTTTTTACTGTCCGTATCTTGCACGCGCACGTGTAAGCGCGTTTGGTGTTGGTTTTCACTCTCTCTGCTGCTTGGAGAACTGTGATATCCGAAAAAGGTGTTGTGGCGGTTACCGACGTTATTTATTGCGATGAGTATATATAACGTTTGAGTAACCCCCTTTCTGTGTAATCATTGTTTTGCTGAAACTTTTCTTGTTCCTTTCTTCTAAGAAAAGATTTATCATTCCTACCTCTTATGTCAACCGGAGAACATCAAGGAGATCTTTCTGAAGAAATGTCGACTGAACTTCCATCATTAAAGTGGCCTAGAGCGACCTTCGATGGTTTGGTTCAGAATTTCAAATTTCCGGAGAATTGGGGTGCTCTGTACCCTGAAGAGGGGCAGACTGCAGCGGATGCTCCGGCTGGGTATGTTACCCTTTTTTGGGATTTTTTCTGTGAAGGCAACTTTTGTTTGCCTGTTACTAAATTTTTCCTTGAATTCCTTGAGTACTATAAGTTGCATATCTCCCAACTTCACCCTATTGGCATGGTTAGGGTTCGACATTTTGAATTTGTGTGTCGGACAATGCATATTGAGCCAACTGTTTCTCGATTTAGGGTTTTTCACCAGATGCACTGTACCTTTTTCTAAACTTTTGATTTGATTCGACGTTGAGGATAAACTGGTATTAAAAGCTCGTTCGTTCAGAGGGCGTCTGCAAAGAAGATTCTACAGCAACCCTCAAAATCCTTTCACGATTGGAAATAAAAATTCTTTTTTATCAAGGCCGGAGTGATTCCGGTGAGGATGGTTTTAAGGGGGAAGGAAGATGTTCCGATTGAAACGATTCAAACCCCTATTGACGAGAACTGGTACCAGGATCTAAAGGACATTCCGAACATTGCTTTGCCGGAGAAAGCTCTAGTCGGAGCCAGCATGAGCTTGAATTGGAAGATGGATCGTGATGATAAACCAGTATATACGGAGGATGGTCATAGTAACTTTGGGGTTTTTCCCTCTCTCTTTTTTTTTTTGAACTTGCCTTTCTTCCTTTGTAGTTGTGTCGCTGTATGTTGTCGCGTTCAAGAGGGAAGGTGGAAGAATGGGTACCATTAAGAAGAAACCTGATGAGGAGCTTTGGTACCACCGGATTGTGAGAAACTTTGTTCTTCCGCGAGATGCGGATCTGTCTGCTCAGCCTGCTGCTGGTGCTGGTAAGCTATATTGGTTTTTTGTTTTGCTTTTTGCGTTTTTGAATAATTTATTCTTTGCGCTTATTTTAGGTGAGTTTTCAAATTTGGGCATAGGCCTTGAGAAGAGGAAACACGCGATGACTTCTACTTCTGTGCTGAAAAAAGGTGAAGATAAAACGCAATCCTTGAAGACAAAAAATGTTGGAGGAGAGAAGAAAGGTATGCGCCATTCCTCTGACTCCTGGTGTGGTTATGTGGTGGTTTCTGACTCTTTGGAGGGTCTTATACCTGTAGTTACTGTTAGGAGGCCAAAATCTGAACCGAGAGGCACTGCTGATATCCCTCCATCCAACCCAAATGAACCCATTGACTTGGATTCTAGCCCTGAACACTTGGTGCATAGGAAAGCTGGTAAAAGGAAACAAGCTGATACTGATGCTGAGGGTCAGCCTTCTAAGAAGATTCAGAGGAAGAAAATTACCAGAAGAGGAAATGTAGATGCTTTTATTTCGGAACCTGTTCCTGGTAAGTGTTGCCTTTTCTTGTTTCCTTTATGCGCATTAAATCTTTACAGATTTTGTTGTTTTCCCAGAAATTCCTGTTTCCCCTGTTCCCACAGAGCTGCAATCTGTGGTTAATGAAGAGTTTCCATCCACCCCTCTGCGTGCTTCTGTTGTTGACCAGTTAGAGCCTATGGGGGTTACTGATGGTGGTGTGGATAAGACTGTTGAGACTGAGAAGCCTGTTGATATTGCTGCGGAAACTGAAAAAGTTGTTGATCCAGGGGTTGTGGATGGTGCTGGTAATCCACAAACTCCTGAAACTGTTGCTCAAGATTTGGGGAAAGAACAAACTGCTGAAAAAACTTCAACTCCTTCCCCTAAACCTTCTGATGCTATGCCTGAGCATGTTGAGAAGATGACAGTTGAGGAGCAAGGCTCATCTGCTGGTGTTGGTAAACATTCTCCGATCCGCCCAGAATAAACTTTGGGGGATTACTACTACCAGACTTATATGGAGAAAGATGCCTCTGAGCCTCACACCCCTATTTGGAATTTGAAGAAAGGTATCGTTGAACAAGAATTCAAAATCACCCAAGGCTGGTCAGGCTTGGGTGAAACTTTTCAAATAGAAAAAAACCTGACTTGCCGGAGTTCCCAGGTTTGTAAGAGTGGAGCATGAATCGGCATCTTTTTAAATCTGTGTTTGAAGGTTTTGCGGGAATTGCCGGAGATCCCAAGATGGTATCGTGGATCATGAATCGGCATCTTTCTAAAATTTTAATTCGGTAACGTCAATCATAAAAACGGTAAAAAGGTTTGTATGTGTTTTTCTTACAAGAGGTATTAGACGAATTTATGTTTTACAAGTGGTACAGAGGATTCTGGACTGCATATGGTAAATCAAGGACATTAACTTGTACTTGGATTTTCCTACTTTTGTGTAGAAAACAAGATGATGAAGTAACCCCGCACCTGAAACCAAGGAGAAAGCCTCTGAACGACTCGTTCGGGTCAGAATACGATCCTACAAGTGGTATCAGAGCTTAGGAGGAGGTTCTCTGCAGAAATTAGCCGGATTTCATCACTTTTTCTTACTTCTACACCTTTTTTTCTGATTCGAGAAGATTTCACGGTCGGAATTTGCTCAATTTTTCAGATTGTGCGAAATAGTATCGAGATAAACCCTAGAAAGTTTCAGATCAAAATTCAAAGTCTAAGTGGATCAAAATTGGATTTGAATGTGGACCGCTTGTTCGAACATAGCCTGAACCGCTCGACCGAACAGTTCTGAACCGCTCTTCCGGACGTTATGTGGACCGCTCATTTGATCGATTAACCTGGTTCGCTCAAAATTTTATTTTTGGACCGCTTATCTGGACGAATCAGGAACCGCTCATTCGATCGTACTACCCTTGAATCGCTCATTCGAACGGTTGGGAACCGCTCATCCGGACGGTTGAGGATCGCTCATTCGATCAGGAACTGCTTATCCGAACGATCAGGAACCGCTTATCCGAACGATCAGGAACCGCTTATCCAAACTTGTTTGAATCGCTTATTCAGAAAATTTTTGGACCGCTTATTTGTCATCCGGTTTGCTTATCTGGACAGCTTATTTGGCACAATAACTGATTGGTCTGCTTTTCTATCACATTTAGATCGCTTATTCGTCAACAAACACGTGTCGGTTTGTTTTACGAAACATGGCAATGATGTTTGATGAACAGGAGAACTATTATTTCGAAAGATTTAATAACTGGAATAACGGATTTCTAGATGAGGGGTATAGAAAAGTGAGCAAAGATGGTTGGGCAAAAAGGTTCAAATATTTCGTGTGTCTGAAAGACGAAACGTTGGAGGATCTTAAAGACCGATATAGTGTTTTATTGAATTATATGAAAGATCATGAGATATACCCGTCAAATGTTGAAAAATTGGAGAAATTTGCAGATGCATTACCGATTGAATGGGGTGAATGTTTGAAGAATTTAAGGGAGAACTCAAATTTTTCAAAACTACCTCTAAATCAATTCATCAGCAAACTTCAAGCTCATGAACTTGAAGTTAGAAAGAAAAAGAAAGATTTGATCAAGGTTTTGGAGTATAATGTGCTAGATCTAAGTTTAGATGTGATTGAAGAGATGCACAAAAGGGTTACTAAATGTATCAGGGCAAAACATGTGCTAAAATACGATTTCAAACGAGGTTGTTATATTGATAATAATGGAAATCCTTTTGATTTCGTTAAAATGTTTTGTGCAGGTACATTCATAGCAAAGGATGAAGAAAGTCCAAAAGCTGAAGAATCGGTGAAGAATGAAACAATGTGCTCAACATGTGACAACTTTAAGACTGACAATGACAAACTTGTGAAAGACATGGCAAGTTTGGCATCTGAAGTCAAAAAGTTGAAAGACGAGAAGCACGTTGCTGAAAATCAGATTCTTATTCTGAAAGAAAATTGTGAGAAGTTGAAAGCTGAAAATGACAAACTGTTGGTTGGTTTGAACAGTTTGACTTTGAAAAATCAAGAATTTGAAGGGCAAGTGAAAATTCTTGAAGATGGAAGAAATGTGTTCAGTAAAAACAACATTGAAAAACAGAAAACGATAAATTCCCATCTTCAGAAAATTGTCGAACTTGAAAAAGAAGGTGAAAGCGCTCAAAAGAGAATCAAAGAGTTGGTAAAAGAGCTTGAAATCAAACAGAAATCTTCAGAAGATTTAGATTTCTGGATAAAGCTTGAAAACAAAAACCTGAAAGCGAATGAATCAAAATTTCAGGAACAGATCAAAATTTTGATAGATGAAAAGTCTGTTCTTGAAAATTTGAAGGTTGAGAATGAAAATTCCATCAAGTCTCATCTTGAGAGAATATCTCAGCTTGAGGAAGAAGCTAAGAATTCCAGGATCAAGATAGATAAACTTGAGAAGAAATTGATCAGTTTTGCGACTAAATCTGACAAGTTGAATATTCCTTGTCCAAAACCGATCAATTCAGTTCCGATAAGTGTTAATGCTACAAACTTTGACAAAGTCAAAGTCAAAGATTGTGATGATAAAACTGATGAGGAAAATGAAAAATTTTATTCAGCAGATGAGTCTGAGACAGAGTCTGATGATGAAAATGTTAAAAAAGAAAAACAAAAATTGTTTTTAAAGTTGAAAGAAAAATTTCAGAAAACTGTTCTGCAATCAACTGAAAAAGGTGAATGCTCTAAGCAAAAACCTGTGAAGAAGATTGTAAAACAGAATCAAAACTTTAAAAATGAAGAAAAAAACTCATCAGTACGATCTTCTAATCAAAAGGAAAAATTACAAAAAATAGAAAATGAAAATTCAAAATTTGTTGTGTGCAGAACAAACCACAGTGCAAAAGCGTCAAAACCAGCACATTTGAGGAAGGAATATCACCAAGCCAGACAATGTTATGATCTGAGCGTTTGGTGTGAAAATGGTAACTGGTATGATAACAGGGTGTGCTACAGCTGCGGATATCAGGGGCATATTGCTGTTAACTGCCAATATTGGAGTTATGAGACCAGGAGGTGCTATAATTGCAATATCAAAGGTCACATTGCCAGAGATTGCCCAAGGAGATCGCATGAAAGATTGAGGGCCAATTCTCAGAAAATGGCAAAGAAGATACCAGTCGTTGTCAAGCCCAAAGAATTGAAAGCTTCGGGTCAAAACGTCAAAAAACAGTCAATTCAGGAAAAGAAAGTTAAACTTTCACAGGGGCAGAAAGACCGACTGAGGAAAAAGAGAAAGAAAGCGAGAGAATATCTCGAAAAGATTTTGTCCTCGGGTTCACCCGACAGCTCGAAGAAGAGTTCTGATGAATCAACTTCCTCGGCTGCAAAGTCAAGCAAGATGAATTCTTCAGATACAAATCTGAGGACTAAAGAGGATAAGAAAAAGAAGAAAGTGAAGTTTTCACTTCCTGGCGATGAATCTGTTTCTTCGGGAACAAAGGAGCCACATGTCGGCGATGAATCTGACTCATTAAAGTCAGACAAGCCACATTCAGGCAATGATTCTGGTATGGTAAAACCAGAAGAGCCATGTGTTGAGGTAAAGGTCGAGAATTCTAGTTTAACAATGGATGAGAAAAATTTTCCACCATTGTTGAACAAGAATTCAAAATCACCCAAGGCTGGTCAGGCTTGGGTGAAACTTTTCAAATAGAAAAAAAAACCTGACTTGCCGGAGCTCCCAGGTTTGTAAGAGTGGAGCATGAATCGGCATCTTTTTAAATCTGTGTTTGAAGATTTTGCAGGAATTGCCGGAGATCCCAAGATGGTATCGTGGATCATGAATCGGCATCTTTCTTGAATTTTATTCGGTAACGTCAATCATGCAAACGGTAAAGAGGTTTGGTTGTGTTTGTGAATGTTTTATAAATGGTACAGAGGATTCTGGACTGCATATGGTAAATCAAGGACATTAACTTGTACTTGGATTTTCCTACTTTTGTGTAGAAAACAAGATGATGAAGTAACCCCGTACCTAAACTGTTTGGTAAACAAACTAAGTTTTCCGGAAAAGCCATTTTGATTAAAACAAACTTAAGTGTTTTGAAATCACAATGGGAAAATAGTTTGTTGTGAGGGGGAGTTCTGATTGTTTATGCCAGGTGGATAGAGAATTGAAGTGATTCTCATCAGGTTGTCAAGTTTGTACAGTTTGTTTCAAATTTTCTCAGAAAATCAAAATTGAAACATATTTTGATTTTAGGGGGAGAAAAATTAAAAAAAAAAATTAGAAAATTTGAAAATGTCAAAAACATTAAAAATTTAAAAATGAGTTTTGTTGTGAAAAAGAGGAAATGATAGTAAATCAGTGGACTATCACAGCACGCTAAAGAAATGTAATGTAAAATGTGATAAACGGTCTCACTGATGATGTGATGATAGGTTTTTGTACATTTAGTAGATTTATTCGGGATATAAACCTAAAATTTCAAACTTGTGAAATTCGTGGGGAACACTACTTGGATATATAGGTAACCCCTGAAATCTCGTTTGAAAGGTCTCGTATTCTGATATACTAGGTGTTTATACTCTGTGATGTCTGGGGTATTATTCCGGGACTTCTGCTGAACGGTAGTTCTGACTTAGTCCTTGGCTAATACTTTCCACAAAATGCTTGAAATATAGCATAAAGCCCTCAGTTGATTAGACAATAAAATTGATAATCATCTGTTGTAGCTGAAAAGATCCTCTTAAGGGGACACACTGCTAAGTCGAAGCTGATATCTCTCTGCTGAACGGAAGTTCTGACCTGAGATCCCTCAGTTCTCGCATTTTCCCCTAATTTATGTACAGACATCATTGTAGTGTTCATACCTGTAAGACTGAATATTGGGATTCTGGATACGGGAGTATATTCAAGAGGTGGGACACATGAATTGAACTAAGTTCATAAAATACCTAAATAGTATCCTGAATAGATTGAAAATTGTATGAAAATTTAAGAGGACAATTATATTGTCAATCTACTTGAATCGTTTAGAACTTAAAACGATTAAAAGCTTAACGGTGCTTGTGTTATGTCTCAAAACTGATATGATCCTCTTGCACAAACTCACAAAAATATGTTTGTTTTGCATTTAAATTTCTGTCTTTGCATTTATGTTTCATATTTTCAAAAATCTAAAAAGATTTTCGACAACTGATGGTGAAGAGCTGATTTTCAAAATCTCAAAGGCTAAACTTGATGAACAGACAGGTTGGTTAAGTTGTTTGAAATGTTTAAAATGATTCATTAGGTCGAATCAGTAATTGAAATGTTTCAAATTTGTGAAGCAGTGGTTAATTGAAAACAGTATCACATGATTAAGTTGATTCATTAAGTTGAATCACAATTATTCTGGTTTGTGATAGAATGTTTGAGATGTATGCAGATGGTGCAGAGAAGAGCTTAAACAGAGAAAGCCAGGAGATAATTTCGATGGTGGTAACAAAATCCCAGACAACTATCCTAGCAGGGTGTTAGGGGGAGTCTGATGAAGGTTATAGCCAAAGAAAGATAGATCCAGGCAGAATTCTTGAAGAAGATCGAACTATATCCGAGAATGTCTTGTTGAAGACTCTCACTGAAGATTCCGTCAACATTCAAGGGGGAGTCTGTTGGTGCAGTTGTCTGTCGACTACATCTTCGTTCGAGTCTTAGAGTCTTAGAATAGGAATGATTGTAAATGATTGTAAATATGAGAAAGTGTGATTGTATAGGTTTAGATGCTGGATCGCTCTTTAGGACATTTAGTGTTTGGATCGCTCATACGACAAGACATGGACCGCTCGAGTGACAGTTGTCATGGACCGCTTTTATGACTTGTCTGGACCGCTTATTGGACATGTCCAATAAGCGGTTCCCAATCACTATATATACCTCATTAGCGATTCCATTTAGAACAGTTGGAACAGTGGTTGGAATCGTGCCGAAGCTTTGCCGGTGCGAGATTTGAGCTGTAAACGTCTGATATTAGTAAAACAAGTAGTTAAAGTGATTTGCCTGCTGTTTCTACCTTAGTTTCTTGTAATTCCGCACCTGAAACCAAGGAGAAAGCCTCTGAACGACTCGTTCGGGTCAGAATACGATCCTACAGACACTTTCTCGGATTGGCGCGTGTGCCAAGATTGGTTGCAGGGGATACTTCCGCCTGGGGAGATCAAGTTTCAAGAAGGCCGGTCTTATGAACAAACCTATGAAACTTACCTTGAAGAGACTGCTTCTCATGTGTCTACCACTCATCGCATAGTGCGTGAGTGGTATAGTATGCATAAGGACTGGGAAGCTTTTAAGGCGTCTCAGAAAAAGTTTGCCAAAGACGAGAGGCGCTTGGCTCAGCTGAAGGCTAAATTGGAAACTGATCAAGCCAAGTTTGAGGCTGATCTTAAAACCGAGGAGTGGTCTGCTGCAGGCTGGAAGAGGAAAGCGGAAGCTGAAGCTGCTCTCCTTTCCGAGGAACGCAAAAACTGGAGGAAAATTTGCAAAAAGGATAATGCTGAGAAGGCAAACCTTCGTAATATCATTAATAACCTCAAGGCTGAGGTTGAAATTCTGAAGAACCAGGATGCGGAGGTAGAAAAGTTGAAAAAGGAGAAAGCTGATGCAGAAGCTGCTTTACAAGAAGCGTGTTCCCATAGGGAGCGCAGTGAGCAACGAGAGGTACAAGCTTGTGCCACTCTTGCCCTTAGAGATAAAGAGTTAGAAGAACTTACTGCTTTGCTTTCTGATCAGGAAAAGCTTAAAAGGGACCTGGAGCTTGCGCATTCTGAAAAGGCTGAAACCTCTCGTCGTTTGACCGAAACTGAAACGGCGCAGGTCACGGCGGAGAGCGAGCTTGAACCTTTAAAGAGTGATATGGCGTGGTTAAAAGATCGTGGAATTGCTTGTGTAAGTTGTTTGTTCCTTTTTGTTGTGGAACTGTTTATGTGCTTTCTTGTTATTCACCCTTTCCTCCTTCCGCAGGTTGCTGAGTTAGTGCTAAATTCTGAAGAGTTGGATAAAACTGTTGGGCGGTTAGTTGTTGCCGCGCGTAAAGATGGGTATGCCCAAGGATATGCTGAGTGTTCTCAGCATGTAAATAGCGCTTTGAAGGTGGATTGGGATATTAGTAAATCTGCTACTTATGGCGTAGATACTAATGCTGCGCTTGCTGCTTTAAAAACAGAATTTAACAACTTGCAACTTCCGGTTATGGATCTGATAAATGTGGCGCTGCAATCTGACGATCACGTAGCACAACTAAAAGAAATCTTTCCGGATGAGGGTGAAGATTTGTCGTAGGTTGAAAATGTATTTGAACAATTCTCTTGTAATATTTGGGATGTATATCCCTTTTTTGTTGGTGCGCTGTTGCGCAAGTAACTAAAACACTGTCGTGTTTGATAGTTTTTTCAGGCGTATTTGTATGCCAAGAATAGTATGCTACGTTTTTCGTTTTACAATATTTTGCATGAGTACGATTACTTTTATTGAGTAAGGCGAATGAATTTGGTATAAAGCTCATGTGTGAACTTATGGTCGTTTGTGATGTGATCACTGACCGTTCATGAAGCTTATTTTGTAACTAACATAATGTTTTTGCGCTTACTAAAAGAAATTGCATGCACTTTGTAAGAAAAACACAGAAATAATAGAAACTTTGTTATTTTATTTAGGGATAGAGCACAGAGGCTTTTACAAAGTTTGCTAGTATAATTATATGAAACTTAACTTACTCTCTAATATTTCCGCTTCGCTTGATAGATCATGTTTTCCTGCGGGAAATTCATAGAGTTGTCTCTTAAGGTTTTGCCCTTTTGCTTGGGCCCTCCTCACCCCGAGTTATCTGCTTAATTTCTTTGCGCACATTTTGGAGCAAATGTGTGAGCTCGCCGCTTTTGAGGGCTTTTTCTATTTCTGTGCGTAAAGAAATGCAGTTGTTAGTGGTATGCCCGTTGTCCTTGTGATACTCGCAGTATTGGGCAGGGTCTTGTCCGCGCTTATTTTTCATCGGGATCGGAGGTTTGAATTGATAGTCTTCAGTACTCAAGACTTCCGCCAGGGTCTTAGTTAGGGGAGTCCACTGCCTCTCCCTATTCTCCTGTTTAGACTCCCTCAGACGAACGATTTCCCGAGTTAGACTCGCGCCATGATTTCTTAAATCTTCTCTCGCCAGTGGAGCTTAAATCCGTGGGTCTATTATGTGGTGGCGGTGGCCTGTTTGTGGTAAGGTTTTTTTCGGTTTGCGCATAAACCTTGGCTGCCGCCATCACCTTCTCCCAACTTTTAAGGAGACCTTCTGTTCCAGATAAGACCTTTATCATGTCATCACACCTAACCGCGTACTTGAATTGGGCGCGGATTAGTTGTTCGTGAACACCACCAATTTCCAGTACTTCTTTGTTGTATCTGGTGATGAAATCCTCCACATTTTCATCGTTATGGCGCCAAATGTTCATTACGACAGACGTATCGCGAATGGAACGCCGTTGTTGGCTAAAATGTGTTAGAAATTTTTCGCGCAGGTCTTTCCATGATTCGATCTGTCCGATTGGTAAGTTATCGAACCAGATTCTCGCTGCACCGGTTAGAGTCTGTACGAACAGATGGCACCATAGCGGGAGGGTCCAGCCCCCAACCAGACCTGCGCTGGTAAACACTCTCAAGTGGTCATCGGGGTCTGTCAGCCCATTAAACTTACCCACGTTGGATGGTAGTTTAGCTTTCTCAAGCGGAGCTAAAGCTATTTCCATGATGAACTTTGAATTTTCCGCTGCTTCCGCAGGGCAGTAAATCAAATCATAGTTGTGTTCTGCCTCAGGGTTATAAACCGCACGAGGCCTGCATTTATTGTAATTTGGCTGCAATCAATTGAACACACTGGTATTTGCACTTAAATGGTATGTTGGATCAGACTCATCGGTGTGGGTGTTCCGTTGGGAACATAACCTATCGTGAACTGATTGTCTTCGGTGAGGGTGTGGTTCACCATGATATTCTCTTTGGTGACTTCCCGATTCACGTTTTGATGTGGATCTGGCATAAACTTCTGTATCCTCGTAAGTTGAATTCTCCCGTTGGGAAGCGTTAGCACGAGATCCTGGTCTCCGTGACTGAGTTAAGGGGGCAGTCTGAGCACACAGCTGTGTGTATACCGCATTTAGTGCCCCTTGAGACCTGACGTACCAGGAAATTAGAGTTTCTCCTGGTGGCAGAATTGAATGAGCAGGGTGTGCTGGTAACGCTCCTGGAGTGACAGGGTCGTTTGCTCGATTGGATTGAACCTCGTTGTCATCCTAGACATCCTCTGGGATTCCTTCTACTTGAAAGTTGTTTTCGACATTCAGCCGGGGGCCAGTTTGCTGATGAGATGATGTTTCCTCCATATGCAAATGGAAACGATGAAATGAATCGACAAAACAAGAGAGAAACGGGTGAAACAGAGAAAAAACGGTGGGCGCCAATGAAGACATACTAGATTAATCGATCGGAATCAATTATCTAGGGGGTTTGAATCCGCATAAAAAGGTAAGTTTCCTCTCGTTTGATTCGATTGCAACTGATCTCCTTCTCCGATAACTCTGCAAAAAAAAAAAAAAAAGAAGCACTGTTAGCCTCTCCAAGGGGAGAAAAGGGTTCTCTCCTTGACCCGACTCCGGTGTGAGAATAAGTATGGGTTATGAAGAAGAAGATGTATTTGAGAAGTGTGTGTAACTTACCTTCATACCTGGGTTGTTTCTCATATTTATAGCCGGGAATCTTTGGGCGGGAAAACCTGTTAGTGAAAAGTTAACGAAAGATGCTACCCCGTAAGCGGTTACATCTCCTTCCGTCAAGCTTCTTGATCCGACGTGAATGCACACGGATCGCTGATTAGATCTATGGCTGGGGATTTGCCACGTGGAAAGTGATTAAGTGGAGTTTTCTCTCCAATTACATGCCATCGTTGTGATTTCAGTGAGGCCTGAGATGACGACACGTGTCCAGACGGTTATAACCGTCTTAGTGGTGCACGATTGAGCTCCTTCTAGAAGATTACTGTTGTAATCTGGTGTGACTCCTTATCGTGTGGAATCAGCTAAATAACTAAATCCCAAGTCTGGGTAAATAATATCAAAGTCTGGATATTGAGCGGAAGTGTTTACTTTAGGATTTTCATCCTTTGCTTATGGGAGAAAGCGCAAGGACTTATGATTTCCTTTTGGCGCAAGTGTTGACTGTTGCTTTAAACTTTTCTTTTGTAAGACCAGTGCGCGGCCGCCCAAGGTTAAAAAGTTGAAAAGCAAGGTTGTGGTATGGTCCCAAGTATTTATTATGAGGTTTTTGGGACCTTACCCCTTCAGTCATGTTAAAGAAAAATACATTCGTACGTTAGCTTTAAGGGATGTTTAATCTTAATGAGATTGATGAATAAAAGTATTTGATTCCTATCAATTAAAATCACACTTGATCCGTTACATCCTATTCTAAAAGATTATTAAAACAATACGAATGAATAAATAATGATTTCTGTTTCAGGTTCTTATGTTGGCATGGATCTTTGAATTTCAATTTTTTTTTTTGTATTTGAATAAATAATAGATATTTTTTTTTATCTCAAACTTAATGATATGGATTATGATAATTCGAAAATTATATCCTAATTTTCATATCATGGGTTTTATTAGAATTTATAATAAACTTGTGCTCGTGTGATATTTTCTAGCGATTTTAGTATTTCATACACTCCTTAGACACGTAGTCATTATAGTTCAAGTTGGTGCATCCGTCTGTTGTCACACCCCGACCACGTAAAACATCAAATCGTGGCGGAAACGTCGAGGAGTGTTGTAACAGAATTATTGTTCCACAACCAAGGTAATTAAAATAATATTTTATTCATCACCCAAGGGTGGAATACATCGTTCAAAACAAGAACCAACATGTTACACTGTCTTAAAACGACTGAAATAAAGAGTAGATAATGTAATTAAACTAAGTCTAGCTCTGTTTTATGTCACTAAGGACCGAGTCCACCCTAGCGTGTCACGATCATCCTATGCATTAGCTCCTGAAACACATGTGAAAATAGGTACGTCAGGATAAAAATGCCTGTGAGTAACATAGGTTTTGTGAAAATAGGATTCATGACTTAAGTTTAAGAAAAGTGTTTAATAAAAGTTAGTCATGAACCTTGTAAAATGTTTTGTTTTGTAAATCATTTGAAAAGCGATAAAATCAAATGATATGTATAATTAAAATATTTACGTATGGTTAAAAGAATAACCAAGTAAAAATAAGTTGTATAAAGCAAGTTGTTTTTGTAAAACGAAGTCTTGTGAAAAATATGTTATTTGTGTAAAAATGTATAAGTCCAAACTAAATGATTTAAATAACGCTATGACATGTAATACAATACAAGCACTTATATATAGGAAGTACCAGCGGCGTATCCACCATGCTTGTATCATACTACACCCATATCGTTACTTAAGTCATTAAACAAACCACCAATGTATAAAGTCCATGTTTAAACCAATCATCAAATGTTCTTGTCTAAACCATTGTCATATGTTTAAAAGTCCAAAATGTAGTCATGTATGTGTAAGAAATGTCATGTACGTTAAGTAAAATGTGTTCACTTAAACCAAATGTAAAAAATGTACAAAACAAAGTATTTTGAGTATATCAAAAAGTTATGTTTTGCAAAGTAAAAGCATGTTTTAAATGATACAAACATTTATGTGGTAAGTTAACGCATACATTCAAGCCTTGAGACAGACGGATAACCTTAAGTAAAGGTTATCAAAAGAAATGTTTTTGGATTCAGTCATTCCTTTCATCCAAACCAACCCAGGATGTCAGGAACGGGATTTGTCAAGTCCTATGGTACCATTACTTACTACCGAGCGGCGTAGCTAATGTTAATGAATGTATATAAGTCCCGTTTATGCAAACCAAATGTCATACCAAATGTAAACATGTTATATGAAAACAATGTGCTAAGTATGCTAAGTCAACATACAAAGCAGAAAAGTCATGTAAATCAATGTGCTAGTATGCTCAGTCAACATACATAGCAGAAAATGTAATGTAAAACAATGTGCTAATATGCCAAGTAAACATATGTAGCAAAGCAACGTAATGTAAATCAATGTGCTAGCATGCTCAGTCAACATACATAGCAAAACGATGTAATGAAATTATGTACTATAAGTGTACTAAGAACATAGCAAGCATATGATGTGAAAACAAGAAAGCACGAAAGTAACAAGTAGGCACATGTGTTTCACCCCAAAATGTTTGGAAAACAGTAAAAGAGGGGACTATGTACTCACTTGAGATTGCTTAGAAGTCGTAGGATAACCACCAAGCAATGCTAGTAGATCACGGAATCAAACGGCACCTATATAGGTATCTACATTAATAAACGGACCTATCGGAGGATCGGGTAGTACGAGGGTTCGCAAACCAAATAAGTATGGGAACTTATGTAATATGGTTTAACAAAGCCTATATACTAAAACGAAACCTATCCTAAGTGCTTTTGACCCGTTACGACCCGCTTAGGTAGCTTATGCTACTTTAACGCGTCGTTTGCGTAAAACGCGTTCGGAAAGCCTAACTAGTCCTATGACAAGTAAGATATGCCTTAATATGCTTAATATTGTTGTTAAATCAGTTTAGATACCAAAAATTAAGTTACAGGTTTAAAATGAATTTTGGTGCGAAAAGGCTATTTTGGTAATTTACGTAAGGCATAAGAACTACTTATCATACAACTACTTAAACGTCGTGACCATAAGGTATAACCTCGGAAGGTTATTCCCTACACAACTATGGTCACCTAAAATGTTTGGTCGGATCCTAATGATCGACCAAATGGGTCGGGTTTGTAAGCATAAGCGATTGATTAGATCGCTTACCTTTACGACCCTAAACAAGCACAAATCTAAAAGCGACGAGCTAAACATGCTAGAACATGTTTAGTAAAGTTAGAAAACAGGTTTGGTATTAAAACAAACGGTTTTAATACCCTAGAGTAGTTTGGTTGCAAAATACGCGAGAAAACGCATTTTGGCCGAAACTACGACTCGTCACTGAGCCTAGATAACGTGGTAATCAGTAGGTATAGTCACTAGGGACTATGACCATCGTGATTACGCTCACGTTATGAAGTTCAAACGAACTTCGTGTTGACCATAAACTGGTCAATGCAGAAAGTCAAACACAGTTTGACTTTAACGCTAAAACGAACGAAAAACGTGAAAGAATACTTACAGAAGGTCCCCGCAAGATTGATTTCCGAGTATTTCTCAGGTATGAAGTGTTTATAACTCCAACTTAGAGAAAATCTCAGAATCAAGTGGGTTTGAATGAAGTTGGGGTTGGGTATTTATAGGAAACATGGAACCGTTAAGATCGTTTCTTGTTCCCCAAGCGTTAAATCTGAGCCGCACAACACACACCCACTGAATTACAAACCCATGGGAGCCCCTAGGATTGTTAAAAAACCAGTTGCAAGTGGTTTTGGGGTGTTAAACAGCTGTAAACAGCTGTTTGCACAATTCTGCTAAACTGGGACATGCTTACGGACCGTAAGCAAGTCCATACGGTCCGTAAGGATCTGGCTTGCTGGCAGAAACTTTCATTAATTGGCAGAACAGGCCCCTGTGTTCCCAAACTTGATTTTTGATGCATTTTGGCACGTTTAAGCCCCGTTAACCCCATTTTAAGGCTCTAAAATGAAGTTAAAGTATAGGGGACTTGATATATGCTCAAAAATATGCCGGATGTCGGTTCGTTTGGCCGTACGATTGCGTTGTTCGGTTAATTACGACGGAAGTCGTAATGGATGCAAAAACGGTCCAAATTGCGCGACGAATGGATTTTTGACAAGCCAATCACTAAAACATAATATTTTAATGATTAAATAAATTTTTGGATGTCCGGATGAATTCAGAACGTAAGATATGCGCGAAAATGCAAACTTATGCACTTTTTGACGCTTTTAGTCCCTGAATGAGCATAAAGTTTATTTTAGCACACCGAACCCATCAAAGCCTATTTCTAAGCTATGTAAAGGATATTTAGGGTGTGTTTAACTTATGGGCATGTTCCGGAATGTTCGTTACAGTTCAAATCGGCATACTTTCGCAGTTTGTCAATTTTAGTCCCTGTAAGCGAATAAACTTGATTTTGCCATACCAAAGCCTTCAAAACTTATTTCTAAGTTATGTAAAGGTTATTTAAGGTATGTTAAGCATAAATTGATGTTTCGGAGTATTTGTTGCATATAAATGATTACGTTTACGCACCAGTTTGCGTATAATTCTCCAGAAAGCGACATAGAGTTTGAAATCGAATAAAAGTCAAAACATGAAAAACATCAAACACAAATAAACAAACATTGGGATCAAATAACTTTATTTCATTGATAACTGAACTGTTTACAATGATTACAAGCACAGATGTCACATCTGTCGTCTACGTCTTGTATCGAGTCTTGAGTTGAATAGGATAGAACAGGGCACGGAATCCAAGATATTGTGTTTAGATGTGATTCCGCTCCAAATGACATCTTGTCATTTGGAGCGAAGCCCCTATATGCTGATTCCGCCCGAAGTGTTTTAGGTCCTGATTTCGCTCATAGGTGCATGTTGGTGATTCCGCTCGTACATGTTCGAGCGGAATTAGATCAACTATATATAGGTTTTCAGTTGGAGAGAAATTAAGTAGTTGTTAGGGTGATTGTCTTCCGGTGAGCCACGAAGTGCTGCCGAAGTGTTGAGTCGATTGTAAACGTCATCCAAATCAATAGAATCAACAGTTGAAAGTGAATACTCGGTGAATTGAACCTGATTTGTCTGTTTCCGCTGTTCAAATTAGGAATAGTTCTTCTGATAGACTCAATTGGGTCCGAATTCGATCCTACATGTGGTATCAGAGCTAAGGAGGAAGAGCTCTTGCCAATTCAGCCGAAAATTCTGTTTTTCTACACCTTCTACACTGTCTTTTGCAAATTGACTAGGAAAAGTTGTCGAATTGATCTGGATTTTGTACATGTTGCTCGGAATTAGTATATAACAAAGCCTTAAAAGTATCAGCAGTTAATTCGAACTAAAACTGAGCAATTTGATAATTTCGCTTGAAAACTTTCGAAGTAAAACATGACGTCATCGTGATTCCGCTCCAGGATTCATCATGATTCCGCTCCAGGATAGTTCTTGATTCCGCTCCAGGATAGTTCTTGATTCCGTTCCAAACATCTGATTTCACTCAAACTACAGATTCCGCTCCAAAGTTACTTCGTGATTCCGCTCCTGATCACATTGTGATTCCGCTCCTGAACACTTTGTGATTTCGCTCCTGAACACTTTGTGATTCCGCTCCTGATCACATTGTGATTCCGCTCCAAACAGTGATCCCATTTAAATTGTTGATTTCGCTTGAACCTAGGCTGTTTTGTGAAATTTTTGAAATCTGAAAAATGGACGAAGATTTATACAATGCATTCGCAACACCAGTTACCCTGATCACTATTGCACAGAACACAATGCTAGAAAACGAAACGGGAACAATGCAAAAACCGCCTAAGCTCATGAACATTGAGGAATATAAGGGTTGGGAAGGTCGTTTCGAAAACTGGGTACAAGCTAATTACCTAGACGCTTGGGAGTGTGTTGAGACGAAGTATGTGAGACCGTTAAATGACGATGAAGAGGAAGTTGCGATCAACGATATGAGTGCAGATGACAAAAAGAAATACAAAAATGAGAAGGTGATGTTAAGTCTGCTACAACAAGCAGTGAAAGAGGATATTATGGTCTTATTGCAGCATAACGGAAGTTCTTATTCTATCTGGAAAGCTCTTAGATCAAAGTTTGTTGGTAGTCAGGAAATGATAAAAATCAAGAAATCACTCTTGAAGAAGGAATTTGATTTGTTTCGTGGATTGAAGAATGAGAGTACAAATTAGATTATAGAGAGATATTGTAATTTGTTAGTAAACATGAGGAGAGTCAGTATCAACAAAGACAATGAAGAACTGATAGAGAAGCTTGCAGATGCATTACCTCATGAGACTTGGGGCACATACTTGATGATGCTCAGGAACAAGAAAGGATTTAGCACGTTAACCTTGAGCAAATTCATTGAGAAGTTGGAAGCTCAAGAGATGGAGCAAAGAAAGATTGTTCGAATGAAAGATTTTGATGGTGAACAGGATATCGGGTTGTACTACAAAGCAGGGGTGAATGAGAAATCCACAAATTTATCTCCAAAAGTGGAAACTGCTTACAACGCTAAAAATTCAACCGGAAGTTCATCAAAAGGATCAAGTAGCAACACAAGTTTCTCATCATTTCCATCTTTCGATCCAAACATTTCAGTGACAAAGAATAGGAGAAAACTTCAACGCAATATTGTATTAAATCTTGAGAATGATCAAGATTATTCAGATGAAGTTGCTAAAAATCAAATGTCTTTGTTGGGAATGGTTTTAGAATCTTACAGTAGTGTTGTTGCAGGTCGTATCGGGAATCCTATGCTTACAAAGGAGGATTACAACCAGATAGATGCTGAAGAGATGGAGCTGATGGACATAAAATGGTGTTTGGCCATCATGTTAAGGAGAGTTGAGAAATTCAAGCAGATCACGGGGAGAGATGATCTTCGTGAGGCTAATGTTTCTACTTTGGGTTTTGACAAATCTAAAGTTACTTGTTTTCGTTGCAGGGAAAAAGGACACTTCAAGAGGGAGTGCACCAATCGCGACGCAAGTGGAGCTCAGAATCCTTTCAACAACAACAATGATTACTACCGAAAAGCTATCTACCATCAAGTTGCTCAACAACCATCTCAACAACATCAACATCAAGTTTAAACTGCACATGGAAGAAATGTGATTGAAGATTCTGGAAAGAGAGCTTGTGTGGTTAATCAAGATGAAAAGAAGCCATTTAAGTGGGATAAATATGTCTCAGCTGATGGAAAAGCTTGTGTGATTGATCAAGATGATGAGAAATTACCTGAGGGTTTTAGCTGGGAGAATTTCACTTGGGATGATTATATTCCTGATCAAGCCACAGCCCATACAACTCACAAAGCTTTTGTTGCCAGAATAGAAGAAGAGAGTGATGATGATAGCACTGAGTACTATGCTAAACAAATGAGAGATCATTTGAAAATGTTGGCAGAAAGTGACAGCGAGGATGAGAGAGCTAAGAAGAAAAAGAAAAATGTAAAGACACCGGTGAGCAGTGATGATGAAGATGTACCGGTAGTGAGAAGAAAAGTAAAAGAATTTCCAAAGTTCATAGTTGATGAAAAAGTTGATGCTAGAGAAATGAAAGTGAACTGTGAAACTTGTGTACTCCTGAAAAAGAAAAACAGTGAAATGCTCAACAACATGAACAGATTGAAAGAGTTGTATGACGTGTTGAACAAAGCAATGAACATGTACAATGACACAAGTGAAGAGCAGGCAACAGCGATAAAGACACTTCAAGGAGCGTTCATGGTCAAGCAAAAAGTTGTGAACAATTATATCGAGAAGTGTGCTGCTCTTGAACAGAAACTGGAACTTCAGAGGATTGAAACTGAAAGAGTTAATCGTTTGTTGAAAAGTTTCATGTTCATCTTATGTCATTGACAGGATTTATCCGACAGCTGAAAGTTTGAAGGCATTTGAGGACAATGATGTAACCGAAGAAAAGAAAGCTTCAGAAGAAAAGATTGAAGAAAAGACTCCAGTGAAAAAGACTAAAAAGAAGAAAGACACTGAAAAGACGACATCTGGTAAGAAACAAGGTGTCAGTTAAGTGTCCACCCCCGCGGGAAAACGGATATTTGGCTAGAAATCCAAATGATGAAAGAGTCAAAAAGGCAACAAATTTGCAGTGAGAGTCGGAGTCGTCAGTCAATTTGCCAGAAAACATTGATGTTGTTTTTACATCGTCTGACACTGATCAACAGTCTCAATTGATGAAGAAAGTTGTGGATCATGTGTTAGATAACGATGAGACAGAGGAGTCAAAGTCGGAGTCTAGTTCAGAGTCAAAGTCTGAGTCCAACATTCCGAGTCAAAAAGAAAAACAGGGCAAAATAGTCTATGACAAAGAATTCCTGTTATCAAAATCTAATTTGGATGATGAAACGTTTAAAGTTGCTTATACTTTAAATGATTCTGACAAATTATATTCTGATGAGGAATTTCCAATAAGAGGTGTCAAAACTGAACTGATAAACAAGGTTTTCAAACTCACAGATATTAATATTTCTGAAATAAAAGACTTATGTCTTATAGAAAAACCTAAAAAATA
Source organism: Helianthus annuus (assembly GCF_002127325.2). Taxonomy (NCBI): domain Eukaryota; kingdom Viridiplantae; phylum Streptophyta; class Magnoliopsida; order Asterales; family Asteraceae; genus Helianthus; species Helianthus annuus. The sequence continues at coordinate 43,764,762 of NC_035440.2, forward strand.
CACCTCAAGAGTTCAACAAAGACTAAACAAGAAAAAAGGTTACAGTTCTGGTTCAGGTTTACACAAGAAACCAAATCCTAACCGTAATTTCAAAAAGAAAGGATTGGGATTTATTCCAACAGAAAAACAGAAAAAAGAAAAATATGTTCGAGATTTTAAATCAAAGATGACATTTGTTTCAGGTACATCAGTTGAAGAAGAAGAAAAGAAAGAATTCTGGAGGCAGTCAAACAGTGAGTTCCTTGCAAAGAAGCAAGATGAAATGAAGAAGATGACTGAGTAGAAGAAAGATATGAGAACCTGTTTCCAATGCAACAAAGTTGGACATATTGCCAGGGAGTGTTCTAAGGCAATACAATCAAAACAGGGAGTTTCTCGTAAACTGAAAGAGAAAGTGGTTGAGTTTGAACCACCAATTGATCGAACCAAACTATTCAAAAATTCAAAATTTGAAATTGGTGAATGTTCAAACAAGTTTTACAAGAAGAGAGCTAAATCTGACAACCAAAAATGGGTTGTTAAGAAGTCTGTTGAAAGCTCTAGCGATGATTCTGATAGGTCAAAATCAGAGGAGCTATCTTCTGGTGATGAATCTGATTCCACAAAATCAGAGGAGCCACAGGTTGAGGTTAATGGTGATAAATCAGTTCCGACTGTGGATGATGAGAATTTTCCATCACTTCGGGCTGAAAATTATAAGAAGAAAATTGGTAAAGTTGAAATTTCTAACCAATTTTATTCTGATAAACAAGTGTTTGATGTGGAAAAGGTCTTTAACCCCAAGGTAAAACATATCTTTGGTAAGATGATTGATCGAAAAGTCAAAGGGGTTAAAGAATTCTATGAGAAGAAGAGAGGAGGTAAGAAACCTAGTGATGGTGACTCGGTGACACCCAAGGCTGGTCAGGCTTGGGTGGATATTTTCTTTGAATTAAAAACCTGACTTGCCGGAGCTCCCAGGTTGGTAAGCGAGGAGCAGGAATCGGCATCTTTCTTGAGAAGATTTATTTGGTAATGTCATCGTACAAATGGGAAAAAGGTTTGCTTGTGTTTTACTTACAAGTGGTAAGAAGTTGGATTTTACAAGTGATTCGTCAAGGTCATTAGTTTGAACTTGATGTAATCCTCATATATATGATTGAAAGACAATATGATGAACCACATCCCCAAACCTATTATTGATATACCTACAAGTGGTAAAATCAACCAAACTTATTTTCTGGAAAAACCATTTTGATTAAAACAAACTTAAGAGTTTTGAAATCTAAATGGGAAAATAGTTTGTTGATAGGGGGAGTTCTGATTGTTTATGCCAAGTGAATGGCGAATTAATGCGATTTAATATCGGTTGTCATGTTTCTGTACAGTTTGTTTTCAATTTTCTTTAATGTGTTTGCATTTTAGGGGGAGTAGAAAATTTCAGAAAATCCAAAAACATTAGAAAATTTGAAAAAACTAAAAACATGATAAAATGAAAAATGAATTTTGTTGTGAAAAAGAGGAAATGATAGTACATCAGTGGACTGTCACAACATGCTAAAGAAATTGAAAGTTAACATGTGATAAACAATCTCACTGCAGATGTGTCAGTAGGTTTTTACACACTTAATAAATTGTGACGAGATATAAACCTAAAAAATTCAAACTTGCTTATTCTGTGGGTAACAACTTCTTGGATATATAGGTAACCCCTGAAATCTTGTTTAAAAGGTCCCTTATTCTGAGATACTAGGTCTTTATGCTCAGTGATATCTGGGGTATTATCCCGGGACTTCTGCTGTATGGAAATACTGACATAGTCCCCGGATAATACTTTCCGCAAATGCTTGAAACATAGCACCGCCCTCATCAAGTTGGTTAAACAATAAAATTGATAGTCACTGCTGTTGTAACAAAAGATCCTCTAAAGGGGACACATCAAAAGTCGAAGTCGTCATCTCTTTGCGTATACGGAAGTATCGACCTGAGCTCTCACGACCCTCGCAATTTAACCTCTTTACAGATATCATCTGTGGTATACTTACCTGTAAGACTGAATATTGGGATCTGGATACGGGAGTATATTCAAGTGGTGGGACACACGAATAAGCTTAAGAAATTAAGACACTAATAGCGTATCTCGAAACAGTTGAAGTTTGTGTGAAAATTAAGAGGACAAACATACTGACAATCTAGGTGAATTGTTTAGAGCTTAAAATGAAATCAAGCCTAACGGTGTTAGTGATATGTCTCAAAACTGATATGATCCTCTTACACAAACTCACAAAAATATTGTATGTAAATATTTCTTTACTGCAAATCCAAAAATATTTTAGTGTGTTTTAGCATAAATTTTTGAAAAATTCAAAAAGATTTTCGACAATTGGTGTTGAAAAGCTGATTTTCAAAATTTCAAGTGCTAAACTTGATGAACTGGTTTGGGAGTGGTGAGTGTGAAAGATTTAAAGTTAAAATTTGCAAGTGGTTCATCAGAAACTAATTGATAGACCAGTTTGTGATAAGATCTACAAGTGGTGTATGAATGCTTAAATGTTTTATCATAAAACTTATATTTGTGGTAGAGTTTTATGCAGGTTGAGTTAGATCTAGGTTTGTCGATCCTTAGCAAGATTCAAGAATCAAAATTTGAGGGGGAGTGCATGTTGTTGCTGATGAATTTGAAGACGTCAACATCCAAGAGAAGGAGTTTGTTGAAGATGAAAGAGAAGAGATAGAGATTAAGGATGCTTACAGCGTCAAATACTTCAAAGAGAAGCCCAGAGACTGATAAAGACTAAAGATGCGAAGACTCGACACTGAAGACTCCGTCAACATCCGAGGGGGAGTTTGTTGGTGCATCCGTCTGTTGTCTACGTCTTGTATCGAGTCTTGAGTTGAATAGGATAGAACAGGGCACGGAATCCAAGATATTGTGTTTAGATGTGATTCCGCTCCAGCGAAACCCCTATATGCTGATTCCGCCCGAAGTGTTTTAGGTCTTGATTTCGCTCATAGGTACATGTTGGTGATTCCGCTCGTACATGTTCGAGCGGAATTAGATCAACTATATATAGGTTGTCAGTTGGAGCAAAATTAAGTAGTTTTTAGGGTGATTGTCTTCCGGTGAGCCACGAAGTGCTGCCGAAGTGTTGAGTCGATTGTAAACGTCATCCAGATCAATAGAATCAACAGTTGAAAGTGAATACTCGGTGAATTGAACCTGATTTGTCTGTTTCCGCCGTTCAAATTAGGAATAGTTCTTCTGATAGACTCAATTGGGTCCGAATTCGATCCTACAGTTCACAGTAGTAGTGAAGATCAACTATTTTTATTGCTATGATTAAATAGTGATTATTATTTCAATTTGATCTCTATGCGCATATATTGATCACGTATCAGATGTTAATTAGTTATTTAAATATCAAAATTGGTGAAGGAAAACAGCTCCTCGTTACTAAATTATAAAAGGTCAGAAGATGTTAGCCTGATAAATCTTATATGACTCAGTTATGTAACTATTTCTCAATTTATATTATATGGAAAGGGAGATTGTTTATGAGAAAAAACTAGAGAAAAATATCATTTGTCATATTTGAGATATGCTCCTAAAGCAGCGATATCATTAAAGGGTATGAAAAATATGAAATGATTTCATATTCCTATAATCGAGTAAAAAATGAAAAAATGTGAAACTTGTTTTGGTTTTACTCGACTCACTGAAGTAAATGTCATTATAAATTGGTATTGATCATGGACATAATTGAGAGAATTGTAATGATGGTCCATGACAATAATGAGATTAACCATCAGAAGTGGCAAACTAAGGGGTAATAATATAGCATGATGGTTTTAACTTTGAAGTTATAATATATTCTTTCATATCTTATGTTTTGTATTACATATGTTCAAGTAATACATAAACGATCATAAACCAGAAGTTTATGGATCATAATTATTTAATTAGTTAGCATGACTGGTTAGACCACACCGAGTCAATGATGATGTGAAACATAATGAAGAACTAGAAGATTCTTTAAGCAAATAATTAGCATGTAATGTTTGCTCTCAAGGAAAATTTTATATTTGCCAAATAAAGGAGGGTGTGTATCCCTAAATATTCTGAAAGTGATTAAAGGATATGCATATCCCAACATGATACCATTTAGTGTTTTAAATCGATGCATCGTCTAAATGGTTATCAAATCCACAACCTGAAGTTTGTGTGATTGTGGTTTAATTAATGTGATAGCAAGCATATTAATCCAGAATGGTATATTTATTTTGGTAATAATGGTGAATTCAATTCCCAAGTTATTAATGATTATTGGAATAAATGTTGAACTTCATATCGCTTATGTTTATACAAGAATTGCTTTATTGAGACGATCACTAAACGTTCACGATTGATAGCAAAGCCACTAATCATGTGAGCAAGTTCATGTTTATATATGCGTACATGTAATTTTACATGCAATAACATTAATACACATCAAGCCAACATGTTGTAATAGTTTCTCCCCATTATAGTTGGTTTTTGGTCAGAAACCAAAGATATCCCTTCTAAGATTTTGGTTGTGCGATATATATTGAAATTGATCCACCACTACGCACAAAGATGGGACCTTAAAAGGTGGTTGGGAATATATGATAAATTAATTGATATCCATCTCAATGGATTAACATTTCCAACATCAGGGGGAGATAAAAAGCAGTTGGAAAATAAATGAGTTAGTATGAATTATCATTGATCCTCAAAAACTAAAAGTGTGAACCAGAAGTTCAAAGAATAACTCATATACAAAGATTAACGAATCTATTACCAGACACATTCACTGACCTTAAAGAGGTGATTTATATCACATAAGCCAACTGCTAATGCTCCAATTAAGATGAGTGTCCCAGTAGGACAACCACATATTTGTGATGGGTCTATTGCACGTCTAATGCGTGGTAGACTAATCGAATCCAATAATAAAATTCCTCGAAAGTTGGAGCAAGTAATTAAGATGGTCAAGTCAGGGTTATATTAATAGGGTCTCCTGAAGAGACATTAGACATGATGGTTCTAGAAGAACCTCAGGTACCTGAAAATAAAGAGATCTCATTATATTGTATCATGTCTATGAAATATATGGAATCGAAACAAAATCGACGTCGTTATACTTTTTTATATAATATAGCGCTTGAAATGATGAGGATTAAAATTTCAGATCTGCCTATGAGAAATGATTGGCCAAAACGAAAAGACGCAAATGGGGCAGAGTTAAATTCTCTATTGAAATGGAAATTTTCTGGACCAGTAGTCCATACAACAAATGTTGTAAAATATATTAGAAACAAACAGGTCTTTTATACGAATCAATAAATGAAAAGTAAATGGTATAAGGCAAAATTGGTGGCACAAGGATTTCGCAAAGACCTAATATTGATTATGAGGAATCGTATTCTCCAGTGGTGGATACAATAGCTTTCCAATATTTAACTAGTCTGGTAATAATATTAAAGAGAGAATTGAATGCGTCTTATGAATAATATTTATCACTTGATATTGAAAGTTTACATGAAAGTCTCTAGAGGATTTAAATTATCAAAATCATGTAAATAAAGTTCTCGAGAACAATATGATCGTTGTATTCATATTCATATTTGAATACGACTAAACTCCTGATGAGTTACCTAAAGGTGAATTGAAACATCTTAACGATGTAATTCTTGTGCACCAATAATGATACATAGAAAACTTGTACATGATTATTATGATATCTCAATAAATAGTGTACACGCATTATGCAATATGGATTTTGGAGATAAAAGCAACTAAGCAAGTGTCATGACATTTTTGCATATAATATAGATATCTATGTGTTAAATGGGCAAATTTATGTAGCAAAACTTCTGAAGAGTGAAAGCACATGCATATTTGGATAAGATAGAATGAATTCCCTCATGGATTGATAATGCCAGAAGCATTGATGTCAAAACCTCAAGAACATACTAGATGAAGTTGACAAAATCTGTATGGACTAAAATAGTCGGGTCGAGTGTTGTACAACTCGAGATATTCGCCTAAAGAGGGATATAAGTTTGATTAAATTAGCCATGTTTTATTAACATTATACTTTTAAAAGTTCACTATAATCGCAGTTTACAGTGATGACGTCTAGGCATCACCGAGAGAAACTGTCGAGCTTTTAGAGGAAGAATTTTTGAAAGACATTGGCACGGTCTAGTTATTACTCGAACTGCAGTTCGAGTATATATGTAATTATATTTTATCAATCCCTCAAGTACATCTAGAAGATGATGTTGGGATATTTTAGTATGGACATAGTTGAACCTTAAAGTATGTTAAAGGTTCTTAAGTCACTTGTTATAAGAAATGTCTATTATCATCTCCTACCAAAGTAGAGATTCTCATTCTAGAAGTACCATCGTTAAATGTGTCACACCCTTGCTTTTGCGGAAGCGTGGATTGTTTTGGTGTGACTTCTCAATACCATTGCATACGATCATAACAACACTATATGATAAAACCAGTAGATGTACATCCATTAATTTAAATTAAAAGTAATACAACATAATTTTCTGAAATGTTGATACCAAGTTTAAGTTACAAACCACAACGTGTTTTAAGGGTTTCAAAAAGACTTAACAAAAGAATTTAATACAAACCCGAGTTTAGGACTACGTATCTCGTCCAGGATTAAGATACGTCTCCTAAGCCCTAATGACTTGGATGACATCTTTATTCACAACGCAGCTTAAAAACTCCAACGCCCGCCAGATCCATATACTAATTTCCTGAAATACATGTAGTTTGAAAAATCAACATAAAGTTGAGCGAGTTCATGTAAAAGTGAGTATGTATAAACCTTTGAAAATGTTGAAAATGTTGTAAGTATGAACCAAAAGTCCCTGGTATGTAGCAATTAAGGAAAAAGAGATCACCATTGGGTTGCAAAGCCAATGATATGTGTGAAGTGATGCAGGAAGACTCAAACCTAGCGGATTTGTGCGTCGGGCACTTAGTCACCACCTGGTTCACTCAGCGGACTCAGGAGTGGGGCTCGCTACACCCAAATAGATCTATCACTAATGTCCCTCGGTGCTACAACGAGGATTAATGGCCTCAGTTTCCGCCTACCCACTCACATGATCTAAGTAGTAACCCTCCTTAAGCTAACCATACCATGTATAAAAGTATCCGTAATCATTGTAACATGTATTTCACCCCCGAAGTATAAAAACTGAAAATAGTTAAGAGAAAAGGGGGACATGAACTCACAGAAGTGCGTCTCGAAATAGTCAATCCCAATCAACCTGCTGCGTGACGACCTACACGTACTAACTTCTATTAGACGGACGGCCGTGCCTTGGCTTAAGGTTTAACGTTTTTGGGAAATAGTTAGACAACTATTTCGCATTTACACTTCTTAATTATTTAGTAAATATATATATTCCTTCCCAATGATGGGGGTATTAATACATGTGTATTTTTATAATTCTGAAAATATATTTTTAAGTCTCACTTGAAAGATATATTTTAAATCACTTGTCTAAAAGATTCTGTCTCCAAAATATACATATTTTTCCCAAAAATATTATATTTTACTTCATACTATTTCCAGAATAATACTTTATCAAAATACACATTTAAGAGTATTTTCTGAAATTACATAAGTTACATTTTAAAGTTCACGTAGTAACAATACCGGTGTAACTTAAATATTTATTTGTGAGGGCGTTGGTGTTATTTTGGAGTCGTAACTTCTCAGTGTATTCAAGTTATATTATTTTTATCCTAAAAATAATATATCTAGTTCACAAAATAATCATATAATCACACAAGCGTTTTACTATGAAATATATATTCAAAATATATATTTAACAAGTTTTATTTACGAAAATCCACCTCCGAATACTTGGTTATTTTGTAATAAAAATCATGGCAAAGTTTATTTGGAAAAAAAGTCAAAAATATATTTATAACTCTTGTCACAAAAATATTTCTAAGTGTTATTTTCTGGAAAAATTTCGCCAGAGTTTCCTCTGTAACTGGAGGTGGCCATGCTTACTAGCGTATCATTTTCTTTTCAAAATTCAATCAAACAATTTAACACTCATCAACATACAATATTTAAATATCAAACTTGTCAAAACAAGTCTAAATCGCAAACTCATGAACTTGAAAGTTGTGTAATAATATGTAGTAACTTTCTAACATATTTAGTAGGTTTCGTTATCTTTAAAAACATGTTTAGTTTCTTAAAAACTTTGTTTTTAAAGAACTTGAAGTTTAACAACTTCTTGTCAAGATTTTCAAAAGTGTTTCTTTGTTAAATCTTCTTGTTACACAAGCGTTTACACACTTGTTTATTCACTAAAATGCCTTTAGTTTATGTAAGATCCGGGTTTTTAACAAGACTTGCATCTTTTACTTGGTTCTTCCGAAAAACCACTTGTAGATCTTTAGATCTACTAGTTTAGAACCTTATTTTACAAGAAAAATTACATTTACACAAGTTCATGTTTCATGAGTGGAAGGGTTCACCATCTTTTACAACTTTTACACTAACATACTACTAGTTCATGTTCTTGAACATGATCTAGTATGGTTAGATGATGATTCATCCCACTTCTAGCAACAAACAACATAAAATAATCACAACTAACCAAGATTTTCATGATTTACACCACTAGTTACTCTTTATCCAACTTATTCATCTCACTTTCAAGACTTTTTGTTATGATCTTGTGTGTTCTTGATTTTTAACCGTTAAATCACTTATTAACCACTTTAAACAAGATCAAGAGGATGTTTAGAGGCACTTACTACTAGCTCGAGGCTAGGGAAGAAACAAGACGTAAACAAGGTGGATAAAATAAATCTAGAGAGGTTCTTGAGCTTCCGAGTGCACCGATCTTGCTTGTATGTCACCTTGCACCTTTGTGTGTATGTAAAATAGCTAGAACCAAACTTGATGGTGATGGTGGGTATGGTTGTGATCTCGGCCAAACATAAGCAAGAGGGAAGGAGAAGTTGTTTGTTGTTGAAGGTGGAATGAAAGAGGTTGGATGTCTAGGGTATATATTTATAATCCAAGTTTAAGCTTGATCCATCATGTAAAATGCTCACTAGATACTAGACAATGCTCAATAAAATAATCAAAGTGTTGGACCGTTGTTTGACCCTAAAAAGTCAGTCAAGGTAGTTCATCTTCGTATATAAAGAGGGAATCAGTATATATGAAGTTACACAGCTTGTCCTTTCAATTCCAATGCTTTTTATTGCTTTCTGAGACAATTTTGACAGAGTTCCGTTCCAAAAGCACATACAAGACTACTGAGATCCGGTCAAATGACTCCCTATATATAGACATCAGTGGTTCGTTCCAAATGACCTGACACATAAGCGAACCTGTTACACTTCCTCATGAGCGAACCTATCTAATTTGACACTATAAGCAAACCTAATACAATCCTATGAGCGGACCTATATACAAACTGTACATAAAAGCGAATCTACATCATTAAACCTAATGATGACTATCTAGACCCTCTGTTGACCTATCTTGACCTAAGACTTCATGTAGACGTAGTCAACAGACATCCCATGCATCAACAGACTCCCCCTTGGATGTTGACGTAGTCTTTATCAGTCTTCAGATCCTGAGTCTTCGGTCTTGGTCTTTTCTCTAACTCTGTCTTCTCCTCGTAAGCATTCTTCACAGGTTCCAGGATTAACACCTAGCTCTAACTTCAGACTTCCCTTTAGCTGTTGATCCAGACTCCCCCTTTCACAGACTCCCCCTCTCAGTATGCTGGGATCTGAGGTCTTGTTCTGGTTCAAGCTTTGACAATTTGCCTCCGTGGGAATAATGAAGTTCAAACCTGTTACTCAACCAACAACATTACACTTCTATCTTTTGAAACAATAAAACACAAACTCAAACAGTTTTAGAAATCCACCCAAGTCTTCAAGTTCAAGTTAATGACCCTGATCACTTGATTAATCTACCAAGTTCAATTTAATGACCCTGGTTGATCTTCTGACGAAACAAACTGATTTAGTAAAATCATTTTCAACTTATTCTGAAAATAACAAGTATCAAGTTAATGAAGTTGTTTTTGACTTATAAAACAATCAAACTTCCAACAAAGTAAGCTCTTCTCATTCTTCAGCTCAGAATCTCCTGCATCTGCTTCAGTCTCTCTAGAATCCGACAATCAACTTTCCACTCTGGTTTGTCTAAAATAAAGCAGAAATAAAATCTTTTTGTATTTTTAATGTGTTCTAAACTAAGAAATGAAATAACAGAAAAACTTAAATTGCAGAAAGTAAACTATTTACAAGTTTATTTTTGGCGAGCGTGTCAGGGAATCATATCAGCTTTTCAGACAAATTACTAGTACCGTTAAGCTACATTACATACTCAGACTTAAACAATTCACCTCGATTGTCGATATACTGATCCATCTTAAATTCTCACATAAACTTCAATCTATTCAGGATACAGTTTTAGTGTCTTAAGAACTTAGTTCAATTCATGTGTCCCACCTCTTGAATATACTCCCGTATCCAGAATCCTAGATATTCAGTCTTACAGGTGAGTATACCACAAATGATATCTGTAAGGGGTTAGGTGCGAAACCGTGAGAGCTCAGGTCAGAACTTCCGTTCAGCAGAGAGATGACGGCTCGACTTTTGGTGTGTCCCCTTTAGAGGATCTTTTCGTTACAACAGCAGTGACTATCAATTTTATTGTTTCATCAGTTTGCTGAGGGCGATGCTATGTTTCAAGCATTTTGCAGAAAGTATTATTCGGGGACTAGGTCAGTACTTCCATACAGCAGAAGTCCCGGAATAATACCCCAGATATCACTGAGTATAAAGACCTAGTATCTCAGAATATGGGACCTTTCAAACGAGATTTCAGGGGTTACCTATATATCCAAGTAGTGTTCCCCACGAATTTCACAAATTTGAAATTTTAGGTTTATATCCCGAATAAATTTACTAAATGTGTGAAAATCTATCGACACATCAATAGTGAGACTGTTTAACTCATTTTGTCTTTCCAAATCTTTAGCATACTGTAATTGTCTAGCTGATGTACTATCATTTTCCCTATATACACAAGCTCTTTTTCAATTTTATCATGTTTTTGTATTTTTCATTTCTTACTGTTTTTGTATTTTCTGAAAATATATCTATATACAACTATCTATCTCCCCCTAAATACCAAAACACGTAAAAAAAGCGACAAACCATTGCAGATTGTTTCTCGTCTTCATCCGCAACAGTACTCTCATCAACGCTCACAACCCCATCCGACACTGAAAGCAATTTCATACCATTAAGTTTTAACAAATATTGAAACCGATTTTTATTAAAAGCTTTGGTATGCAAATCAGCTTTTTGTTCGTCAACGTGGATTTTCTCAATTCGTATCAACTTTTTCTCGAAGCAATCGCGAATAAAGTGATGACGAATCTCTATGTGTTTAGTTTTAGCGTGATGTACTGGATTTTTAGTAATGTTAATTGCGGCCTCATTATCAACAAACAGAGGTGTGTTAAGAAACTGCAAACCGTAGTCGCGCATCTGTTGCTGTATCCACAGGATCTGAGAGCAGCAACTGCTAGCAGAAACATACTCCGCTTCACATGTAGATAGCGCCACAGATGTTTTTTTCTTACACTGCCAGGTAACCAATCTAGGACCAAAGAATTAGCATCCTGCAGTTGTTGATTTCGGGTTGACTTTGCAGCATCCGAAATCTGAATCGGAATACCCTTCGAGCGTAAAATCGCCTTTCCTAGGATACCATAACCCCAATGACGGAGTACCTTTCAGGTAACGCAATATCCTCTTGACAATAATCATGTGCGATGCTCTCGGGTTAGACTGAAATCTTGCTACGAGGCACGTTGGGTACATGATATCAGGACGTGAAGCAGTCAGATACATGAAAGAACCTATCATGGAATGGTAAAACGTTTCATCAGCCCTGTCTCCGGTGAGATCTGGGTGAATCCCATGATTAGTCGCAAGTGGGGTAGCAGCTGGAGTAGAACTTGACATTCCAAATTTCTCTAGAATATCATGCACGTACTTCGTTTTGATGAATGAAAATTCCCTCAGGAAGTTGTTCAACTTGTAGACCCAGAAAGAATTTCATCTCCCCCATTGATTGTGACACTCGAGGTTTTTCCGAACGAACACCTTGTAATATTTTGTGCATATATGATTATTATTAAATGAAAACGTGACTTTAGTACATGATATGTGTTGTGTATGTGTATTATATATAAATATATAAGAGCCGAGACTACGACCCGAGACCATGACTCGCAACCACTCGGTTGCGAGTGGGCCACTCGGTCTCGAGTGGGCCTTTGAGCCGAAACCATTTGGGCCGAAATCCCTAGCCCAACTCGTGACCCCTTGGTATATAATCCCCAACTTTCCCCATTTCTCTCATTTGTTACCAAACAATCCACACATAGACTCTTCTATTCTCTCCCACTAGAAAACCCCAACAACACCACTTTCCTTCTCCTTGATCTCGGTTCAAGCTTGGAGCATATCGGACAAGACACTCGGTCAAGACCATCACTCGGACACTTCACCTTCTCTCATTTTCTTCCTTTCTTTCGGCTCATCCTCCTTCTTCACAACCGGTTAGTGTTGTTACTATGTGCATGAGATTTATGTATGTTGTATGAACTAGAAATGCTTGGTTAGAATGGTTATGCATGATTCTTAGGTTGATTTGTAAAGTTTGACAATATTTGGTAACATGTTTAGAAAATGGTAGTCTAAGAGAGTTCATGGCCAACCAAACTATACTTCTTTGTTTCTTGCAAAATGTTGATGTTGAACTTAAGATTTCGGCTATGTAATGCATGTTTCTTTGTTCTTGCCATGATAATCTTGTTATAAACATATGATTTTTGTTCATAAAATATGGTTATATGTGACATGAAAACCCTAGAAAACTATGAATGTAAGATGAACTTGTTTGAATGTGGTTTGAAGATTTTAAAAAGGGTAATGTTTGATCTATTGTTGTATATGGGCAGATTAGGAAAAGTGTTAGTGAAATGTTATTGGTTGTTTCCTAATCTGGGTCTGAATACATGGTACAATTTCGGACTGTTGCTTCTGCATCATCACGTGTACGTGAAAGGGACAGCTTACGACTCGCAACCGCGTCGTTGCGACTCGCAACCAAGGCAAGACAACTCGAGACCACATAGTTGCGACTCGCAATCATAGCATGACAACTCGAAACCTCATGATTGCGACTCGAGACTACGACGGTTGCGACTCGCAACCACAGCATGATGACTCGAGACCGCACGGTTGCGACTCGCAACCATAACGTGACAAGCCGAGATCTCCTGGTTACGACTCGAGACCATCTGGTTGCGAGTGGGCTGCTCACTTTGGTTATTGGGCCATTATGTGTATCATGGGTTATCTGTTAAATGGACTATGTGTCACTGTGTTCTGTTTGAATGTGTGAATGTTAGGGCCGGCCCAATAACCCCATGACTGTTTGTATTGTTTTGCATGTTACGTGCCAGTATGTGTTTTACGTGAATACTTGTATCTGACCTATACCGGTAACCATGTTAGGACGTGGTGACCAGCGTGTTTGACCAAGTAACCTAAACCTACCGAGCAACCCAAGGTGAGTTCACAACTTAAAAGCATGCGTCCCGGTGGTTTGGGACACGAGACTAACAACCCTATCCCCTGGTAAAAGGGGATACCATTTACATACTTTCCCTGGTTATTGGGAACAAAACTTACTTTTCCTTCCCTGGTATTGGGAAACCTTTTGGACAATCCTATCCCCTGGTAAAAGGGGATACCATTTACATACCTTCCCTAGTTATTGGGAACAAAACTTACTTTTCCTTCCCGGGTATTGGGAAACCTTTTGGTTAATTACTGTTTATGCGGATTGCAACTAACGGCACTAAACGAAACTCTATCACTCAAGTCCCTACTACAAATACCGATTAGTCGCCGGGTTAGGCGAGCGGGTTATTAGTTGATAGCGCTATTTAGGTGTTTACCAGCCTCACACCGTGCCCTGGTTTGGGACGGTCGTGAACTAATGTACTCAGAAATCCGTCAATGATGATAGAACATTGACATCGGGGCATCCTGCGGATACGCAACGGTTACCTAGTGTTCGGTATTGGAAAAACAGTTTAGTCGCTAACTTTTTGGGGTAGCTCCCCAGGGCATGTATAAACGGGTAAATTAACCGGCGAAACAAGTTTTTGGTAATTAAAACTGGACAACTAGTGAACTCACTCAGCATTATTGTTGACTCCTTACTGCATGCTTTGCAGGTAACCATGATACAGGAGCTGCTGCTTGGGGATGTGTAGTGTTCGTCAAACCCGTGTGTTGGGATAACTGTTTTGAACAATGAACTGCCTTTAAAACTATTCTGGTTTATGCTTCCGCTGTTTTGATTAAACTAATTACCGAACCTAAACTCTAATGTTGCTAATTACTTCGGATATTAAATATTTCTACTATTAATTAAATGCTCAGTATAATTGGTGGCTGGATCCTGGTCAGTCACGCCCTCGAAGCGGGTGTTATCCGCAGGTGGAATTTGGGGGTGTGACAGATTGGTATCAGAGCCATTGGTTATAGTGAACTTGGTTTTAAAAAGGGGAAAATCTTTTTGGAGAAAACCAGACTATAACCCGTGACTCGTGACGACACTACACTCCAAGTACAAGGCTCAACACTTTTGACCTCATAGCTCGGACCAGTGTTTACTTGTTTGCTTACTTTATGTTTCCTGTTTCGCTATACGTACTAGTATGCCTAACTAGTGAACGCCCACATACGATATTGCATGTGATTGCACGTTAGCACACCAATATGAATTCATGAACACTTTCTCGTATCATGTGATTGATAGGGTGGTAATTCCCTAAACCTCCGTGACTTACACTACTTAATACTCTTTGAAATCTACTCGAGTGTGGGGAACCATTTGACATGAGTTAAGAGGAGCTGAGATGAACATGCAAATCACAATATTATTGTGGGTGCACACATAATAATATAGTGGGGTGGATGTAAGTCCCAGTGAGGCTTAACAAGTGAAAAAGGGGTTCCGTTTCGTTATCTGTATGATGAGAAACACAACCGTCCATAAGAGCCGTAGCAGTGATTGTCTCTTACTCGAACACGATCTTTTCACTTCTCACTGCACCCCTTTCGAACCTCGATGCTATCGAGTATTACCTGAACACCCATATGAACGCCTAACAAACTGTGTGGAACATTAGGTGCCTGTACGAACATCCCCGGGATGGATGTTGAAACGACAATGATTGGTCTATATCCTTCTCACCTTTCTTCGCTTGCTGGAACGTAACGTGTTGACGTCTTAAATCCCGAAGTGCGATCACTTCTGCAACACTATCTCAACATACCGTGTATTACTCAGTCAACTTGCAAGAACGGTGGACAAGAGGGTAAACGTAGTACCTTACTGGCTTCAGCATTTGAACGACCCTAGTCAGCGGCTCATAGGAGCCAGCTCTTACGAATCAGTCGGGCCATAAGCGATGACAATCGACAATGGTGCGGAAATGCGTAACGGCCAGCTCAATAAGTACACCTTGGGACGCGGCACGGAAACGCGACAAGATGGACTTGTCAGTGAAGGATCGTAGCGCACCATTTCAAGCAACGACATCAGAAACAACAGTCGCGACAACATCAAGGTCAACAACCAGGGGAATGATAATAGGGAATCCTCGCAACCGTAACAACAACATTGGAAATGATGCTCGTGGAAGGGCATTTAGGATTGGCGCAGGCGACGCCAGGCATAGTAGCAACATGGTAGCTTGTATGGGTAGTTGTTTGCTTCATCTCTACTCTGCTTGACCCTGATACTTCTTAAAACCGAACCAGATGTGGAATCGACTGATGGCAAGTCATATAGAATCTCAAAAGTTTGTTAGGGTGTAAACACGACCTTGTGGGACGAGTGTCCGATGTCGACCTTCCTTCTACCACCCTCGATGGTTACAACGCAGTAGTTAGTGTGAATTGGTTACCCAGGAATCACGCGAATATACCCAGTGAGGAGAAAACCTTGTGTGGAGAATCGGCATTTGTTCTAAAGCATCAGAGTAGTTCAATAGTTAGCGCCATTTCAGCTGTGAAGGCCAGAAGCGTCTACAGAGGGATTACTCCGCTGTGTTAGCAACCGCTACGGATGTTAAGGCTAAGGAAAAGTGGATCGAGGATCCACCAGTTGTTCGTTGTTTCTCTCGGCGTGCTATCCGAGGAACATTCAGATTTTCTTCCGAAAATTTGTTAGGCGGAATCTCAGTTTGATCTCACGTCTGAGGCAGCCCTGATTACTTGTACTTTTTACCATTTTGCGCCAGGAAGGTCGCAAGGCCTATCAAAGCAACTACAGGAACCGTGGGACAGGAGTTTTGTAGGGTCTAGTTCTTCGCTTTGGGGGAGCCCCACTTATCCTAGGGAAGATGGGCCTTTTCGTGTGTATACTGACTATTAAGAACTCATCAAGGTGACAGCCCATAACCGTTTGTCTCGATCCTGTATTGACAACCTGTTGACCAGTTACATGGGTCATGCTCCTATGTGAAGATTGAGTAGCGAACGAACTAACATCAGATGGAAGTCCAAAGGGAGGATGTTCCTAAAACGGCATAGTGAACGCAATAAGGCCATTTCCAGGAGACACCGGATGAAATATTCCATGACCTTTTGGGGTGAACAACCCACCAGCTGCTTTATGGATCACACTGCAACTGTGTTTATCTAGTACGTTTTGAATCGCTTCTAGGAGAAAGGGGCACCTTGAACAACACTGGTATTCCATTGTAGAGCTTCTAGGGGAGGAGCGTCTACGTGCGAAGTCTACCTAGGTATGACTTCAGGATTCGGGAAGTACACATTTTCTTTTTATCAAACAACGAAGTGGGAATACACATGGATCTCGCTAAGATCCATTTTGTTAGGAACTGATCAACATCAAAGATCCCTTCGAGGATACAGGAGTTTCTTGGTCCCACTAGATACTATCGCAGCTTAATCACAAGATTTTCGAAGGTCGCACAGCTTAAGTCTCGTTGGCACAGCAGGGTGTTGTGTTCGTGAAAGACCAAAACAGGAGGACGTCTCTTCAGCTTTCGAATCCCAACTTTGTAATGCTCTGAGCATCATCTTCACCCTAGGGTACGGGTGATCTAGCGGTATACCATGATGCTTCGAATCAGGATCCCAGTTACACACGGATGCAACGCGAGAAGGTTATTGCTTACGCCTCTCGACAACTTAGGACGCACGAAAGGAACTACACAACGCTTGATTTGGCACTGGGAGCAGTGATCTTCGCACTTAAGTTATGACGGCATTACCTATACGGAACCAAGTGCGCCATCTACACCGACCACAGAAGTTTAGAACACATATTCAGGCAGAAGGAACTGAATATGCGACAGCGACGATGGGTCGGACTGCTGAATGATTACGAGTGCTCTATCAGGTATCACCCGGGCGAGGCCAATGTAGTGGCAGACGCCCTCAGTCGGAAAGGACACTACGCCCAAGCGCGTAAGAGCTTTACAACCCACGATCCATTCTAGTCTACCTTCGCAAATACGAGCTGCTCAGATAGAAGCACTGAAACCAGAGAACGTTAGAGCTGAAGCCCTACGCGGGTCAAGGCAACGCTTAGAACAGAAGGAAGACGGTGCTTATTATGTAACAGGACGCATTTGGGTCCCACTCTATGGCGACTTACGAGAACTTGCGATGGATGAAGCGCACAAATCTCGCTACTCAGTACACCCTGGTTCGGATAAGATGTACCACGATATTAAGACTACGTATTGGTGGCCTAGCATGAAGGCCCACATAGCAACTTACGTCAGCAAGTGTTTGATTTGTGCGCGAGTCAAGACGGAATATCAGAAACCCTCAGGCCTACTCCAACAACCAGAGATACCACAATGGAAATGAGAGCAAATTTCCATGGATTTCGTTACTGGCCTACCTAGATCACAGCGCGGAAACGATACTATCTGGGTGATCGTGGATCGACTCACGAAATCCGCACACTTCTTGGCAATCAAAGAAACAGATAAATTCTCCACTCTGGTGGAGATATACCTCAAGGAAGTTGTTCGAGGCACGGGGTGCCCACCTCTATCATCTCTGATCGAGATACACGTTTTACTTCGGAACTGTGGCAAGCAATGCACAAGTCTTTTGGCTCACGTTTAGATATGAGCACAGCATATCACCCACAGACGGACGGGCAGTCCGAACGCACTATTCAAACATTAAAAGACATGCTTCGCGCTTGTGTAAACGACTTTGGCAACAGCTGGGAAAGGCATCTGCCACCCGTGGAATTCTCGTATAATAATAGCTACCACACCAGCATTAAAGCTGCTCCGTTTGAGGCATTGTACGGACGTAAATGCCGGTCACCTCTTTGTTGGGCAGAGGTGGGGGATAGTCAAATCACTGGTCCAGAACATGTGGTAGACACTACTGAGCGGATTGCTCAAATACGACAACGCATGGCGGCCGCTCGTGACCGTCAGAAGGCCTACGCCGATAAGGGCAGGAAACCACTTGAGCTCCAGGTTGGGGAGCGGGTATCACTCAAAGTTTCACCCTGGAAGGGTGTGGTTCGTTTTGGTAAACGAGGCAAACTCAACCCACGGTACGTTGAACCCTTCGAAATCCTTGAGAAAATAGGCAAGGTGGCCTACAGACTGAACTTACCAGCAGAACTCGGTGCAGTTCACAACGTTTTCCATGTGTCGAATCTGAAGAAGTGTCTGTCAGATGAGACGCACGTAGTTCCTCTGAAGGAACTCACGATCGACGAACAGTTGAAATTCGTCGAAGAACCTGTCGAAATCACGGACCGGGATGTTAAGGTCCTCAAGAGCACTAGAATACCTTTTGTTCGAGTTCGTTGGAACTCACGTCGCGGCCCAGAGTTTACCTGGGAGCGGGAGGACCAGATGAAGTCCAAGTATCCCCAGTTATTCCCAAACGAAAACCCCAGCACTGAAGCTACAACCGAATTTCGGGACGAAATTCCAAACTAACGGGGGGATGATGTGACACCCCGTTAAAACACGTTAGCTTGGCAGTGGCTGCTTCAACTTTCGGGACGAAAGTTCTTAAAACTTGGGGATAATGTGACACTCGAGGTTTTTCCGAACGAACACCTTGTAATATTTTGTGCATATATGATTATTATTAAATGAAAACGTGACTTTAGTACATGATATGTGTTGTGTATGTGTATTATATATAAATATATAAGAGCCGAGACTACGACCCGAGACCATGACTCGCAACCACTCGGTTGCGAGTGGGCCACTCGGTCTCGAGTGGGCCTTTGAGCCGAAACCATTTGGGCCGAAATCCCTAGCCCAACTCGTGACCCCTTGGTATATAATCCCCAACTTTCCCCATTTCTCTCATTTGTTACCAAACAATCCACACATAGACTCTTCTATTCTCTCCCACTAGAAAACCCCAACAACACCACTTTCCTTCTCCTTGATCTCGGTTCAAGCTTGGAGCATATCGGACAAGACACTCGGTCAAGACCATCACTCGGACACTTCACCTTCTCTCATTTTCTTCCTTTCTTTCGGCTCATCCTCCTTCTTCACAACCGGTTAGTGTTGTTACTATGTGCATGAGATTTATGTATGTTGTATGAACTAGAAATGCTTGGTTAGAATGGTTATGCATGATTCTTAGGTTGATTTGTAAAGTTTGACAATATTTGGTAACATGTTTAGAAAATGGTAGTCTAAGAGAGTTCATGGCCAACCAAACTATACTTCTTTGTTTCTTGCAAAATGTTGATGTTGAACTTAAGATTTCGGCTATGTAATGCATGTTTCTTTGTTCTTGCCATGATAATCTTGTTATAAACATATGATTTTTGTTCATAAAATATGGTTATATGTGACATGAAAACCCTAGAAAACTATGAATGTAAGATGAACTTGTTTGAATGTGGTTTGAAGATTTTAAAAAGGGTAATGTTTGATCTATTGTTGTATATGGGCAGATTAGGAAAAGTGTTAGTGAAATGTTATTGGTTGTTTCCTAATCTGGGTCTGAATACATGGTACAATTTCGGACTGTTGCTTCTGCATCATCACGTGTACGTGAAAGGGACAGCTTACGACTCGCAACCGCGTCGTTGCGACTCGCAACCAAGGCAAGACAACTCGAGACCACATAGTTGCGACTCGCAATCATAGCATGACAACTCGAAACCTCATGATTGCGACTCGAGACTACGACGGTTGCGACTCGCAACCACAGCATGATGACTCGAGACCGCACGGTTGCGACTCGCAACCATAACGTGACAAGCCGAGATCTCCTGGTTACGACTCGAGACCATCTGGTTGCGAGTGGGCTGCTCACTTTGGTTATTGGGCCATTATGTGTATCATGGGTTATCTGTTAAATGGACTATGTGTCACTGTGTTCTGTTTGAATGTGTGAATGTTAGGGCCGGCCCAATAACCCCATGACTGTTTGTATTGTTTTGCATGTTACGTGCCAGTATGTGTTTTACGTGAATACTTGTATCTGACCTATACCGGTAACCATGTTAGGACGTGGTGACCAGCGTGTTTGACCAAGTAACCTAAACCTACCGAGCAACCCAAGGTGAGTTCACAACTTAAAAGCATGCGTCCCGGTGGTTTGGGACACGAGACTAACAACCCTATCCCCTGGTAAAAGGGGATACCATTTACATACTTTCCCTGGTTATTGGGAACAAAACTTACTTTTCCTTCCCTGGTATTGGGAAACCTTTTGGACAATCCTATCCCCTGGTAAAAGGGGATACCATTTACATACCTTCCCTAGTTATTGGGAACAAAACTTACTTTTCCTTCCCGGGTATTGGGAAACCTTTTGGTTAATTACTGTTTATGCGGATTGCAACTAACGGCACTAAACGAAACTCTATCACTCAAGTCCCTACTACAAATACCGATTAGTCGCCGGGTTAGGCGAGCGGGTTATTAGTTGATAGCGCTATTTAGGTGTTTACCAGCCTCACACCGTGCCCTGGTTTGGGACGGTCGTGAACTAATGTACTCAGAAATCCGTCAATGATGATAGAACATTGACATCGGGGCATCCTGCGGATACGCAACGGTTACCTAGTGTTCGGTATTGGAAAAACAGTTTAGTCGCTAACTTTTTGGGGTAGCTCCCCAGGGCATGTATAAACGGGTAAATTAACCGGCGAAACAAGTTTTTGGTAATTAAAACTGGACAACTAGTGAACTCACTCAGCATTATTGTTGACTCCTTACTGCATGCTTTGCAGGTAACCATGATACAGGAGCTGCTGCTTGGGGATGTGTAGTGTTCGTCAAACCCGTGTGTTGGGATAACTGTTTTGAACAATGAACTGCCTTTAAAACTATTCTGGTTTATGCTTCCGCTGTTTTGATTAAACTAATTACCGAACCTAAACTCTAATGTTGCTAATTACTTCGGATATTAAATATTTCTACTATTAATTAAATGCTCAGTATAATTGGTGGCTGGATCCTGGTCAGTCACGCCCTCGAAGCGGGTGTTATCCGCAGGTGGAATTTGGGGGTGTGACATTGATGACATTTCGAATTTTTGCTTCATCACCTGTTCGAAATCTTTGCAAAATTTCTCATTCGTTGACCCAAAAATTATATCGTCCACATAAATTTGTACTATCAGAAGATGACCATCAACGACTTTAGTGAAGAGAGTGGCATCCACTTTTCCACGTATGAACTGGTTAGCGAGTAGGTGTTGAGACAAAGTCTCGTACCAGGCTCTCGGTGCCTGATGTAAACCATACAACGCTTTGTCCAGCAGATAAACTTTGTTCATGTGGATTGGGTCAGTAAAGCCCGGCGGCTGACCAACATAAACCTCCTCTTTGACCTTCCCATAAAGAAACGCTGACTTTACATCCAACTGATATACTTTGAAATTCTTCCAAGACGCAAATGCTAGGAAAATTCTGATTGCCTCTAGTCGTGCTACAGGAGCATAGACTTCTGTAAAATCAATCCCCTCCTCTTGACTAAAGCCCTGAACAACGAGTCGAGCTTTGTTCCTTACAACCACTCCTCTGTCGTCCCTTTTACATTTGAAAACCCATTTTGTATTGATTTTCCTTTGACCATCCGGCAAATCCACTAACTTCCACACTCCCAACTTTTCAAACTGACTTAACTCTTCTTGCATCGCTATGACCCAAGAGTCTTCAGTAAGCGCCTCTTTGTAAGTTCTCGGTCCAATCTGCGAGATAAAACAACTTAATGAAAATTCAGTCTGTAAAGGTGCTACTGTAGAATAAAAAACATGTAAGGCCCTGGTCAATTTGACGTCTCGTGCGAACGCCCGATTGCAATTCTCCTATGATCAACTCCTCTGGATGATAAGAAAGAGTTCGCGGCATCACTTCGCTTGGAACATCTACATTTCCCTCCATATTAGTAACATTTTGTTCTGCATCTTGTTCACCAACTTGGTTTGTTTGACTTGATAACTGGATCTGCTCCCCCTCAAGATCTGAATCACCATGGTCAAATACTGGCATGTTATCAGCTTCTTGATCATCATTCACCTCCGACTGATTACCAGGAGCAACTTCATCATCATGTTCACCAGTATTACTAGGACCTGCTTCATCGTCATTTGAAGTTTCCCGAGGTCTTTCAGAATACTCTGCTGGGAACCTGAGCTGCGACTCATACTCTCGCAAAATATCCAGCTCATCAAAGAAATCTTCATCTTCCTCTGATTCTTCTCTCATGTCAAACAAATCCCAAAGTTTGTCATAATGATAACGCCATGAATCACTAGGATTCTGTGGCGGCATAGTGTAACCTTGACATTCAACATTTGCAGCTTCAATAATCCGCTTTTCACTTGGAACGAAGACACGTCGTGTAGGACTTGAATAGCCAACAAAGATACCCTCAATGCTCTTCGGACCAAACTTTCCATTAGGCTCTATCACCGTACAAGGAGATCCGAACGGTTCTAGATACTTCAAATTCGGCTTGCGGTTATTGATTAGCTCAAAACACGTTTTGTTGAACATTTTGACAGCAAGAACCCTGTTGAGAGTATAGCATGCAGCAGAAACAGCTTCAGCCCAAAAATTAATTGGTAACTTAGAGTCTGCAAGCATCGTTCTGGCTGTCTCGATTAGCGTCCGGTTTTTGCGTTCTGCAACTCCATTCTGCTGCGTAGTGTACGGAGCACTAAACTCATGCAGTATACCTCGTTCATCACAAAATTCTTCCATCTTACTGTTTTTGAACTCAGTACCATTATCACTATGAATTCTACAAATAGGCCTCTGGTACAGATTCTCAATTCTTTTAAACAACGCCATCAAGCTGTCAAACGTTTCGTCTTTTGATTTCAAGAATGAAACCCTCGAAAATCTGGAATAATCATCAGTTACGACCAAACAGTAGTAGTCTCCTGTTATACTCTTGACGTTCACCGGACCAAACAAATCCATGTGAAGTCTTTCTAAAGGTCTAGAAACTGAATTGACTTGCTTTGTAGGGTGTGACTTTTTCTTCTGTTTGCCTTTAACACAACTTATGCACTCCCCTTCCAGATGAAAACCTTTGACATGCACTCCTGTGACCAAATCGTTATGCACCAAGTGATTCATCTTCCTTAGGTGAATATGCCCCATCTTTCGGTGCCATAATCTTGATTCCTTTTCAGTTGCTCTGGACACAAAACAATGAGCCTGACCCGTGGTTGTAGTAGCTACGCTCATGTCCAACACGTACAGATCATTGACTCTTGGTGCCCTCATGATGATCAATTCCTCAGGTATCACAAATCCCGGTTTCAAGATCAAACATTCTTTGTCAGTGAAATGAGTAGTATACATCCTGTCACAGATCTGGGAGATACTCAGCAGGTTGTTCTCCAGCTCAGCGATGTAGTTAACCCTCTCAAACGTTACGATGCCGTTTGATAACGTTCCTTCACCTATGATCTTTCCTCCTTGATTACCCGCAAAACCTACGTAACCACCGTTAATGTTTTTCACATCATACTGCAACGCAGTCTTCCCTGTCATATGTCTTGACGCTCCACTATCCATAATCCACCTGGATACAAGCTTTGGAAGATCCTGCACATAACAAATCATCACTTAAACAACTTCAAGAAAGATGCCGATTCATGCTTCGCGATCCAGGAAGCTCCGGCAATTCAAACTGTTTAATCAAACATGGTGTCCACCCAGGCTTCATCAGCCTTAGGTGTAACCTTGACTCTCACAATTTGAATTTTGAAATTTTTAGCCTTGAGAGGTGGAAAATTTGCATCATAATCAACCGTAATTGACTCTTCAGCCTTTTTCACCTCAGAAGTTGAAACTTTCTTCTCAACTTTTGATTCAATTTTAGGTTTCCACACCTGTTGAGTTAATGCAACCCGTTTGTAAAATGTGTCATTTTTAGTTACCGACTTCTTTACGGGTTCATTTTTCACTTTGAAATTGTCAAGTTTAACATTCTTTTTCTCAACAACTCTTTTCTCAACAATCATCGGTGCTTTACCCTTCACATCAACCTTTTTCTGTTGAACTTTCACAGCTTCAGTCATAGGCTTCACAAATGTACACTTTCGTGCAATGTGACCAACCTGATCACATCTAAAGCAAGTTCGAGTATCAACTACCCGACTCGTGCCTTCAGACTGAGCCTGTGAAGCTCTCTTCTCAAAAAACTCTTTGTTCGATTTTGAAAAAATTTCTTTCTCTTCATCAGCAAGTGAATTCGAACTGTTCACAAACTTTTTCTTCTCGACAAACCTCTTGTTTGGAACATCTCTTTTCTGATAAGGTTTACCCCCTTGATATCCACCCGACCAGTTATATCTGTTGTTATTATTAAAATGTGGTGGATTAACAGATTTCTTGTTGTAAACCTTTTGTTTCTGAAACCTCATTTTACCTTTCTTTTGACACAAATTATTCACTGCTGACAACTCAACTTCGACCAGTTTGAAAACATTTGTCAATTTGTTCATATTTACATTCTCGATCGGAAACTCTGAATCCAAAAACAACTTATCCGAACCCATCATCTTGTACATGACAAGGTTTGATTCTTCATTTAAGTTGTTCTTGGACTTTTGTTTCGGAATGTATTTATCCAAGAAACACCAATCCTCCTCAGAAGTGTCACAATCCGGTTTTAGCACTTTGTCAACCACACTTTTTACCACATCATTTTGGACACTCTCGTCATTGGAAGACGTGAACATGACATCAATGTTCTCAGGAAGTTTAACTTCACTTTCTTCCTCAAGTTCAACCAAACTAGATTGCTTTTTTGTGTAGTTATCCAAAACTGGCGGTGGAACTTTGTGAAAACCTACACTCGTTCCATCAGAAAACACATCCTCACCAGCTTTGTTTTTCCCAATAGGTTTGGGAACAATATGCTGCAAAACAAAGCTTGCTGAGCTATAGCTGTTTAGCTTCAACTGGATTCGTTCATTCTCAATTTCAGCCTCTTGAACTTTAAGTTTCAATTTAGCGATTTCATCCAGTTGTATATTAATTGATTCTTCTTTTATTCTCACTACAACTCTTAGATGTTCGTTTTCTTTATAAGTTTTGCCATTTCGATCATCACTATCTTTTACAATGCTTTTAAGTTTTTCAAACTTTTCAGAAATCTGACGGTTTTCAAGAATTAACTTTTCATTTTCACGTTTAACTTTCTCATGTTCAATTTTATCAGTTTCAATTTGAGCCGTTAATTCTTTAATCCGTTCAGTTGAAGCTTTTACGGTTTTGTCACGACCGAGAATCTGATCCTCAACATTTTTAACTTTCGTTGTCAGATTCTTAATTTTCTCACTGTTTAGGTATGTGACAGTGCTACAAAAATTGCATTCTTTGTTGCAATTTTTGCAGTCAGCATTTCCGTCTATCTTTTTACCTGACGTATTTGTTGACGCATTTGGACTGACCTGTGTGACAACTCGAAACTTAGAACCTTTCGTTGTATCTCTATGTAACATGCTTGAACACTATGTGATTAGTTAACTTGTTGATTCAATGAATGACCTAAGTGAAATTATGTGGTTATGCGTTATGTTTGTATGTATGAGTACGATTATGTGAACCGAGACACAAGGACACGACTCGAGACCATGCGGTCTCGAGTGAACAATGAAACAGTGGGCCGGATGGGCCACGCACCTCATTTTAACCCAACCGAAAGCCCTTTAGGGTGCACTACTTGGAACAGATATATAACCTTAGTAGATAGCCATGCTTGCCATTTCTTTGGACAACACACTCACTCTCACACACACTCTCCTACTTTCTCTCTCACTAAAACCCTAGAAACACAAACACACTCCCTCATTCTTGGATTCTAACCGGCGAGTTGGGACCCTCGGATCAGCTCACACACACCTATTTGGAAGCTTCATTCGCTACAACTTCACACCTTCGAACCCATACTTGAACCGGTTAGTGATTCATGCTATGTATTGTATTTCGGTTGATTGATGATGTGTAATGAGGTTGTATGATAATATGTGTTTGCTTGATTGTTGTTTAATCTATGATGAAGGTGTTGTGTGATAGAAGATGGTTAGTTGTTGCTAAATGATGTTTATTATTGAAAAATGCACCATGACCATTGTTTGAATATGACAAAGATGTTTAATGAGTTCTTGATGGTTAGACAATACATGCTTAGTTACAACATTGATGATGAACAAGACTTCTTTAGTAAAAGTATAGATATTGTGGGATGAAAGAATGATAATCCGATTCATGAGGATTTTAGAATAGATGTTTTGTTTGCAATATGAGCATGATATCTAGTTTAGGTATTATAACTCTTGCCCGAAAAATGCAAAATGTGTTTGAATAAGGGTTGTTTGTATTATGAATATTTGATGAACATGATGAATATGTGAAGAACTTGTTGAATATGATTTGGATATTTGAAATTGCTATGTTTGATCCATTGTGGTTAATTGTTAGACAAGAAAACATGTTTAAATGGATAGTACACAATTGTTGCATGAAATCAAATTTCCATTGGACAGTACAACTGTGCAGAATCAGCAGTTGCTGGGGGGTCGAGACCCCTGGTTCCGACTCGAGACCATAAGCATGATAACTCGAGAACATAGATTGCGACACAGGTTGCGAGTCGAGAACCCCTAGTCTCGACTCGAGACCACACATGACCATCACACAAACATCATGACCCGAGACCATGCTTGCGAGTCCGGTTGCGACTCGAGACCAATACATGCATGACCCGAAACCACCTCGGTTGCGACTCGAGATCTTGTAAGCTACACTCGAGACCGCACAGTCTCGATTAGAGACCGCACAGTCTCGACTCGAGACCATATACATGAACACACTAATTGGACTTCCACACTGCTACGGGCTTGGGTATTTGGGCCGGACTTATGGGCTTCTTGTGTTACTGTTGAGTGCGTGTTTTGGGCTTGCGTGCTATTACGAGACCAACTGTTTGGGTCACACTTAGACTTTGGTTATTACATGAGTGTTACTGTGGAACTTGTTACGAACTGTGGTTGAACTGCCATACTAGATATGTATGCCATGATTGTTACTTGTGTACAATACGTGTAGAACATACGTGCACTACTTGGATACAAACCTGACTTGAATGGTATCTATGTTAGGACGTAGTTGGCCACTTACAACTTGATTGACTTTTCTGTGTATCTGCCCAGCAAACCAAGGTGAGTTCACACCCTCTACAAAGCATGGGATTCCCTGGGTTGGCAATGGGGTTAAGGAACGTAGATTCCTCGTCCTCCTTGGGTAGGACAGCAATGGTTCAGGAATGTAATTCCTCGTCCTCACGGACAGATAACTCGTACTAGACCAAAGCTCTATCACGAAGTCATATCGACTTAATCGCCGGGCCAATGGCGAGCGGGTCATTAGTTAGATAGCGCTATTTAGGTCTGACAAACCTCACACCGTGCCGCAGAGGACGGGCGTGAACTAATGGATCTGGGGCACGTCAATGATGATAGACATTGACAATTTTAGGGCACACAAACATGACTACAGTCAGCAGTCGATATGGTAACGAGTCTAGTGTATACATGGGGTAGCCCCCACGGCCGAAATGCCAGATAACTAACACGGGGTAGCCCCCACGGCTGGAATGCCAGAGTAACCGGGAATAAACAAGTCACGTTTTCAACTATGGGGTAACCCTCAGGGCAGGATGCCAGATAAAGGAAACTGTTTTCGAAACAAACTAAAACGAACACCCAACTGTGAACTCACTCAACTTGTTGTTGACTCGTTACTACATGCTTTGCAGGACCATAGGTACTTAGCTGGGGCTTGCACGGAGGAGAGTCGTTGTGGGACATGGATAGCTGCGTGCCATGTTAAACTTGGAAACATTCGAACTTATGTTTTGGTTTTTAAAACTTATGCTTCCGCTTGCAACTTAAACTATGTTTTGTTTAAACACCAATTGTATTGGTTAGAATTTTATAACTACTTATATGCTTGTTCAGTATGATTGGTGGCTGGATCCTGGTCAGTCACTCCTCCAAGCGGTAGTACTCCGCAGGTGGATTTTGGGGGTGTGACAGATTGGTATCAGAGCCATTGGTTATAGTGAACTTGGTTTTAATAAAGGAGAAACGTTTTTGTTAAAACCAGACTATAACCTGTGCAGTGCTCAACGGTCCACAACGACGCTTCACTCCACATGCAAGGCTCGACATTCTAGGTGATATGATCTGTGTATATTGTCTACTTGTTAGTTACATAGTACATTGCCCATGGTATGCTTGATTAGTATAGCTACTATTGCTTGAACACATGTGTGCTTACTCCACTCTACCATCGCACTTTCGCGAACCTCTCTCACTCATGTTTCCCTCTTGTATGAAGATCATGAGTGGACGTGTTAACATGACACAAGCCCAGTTGACGGCTCTGATTAACGAAGAGTTGCTGCGGCACTTGCAGCTTCATACGCAGGAGGTCAACATGCTCAGCCACCGGTGTGCACCTCTAAGACCTTTATGGACTGCCGACCCACTACTTTTAGCAGAACTGAAGGAGCAGTAGGTCTCCTCCACTGGTTTGAGAAACTAGAATCTGTGTTCGAAATGTGTGAATGCCCTGAAGCGCGCAGGGTGAAGTATGCTACCGGTACTCTCAAGGGTTTAGCCCTCACGTGGTGGAACGCTCAAGTTCAAATGCTGGGGTTGGTTGCTGCCAATGCCACCCCATGGGAAACTTTCAAGGAAATGATTAGGGAGGAATACTGCAGTCGTGATGACATTCATAAGCTGGAAAACGAGTTCTACAACCTCAAGATGACGGGGTCAGAAATCGAGGCGTATACTAAGAGATCGCATGAGCTTGCCTTATTGTGTCCTACTATGGTGGACCCTCCATATAAGCGAATTGAACTCTATCTCAAGGGCTTGGTGCCAGAAATCCAAAGTCATGTGACTTCAGCAAACCTGGCCACTATCCAGCAAGTTGTTTAGTTGGCTCACCGTCTTACTGATCAGGCGGTGGAGCAGAACAAGTTACCAAAGCGCATAGGTGTTGCAACTACTTCTGGTACCTCTAGTGACAACAAACGGAAATGGGATGGAGCTTCAAGCAAGGGTTTAACTTCTGTGCAATCTCAGTCTCAGCAGAGAAAGACTGATGACTACAAGAGCCCCAGTCAGCAATCGTCTGGTGGTCAAAGTCATGGTGGGTACAAAGGGAATCACCCCAAATGCAATCGCTGCAACCTACACCACAGTGGGCCATGCACCAGGGGCAACTGTCATCGATGCAACAAGCCTGGTCATGCTGCAAAGGATTGTAGGAGCTTATACCCCGCCAATCAGAATCGTCAGCAAGCTCAACAGAATCAGCGGCAACAACAGGGTAACAACAAAGGGTGCTTTCAGTGTGGAGCTGAAGGCCACTTCAAGAAAGATTGTCCCCAACTGAACCAGAACCAGAACAACAACAACAACAATAACAACAATCAGGGGAATGGTAACAATGGGAACCACAACAACAACAATGGTGCCAGGGGGCGGGTGTTCGTGATTGGCCAAGGTGAAGCAAGGAATGACCCCAACGTGGTGACGGGTAAGTTCCTCCTCGACGACTTTTATGTTACAGTTTTATTTGATTCGGGTGCCGATACTAGCTATGTGTCACTAGAAGTTAGTCAAATGCTTAAGCGTATTCCAACACCCTTGAGCAACAAGCACACTATAGAGCTAGCTAATGGTAAGAGTTTGGAGGCCTCACACGTAGTCAAAGGTTGCAAACTTATTCTCGCTAACCAGACCTTCTCTATTGACCTTATTCCTATCGTCTTGGGTAGCTTCGACGTTGTCATTGGGATGGATTGGCTATCTCAACACCGAGCAGAGATCCTTTGCAACGAGAAGGTTGTTCGTATTCCTGGTTCCGGTAGTGAACCTCTCATGATTCGTGGCGACAAGAGGAGTGCTGTTGAAAACGTCATCTCTTTCCTTAAGGCCTAGAAGTGCTTGCGAAAGGGCCACACTGCCGTTTTGGCTCTCGTTACTGACACCTCGGAGAAAGAAAAGAAGATATAAGATTTTCCAGTTGTACGTGACTATCCTGAGGTATTCCCTGAGGAATTACCTGGTCTTCCACCCCATCGCCAAGTCGAGTTTCAGATTGAACTAGCTCCTGGAGCTGCGCCTATAGCTCGTGCACCTTATCGTCTAGCTCCATCAGAGTTGGAAGAACTCTCTACGCAACTACAAGAACTCTTGGATAAGGGTTTTATTCGTCCTAGCTCATCGCCCTGGGGAGCTCCAGTACTATTTGTGAAGAAGAAGGACGGTACCTTCAGAATGTGTATCGACTATCGTGAACTCAACAAGGTAACTGTGAAGAACCGTTATCCTCTACCACGTATTGACGACTTGTTCGACCAGTTGCAGGGGTCGAGCTACTATTCAAAGATCGATTTGAGATCGGGATATCACCAGCTGAGAGTTCGAGAAGAGGATGTCTCCAAGACAGCCTTTAGAACTCGTTATGGGCACTATGAGTTTTTGGTCATGCCGTTTGGGCTGATAAACGCACCCGCAGTTTTCATGGACTTGATGAACCGAGTGTGCAAACCTTATCTGGACAAGTTCGTTATAGTCTTCATCGACGACATCCTGATCTATTCTAAGAGTCAGGAGGAACACGAGCAGCATCTACGACTTATTCTGGAACTCCTTCGAACCGAACAGCTTTACGCAAAGTTCTCGAAATGCGACTTCTGGCTTCGTGAGGTCCATTTCCTAGGCCACGTGGTAAACAAGGATGGGATTCACGTTGATCCATCCAAGGTAGACTCTATTAAGAACTGGCCTGCACCTCGCACACCAAAGGAAATTCGCCAATTCTTGGGATTGGCAGGTTACTACAGGAGGTTCATTAAGGATTTTTCTAAAATCGCACAGCCTCTCACCTCGCTAACGCAGAAAGGCGTTGTTTATCGCTGGGGAAATGCACAGGAGTTAGCCTTTCAGCACCTAAAGGATAGACTTTGTAGTGCACCTATCCTTTCACTGCCAGAGGGCACAGACGATTTTGTGGTTTACTGCGACGCATCAATTCAAGGTCTTGGCTGTGTATTGATGCAACGAGATAAAGTCATAGCCTACGCCTCACGACAACTCAAAGTTCACGAGAAGAACTACACTACACACGATTTAGAGCTGGGAGCTGTTGTTTTCGCACTTAAGTTATGGCGACATTACCTGTACGGTACCAAGTGCGCCATCTACACCGACCACAGGAGCCTAGAGCACATATTCAAGCAGAAGGAACTGAACATGCGGCAACGACGATGGGTCGAGCTACTGAATGACTACGAGTGCTCCATCAGGTATCACCCGGGCAAGGCCAATGTTGTGGCTGACGCCCTCAGTCGAAAGGACACTCTAAGCGCGTGAGAGCTTTACAACTCACGATCCATTCTAGTCTCCCTTCTCAAATACGAGCTGCTCAGATGGAAGCACTGAAACCAGAAAACGTCAGGGCTGAAGCCCTACGCGGGTCAAGACAACGCTTAGAATAGAAGGAAGACGGTGCTTACTACGTAACAGGACGCATTTGGGTTCCACTCTATCGCAACCTACGAGAACTTGTGATGGATGAGGCACACAAGTCCCGCTACTCGGTACACCCTGGTTCGGATAAGATGTACCACGATATTAAAACTACGTATTGGTGGCCTAGCATGAAGGCCCACATAGCGACCTATGTCAGCAAGTGTTTGACTTGTGCGAGAGTCAAGACAGAATACCAGAAACCCTCAGGCCTACTCCAACAACCAGAGATACCACAATGGAAATGGGAGCAAATTTCCATGGATTTCGTTATTGGCCTACCTAGATCTCAGCGTGGAAACGATACTATTTGGGTGATCGTGGATCGACTCACAAAGTCTGCTCACTTCTTGGCTATCAAGGAAACGGATAAATTCTCCACTCTAGCGGAAATATACCTCAAGGAAGTTGTTTCGAGGCGCGGGGTGCCCACCTCTATTATCTCCGATCGAGATGCACGTTTTACTTCAGAGCTGTGGCAAGCAATGCACAAGTCCTTTGGCTCACGTTTGGATATGAGCACAGCGTATCACCCTCAGACGGACGGGCAGTCCGAGCGCACTATCCAGACCTTAGAAGACATGCTTCGTGCATGTGTAATCGACTTTGGCAACAGCTGGGAAAAGCATCTGCCACTTGTGGAGTTCTCGTACAATAACAGCTACCACACCAGCATTAAAGCTGCTCCGTTTGAGGCATTGTACGGGCGTAAATGCCGGTCACCTCTTTGTTGGGCAGAGGTGGGGGATAGCCAAATCACTGGTCCGGAACATGTGATGGACACTACTGAGCGGATTGCTCAAATACGACAACGTATGGCGGCCGCTTGTGACCGTCAGAAGGCCTACGCCGATAAGGGCAGGAAACCACTTGAGCTCCAGGTTGGGGAGCGGGTACTACTCAAAGTTTCACCCTGGAAGGGTGTGGTTCATTTTGGTAAACGAGGCAAACTTAACCCACGATACGTCAGACCATTCGAAATCATCGAGAAAATAGGCAAGGTGGCCTACAGACTAAACTTACCAGCAGAACTCGGTGCAGCTCACAACGTTTTTCATGTGTCGAATCTGAAGAAGTGTCTGTCAGATGAGACCCACATAGTTCCTCTGAAGGAACTCACTATCGACGAACAGTTACGATTCGTCGAGGAACCGGTTGAAATCACGGACCAGGATGTTAAGGTCCTCAAGAGCACTAGAATACCTCTCGTTCGAGTTCGTTGGAACTCACGTCGCGGCCCAGAGTTCACCTGGGAGCGCGAAGATCAGATGAAACAAAAGTATCCCCAACTGTTCGCAAACAGTACGACCACTACTGAGGCTGAAGCTACGGAATTTCGGGACGAAATTCCAGATCAACGGGGGGAGGATGTGACACCCCAGGAAAACCGGGAAAACCATACAACTTAACTAGCTTCCTCAGTGAGTGCTTACCAAATTTCGGGACGAAATTTCTTTCAACTTGGGGATGATGTGACAACTCGAAACTTAGAACCTTTCGTTGTATCTCTATGTAACATGCTTGAACACTATGTGATTAGTTAACTTGTTGATTCAATGAATGACCTAAGTGAAATTATGTGGTTATGCGTTATGCTTGTATGTATGAGTACGATTATGTGAACCGAGACACAAGGACACGACTCGAGACCATGCGGTCTCGAGTGAACAATGAAACAGTGGGCCGGATGGGCCACACACCTCATTTTAACCCAACCGAAAGCCCTTTAGGGTGCACTACTTGGAACGGATATATAACCTTAGTAGATAGCCATGCTTGCCATTTCTTTGGACAACACACTTGTAACAACTGTCACTAAAATCCATAATTAGGATGGTAATTAGCTATTAAGAAAACCCTAATTGAAACACCCAAGTGATTCTACGCAAACCCTAAAATTTCCAGAACAATCAGAATCAGAATCAGGATCAGGGCCCCTAAAACTCAGGGGGGGGGCAAAACCCTAGTTACGATTATCTAAATAACTTGCTGGCCGTTTTGAATTTCACAATTTTATCGACTCAGCTAAGCTACTTAGACACGAAGCTACCTATAGAAAATAGGTTACCACTCGCGTAGCGCGACGCCCATGGGGGGTACCCCTAGCTCTACGCGACAGGGACAAATTTCGCGTAACATAGGTTACCACTAGCGTAGCGCGACGCCTATAGTGATACCCCTCGCGCTACGCGACAGGGTCAAATTTTGGGTATAAATAGAGGGGTCTGGCACTTGCATTTTGGTGTTAATTCGACGAAGAAATTCACTTCATAGACGAAGTTATACACTATTTACTACAAAAACACACACGATTCACGAAGTGCTGCCGCAATCAGGGTAATAACTCGATCGCTATTACGATTCAACGTCCGATCGATTATAAATATCCAACGATAGTCCAGGTGCTGCTCAATTGAGCTTGTACTTTGATTATTCGTCATGATTTCGACTTAAATATTAGAGTGCTGTTCGAATTCGGACTATGCTCTGTTATTCGTTGTGAATCCGATTGAATTATCGAGTATTGCACTGATTAATCGCTGTGAAGGTTTAATCTCGTGAATTGACGTAACTGCTGAATTAGTTACTAACCTGTTGTGTATGCATTATTATTAAATTAGGTTAAATCAAGGCTAATCAGTAGGCTTATACCTTGCCCGTTAAATCTGCAATGTGAGTCATTCTTCTTTTTAAATTGTTTTCTCACCGTTTGTGAGTAAGTATTACAATACCTCAAATTATTTTCAAAGTGTTATAATTACAGGGATTAAGTCGTGGTTATCTTAACCGCTGGTTAGTGGGGTATTGTGCACATTACTAATTTCTCACGGTTAGGCAATAAGCCCTAACATGGGTTAGGCTAATAAGACCTAACTGTGACAAAACGTCACTAATTGGGTGACTGGACCCAATAGTGGTATGACCATCGTCACACGGGTGGCAAGACCAGATATTAATTAAGATACTGCCATAGTAATCGCTCTTATGCTGTAATTTATAACTATGTGTCATTTTTATCAAAATGAATGATTCACTCAGTATTTCCCCGCTGACAAAACCTTTTTACAACATGTTTCAGGTGACCTATTGAATTAAGTACACGTGCTACGGAGCACTATCAAGCTTGAAGTGGTGGCTCAAATAAAATAAATAAACATGTTTGTAAAATAATGAAATTATGATATTTACGGGGTTGATCCTAAATGTAAATAAATAATACTCGGGCAAAATTTTCAAGTTTAAAACGATCCTGTTAAGACTTCCGCTATAAAAATAAATACCACGGGATTTTCTGTCCCGCGGCTCCCGGAACGGGTCAAACCGGGTCAGGGGCCGTGACAGAAAAAGGTGGTATCAGAGCTAATAATTAAATTGAGCCACTGATCAAGCTACTGATTTAAGCCTATTAAGTATTTAGAAAATACTTTTATTAAATTGCTATTTTGTGATTATGTGCTTTATTATCTGATTAATTGCATATAGTATGGAACAGATTTTATATGTTTAGCAATTAATAAATTAGACTAAAATTTTAGTGCCTTTACAAGTCTAGAAGTCTTATTCAGTATATATATAAATTTATAAATAAAACTTAGGGTACTTTAAAATTCTAATTGTTCTGGTAGTTAAACACATATTTCTATCAAAATTTGTTATAAATTCTGACATAATAATTGTGTGTATTATGCAAAAACAGCATGAGTGATTTGTCTGATACCCTTCAGAATTTAAATCTCTATCCAGTAAGAGTAGAAGTTTCCAGAGATTTTAATAGGTATATACCAGATATGGAGGAACCTATAGAATTTAATGTTTTACCTCTCGAACCTAAGAAACCGGAAATTGAAGAAAGTTCTAGGCAAATTAAGGGGTTACCATCTCAAGAAGAAATAGATCTTACAATAACAGACTGTAGTATTATAAAGACTACTAATGAAACACAACTATCAATGAACTTAGAACAAGCTATTCCAAACCTTTCAGTACACTCACAACCTTTCAAAATAGACGAATGGTTGACTCATGAAATGCAGTTACAGAACAATCCCTATAAGCTTTTTCCTCAGTTCAATCCAGAACCAAAATCCACCAATAAATAACAAGAATATAGCTAGACTCCGCCACTTTGACTAAAAATTAATGTATACTGGGAATAAGATCTAAGAAATTGAGGAATAGATCTCCTAAGAGGAAACACTGTTATTAGAATATCATTTACCAAAGAATAGGAGACTTATGAAACAAGGATTGTGTAATAATAATAGTTAAAATCAGTCTGTAACATTTTTACGAATAAAATTTTGTAAGGCATATTATTATTTCGAGAAATCAATAGTTTGGCTATATAAAACTATATAATAATTTTGTGTATACTTGTGTATTTATTTGATACTAATACAATTATATATATATATATATATACAATTAGTTATCCGATGGAAAACGCTAATAATGAACCAGTTAATGAGGATAATCAATCCGAGCAACAATCAGGGGGTCAATATATGACTAGGCAGGATATAGAAAATATCGTTGCTCAAGGGATAGCCAATACTATTCCAACAATGATTGCTCAGGGGATAGCCAACGCTATTCCAGCAATTGTCACTGCTGTTAAAAATCCCGTAGAACCACAGCAAATTATTCCTAGCAAACGTATTTCTGAAGATAATTTCAGTAATAGCGTAAACGGAGGCAATGATCATGTTAATCATGATAAAGAACCGCGACAAGCTCCGCTCCCTAAGAAAAGGAAAGCTGCAACGCCTGGTTGCACTTATAAAGAGTTTCTTGCCTGTAAACCTGTAGAATTCGCAGGCAATGAAGGGGCAACTGCGGCACTGCGTTGGTTAGAGAAAACCGAGGCAGTGATCAGAATAAGTAAATGTGTTGAGGAAGATAAGGTTATGTACGCTTCACACCTTTTCAAGGAAGAAGCGTTAGAATGGTGGAATACAGTGTTACAAGCCAAAGGAAGTGACGTAGCCTATGCCATGGGGTGGGAAGAATTTAAGAGATTAATAGAAAGGAAATTCTGTCCCGAATATGAAAAAGAGCAAATGGCGAATAAGTTTTTAAGCCACCGAATGGTAGATGTAGATTGCCGAGGGTATACTTCAAAATTCTTTGAGTATGCCAGAATTGTACCTACTCTGGCTTCGCCGGAACCGGTACTTATCTCTCGCTATATCTGGGGTTTGATTAGTGAGATTCGTGACATTGTCAAAGCTGCGAGACCCCGCACGATTGACGATGCGGTAGAATTAGCTAACACTCTAACTGACGGAGTGGTACGCACACGGGAAGAAAATAGGAGGAAGGATTTAGCCCAGAAAATTTCCCAAGAATTTCATATAGGTAATAGTAAGAAAAGAGAAAACGGGCGATTTTCCACTATTCCATTTTGCGATATCTGCAAAGGAAAGCATTTTGGAAAATGCAAAGGATGCTGCAATTTTTGCAAAATTCCAGGACATCGAGAAGAAGATTGCAGGAAAAAGAAGGCAATTACTTGCTACAATTGCGGAGAACCCGGACACTTCAGAACAAGCTGCCCGAAATTAGGCAATTCAGCAAACGAAAAGACGAAACCGGCAGAAGGGACTACCAAGAAAAACGCAAGAGCTTTTCAATTAACTACTCAGGAAGCTGAACTCATTCCTGACATCATAGTTGGTACGAGTATTATTTAACTCTGGTGCAAACCAAGGTTTTATAAATACTTCATTCTGTCAAACTCTTAACCTATCATTAATCAAACTTAGGCAAATCTTTACAGACGAAATAGGCAAGAAGAAAAATATAGAACTCTCAGGTCATAGAATTTTTCGCCAATCTAATTCCTATGAAATTAGCCGAGTTTGATGTTGTGTTAGGAATAGATTGAGTAGTAACCAACCCTGCTCAAATTTTCTCTAATAAGAACTTTATAGAAAATCCAGGCACCCGCCGGAGAAGTATTTAGGATTACAGGAAATAAATTACGTAAGGTCACATGATGAATCATGAAGGTATTCACTTAGATCCTGCTAAGATAGCAGCAAATCACTAAAATGGAAGATTTCGCAATCCTTAAATGGAAATTAGGAATCTTGTAAATTTAGCCAGATACTATAGGCAGTTATTAAGAAATTCTCTTAGATAGATATATCCTTAACTAAGCTAAAACAGTTAATTCTAAATAAGAACTTAAAAAAAAAAGAAGCCTCTAGCATAAATTAACAAATATTCCAATCCTAGCCTTACCAGAAAGAACAGAAGATTTTAAAGGTATACGGTGATACTTCAAAATTAGAAATTGGATGTATGGTAATGCAACACAAAAAGGTAATTGTGTATGCATCAAGGCAATTGCAAAAGCACGAAGAAAGCCTTACCCCTTGTAAGCTTAAAAAATTAGAAACCACAAGTTACCCTTAAGATTAGGAAACATTATCTAAGTAAGTTTACTATCCATATGGATCATAAGAATTTAAGATATATATTGGAGCAAAAAAAATTAAACATGAGGATAAGGAAATCCTCAGTAACTACACCTGTGATATTCAGTATCACGAAGAAAAGACTGAAGACGGTTAGAAGAATATACAAATAAATAAA
Source organism: Helianthus annuus (assembly GCF_002127325.2). Classification (NCBI taxonomy): domain Eukaryota; kingdom Viridiplantae; phylum Streptophyta; class Magnoliopsida; order Asterales; family Asteraceae; genus Helianthus; species Helianthus annuus. Next base: position 43,803,613 of record NC_035440.2, read on the forward strand.
CAAGAGCTGTAGAAGTTCGAGTTGGAGACAAAATGCCATTGAAAGTATTTCCTTGGAAAGGAATTTAAGAAGCTAAGTCTAAGATACGTAGGACCATTACCGGTAACGCAACAAATAGGACCAGTTACGTGTCATTTATGACTACCAGAAGAATTAACTGGAGTACATGATATGTTTCATGTATCCAAACTTAAGTAATGTTTATCTAACAAATCCCTGGTAGTACCTCTTCAAGATGTAGAGGTAAACAAGAAATTTAAGTTCATAGAGAAACCCCTACAAATAGAAGATCGGAAGATTAAGTTTCTCAAACACAAACAACTAGTGCTAGTAAAAGTCAAATAGGAATCCAGGAGAGGACCAGAGTACACTTTGGAACTGGAATCAAAGATGAAGAGAAAGCACCCTCATCTATTTCAGTAAATCTCGAGGACGAGATTTTTCTTAAGGTGGGGAGGATGTAACAACTGTCACTAAAATCCATAATTAGGATGGTAATTAGCTATTAAGAAAACCCTAATTGAAACACCCAAGTGATTCTACGCAAACCCTAAAATTTCCAGAACAATCAGAATCAGAATCAGGATCAGGGCCCCTAAAACTCAGGGGGGGCAAAACCCTAGTTACGATTATCTAAATAACTTGCTGGCCGTTTTGAATTTCACAATTTTATCGACTCAGCTAAGCTACTTAGACACGAAGCTACCTATAGAAAATAGGTTACCACTCGCGTAGCGCGACGCCCATGGGGGGTACCCCTAGCGCTACGCGACAGGGACAAATTTCGCGTAACATAGGTTACCACTAGCGTAGCGCGACGCCTATAGTGATACCCCTCGCGCTACGCGACAGGGTCAAATTTTGGGTATAAATAGAGGGGTCTGGCACTTGCATTTTGGTGTTAATTCGACGAAGAAATTCACTTCATAGACGAAGTTATACACTATTTACTACAAAAACACACACGATTCACGAAGTGCTGCCGCAATCAGGGTAATAACTCGATCGCTATTACGATTCAACGTCCGATCGATTATAACTATCCAACGATAGTCCAGGTGCTGCTCAATTGAGCTTGTACTTTGATTATTCGTCATGATTTCGACTTGAATATTAGAGTGCTGTTCGAATTCGGACTATGCTCTGTTATTCGTTGTGATTCCGATTGAATTATCGAGTATTGCACTGATTAATCGCTGTGAAGGTTTAATCTCGTGAATTGACGTAACTGCTGAATTAGTTACTAACCTGTTGTGTATGCATTATTATTAAATTAGGTTAAATCAAGGCTAATCAGTAGGCTTATACCTTGCCCGTTAAATCTGCAATGTGAGTCATTCTTCTTTTTAAATTGTTTTCTCACCGTTTGTGAGTAAGTATTACAATACCTCAAATTATTTTCAAAGTGTTATAATTACAGGGATTAAGTCGTGGTTATCTTAACCGCTGGTTAGTGGGGTATTGTGCACATTACTAATTTCTCACGGTTAGGCAATAAGCCCTAACATGGGTTAGGCTAATAAGACCTAACTGTGACAAAACGTCACTAATTGGGTGACTGGACCCAATAGTGGTATGACCATCGTCACACGGGTGGCAAGACCAGATATTAATTAAGATACTGCCATAGTAATCGCTCTTATGCTGTAATTTATAACTATGTGTCATTTTTATCAAAATGAATGATTCACTCAGTATTTCCCCGTTGACAAAACCTTTTTACAACATGTTTCAGGTGACCTATTGAATTAAGTACACGTGCTACGGAGCACTATCAAGCTTGAAGTGGTGGCTCAAATAAAATAAATAAACATGTTTGTAAAATAATGAAATTATGATATTTACGGGGTTGATCCTAAATGTAAATAAATAATACTCGGGCAAAATTTTCAAGTTTAAAACGATCCTGTTAAGACTTCCGATTTAAAAATAAATACCACGGGATTTTCTGTCCCGCGGCTCCCGGAACGGGTCAAACTGGGTCGGGGGCCATGACAACACTCACTCTCACACACACTCTCCTACTTTCTCTCTCACTAAAATCCTAGAAACACAAACACACTCCCTAATTCTCGGATTCTAACCGGCGAGTTAGGACCCTCGGATCGGCTCACACACACCTATTTGGAAGCTTCATTCGCTACAACTTCACACCTTCGAACCCATACTTGAACCGGTTAGTGATTCATGCTATGTATTGTATTTCGGATGATTGATGATGTGTAATGAGGTTGTATGATAATATGTGTTTGCTTGATTGTTGTTTAATCTATGATGAAGGTGTTGTGTGATAAAAGATGGTTAGCTGTTGCTAAATGATGTTTATAATTGAAAAATGCACCATGACCATTGTTTGAATATGACAAAGATGTTTAATGAGTTCTTGATGGTTAGACAATACATGCTTAGTTACAACATTGATGATGAACAAGACTTCTTTAGTAAAAGTATAGATATTGTGGGATGAAAGAATGATAATCCGATTCATGAGGATTTTAGAATAGTTGTTTTGTTTGCAATATGAGCATGATATCTAGTTTAGGTATTATAACTCTTGCCCGAAAAATGCAAAATGTGTTTGAATAAGGGTTGTTTGTATTATGAATATTTGATGAACATGATGAATATGTGAAGAACTTGTTGAATATGATTTGGATATTTGAAATTGCTATGTTTGATCCATTGTGGTTAATTGTTAGACAAGAAAACATGTTTAAATGGATAGTACACAATTGTTGCATGAAATCAAATTTCCATTGGACAGTACAACTGTGCAGAATCAGCAGTTGCTGGGGGGTCGAGAACCCTGGTTCCGACTCGAGACCATAAGCATGATAACTCGAGAACATAGATTGCGACACAGGTTGCGAGTCGAGAACCCCTAGTCTCGACTCGAGACCACACATGACCATCACACAAACATCATGACCCGAGACCATGCTTGCGAGTCCGGTTGCGACTCGAGACCAATACATGCATGACCCGAAACCACCTCGGTTGCGACTCGAGATCTTGTAAGCTACACTCGAGACCGCACAGTCTCGACTAGAGACCGCACAGTCTCGACTCGAGACCATATACATGAACACACTAATTGGACTTCCACACTGCTACGGGCTTGGGTATTTGGGCCCGACTTATGGGCTTCTTGTGTTACTGTTGAGTGCTTGTTTTGGGCCTGCGTGCTATTACGAGACCAACTGTTTGGGTCACACTTAGACTTTGGTTATTACATGAGTGTTACTGTGGAACTTGTTACAAACTGTTGTTGAACTGCCATACTAGATATGTATGCCATGATTGTTACTTGTGTACAATACGTGTAGAACATACGTGCACTACTTGGATACATACCTGACTTGAATGGTATCTATGTTAGGACGTAGTTGACCACTTACAACTTGATTGACTTTTCTGTGTATCTGCCGAGCAAACCAAGGTGAGTTCACACCCTCTACAAAGCATGGGATTCCCTGGGTTGGGAATGGGGTTAAGGAACGTAGATTCCTCGTCCTCCTTGGGTAGGACAGCAATGGTTCAGGAATGTAATTCCTCGTCCTCACGGACAGATAACTCGTACTAGACCAAAGCTCTATCACGAAGTCCCTCCTTTTATATCGACTTAATCGCCGGGCCAATGGCGAGCGGGTCATTAGTTAGATAGCGCTATTTAGGTCTGACAAACCTCACACCGTGCCGCAGAGGACGGGCGTGAACTAATAGATCTGGGGCACGTCAATGATGATAGACATTGACAGTTTCAGGGCACACAAACATGACTACAGTCAGCAGTCGATATGGTAACGAGTCTAGTGTATACATGGGGTAGCCCCCACGGCCGAAATGCCAGATAACTAACACGGGGTAGCCCCCACGGCTGGAATGCCAGAGTAACCGGGAATAAACAAGTCACGTTTTCATCTATGGGGTAACCCCCACGGCAGGATGCCAGATAAAGGAAACTGTTTTCGAAACAAACTAAAACGAACACCCAACTGTGAACTCACTCAACTTGTTGTTGACTCGTTACTACATGCTTTGCAGGACCATAGGTACTTAGCTGGGGCTTGCACGGAGGAGAGTCGTTGTGGGACATGGATAGCTGCGTGCCATGTTAAACTTGGAAACATTCGAACTTATGTTTTGGTTTTTAAAACTTATGCTTCCGCTTACAACTTAAACTATGTTTTGTTTGAACACCAATTGTATTGGTTAGAATTTTATAACTACTTATATGCTTGTTCAGTATGATTGGTGGCTGGATCCTGGTCAGTCACTGCTCCAAGCGGTAGTACTCCGCCGGTGGATTTTGGGGGTGTGACAACCTGGCCCTTTGACTCAGTCACAGAATTAGAGTCTACCTCAAGTGCTTTCGCGGCCAGCACTTTGTCAGCCATCTTTCCCAGGTTCTCTGCTGTCAACTCCTGCGTAGTATCGATAATACCAGTATCAACCTGCTTTGCTTTTTCGAACTCTTCTTTTTCTTTCTTCTCTTTCTCCTCTTTCTCCTCTTTCTCCTTTCTCTCTTTTTCTTTTTCTTCTTCAATCATCTTCTCTGTTGGCGTTCCCCACCACTTGTGCTGCCAGTACTCATCATCTTCTTTTATCTCCTTGATGATGGCTTCCATATCGAGTGTGCTGTCATCAATCGCAATATTTCCATACGCATCAAGGTAGCATTCTCTGTCCGGATCCCATCTATTTTCTCTTCTTGCTTCTAGATAAATGCGAGAGATCCTCAAGATTCTGTTTTCAGCAATCTTTTTTCGATAACAGTACTTCTGTTGTCAGTACGATCATCTTTCCACGGAATCGGATCATCGTTGCTTGCCATGAATGCGTAACCCACCTCATCTTCTTCCGGTAGAACTTCCTTACTGCAATCGTACCCCTCATCATCGTAAATCACAGCGAGAGCCCTCGATTTGTCTCTGTTGTCTTCAGTCTGCTTTAATCTAGGCGGCTCGGATTTATTCTGATGATAGATTGCCTTTTTGTAGTAATCATCTCGAAACGGATTTTCTGACTCATCGGCATATGCATTTCTGCATTCCCGCTTGAAGTGACCCTTCTGCTTACATTTAAAACATGTCACCTTTGACTTATCGAATCCCAACTTCGTAGACGGACCGCCGATCGTCTTTCTCCCAGTAATCTCCATGAAGCGTTGTGCACGTCGAACTGCACTTGCCATCGCCCAACGAATGTCAATCAGCTCCATTTCTTCGGGGTCTATCTGATCGTAATCTTCTTTCGTCAGATTTGTATTCCCGATCTTACCAGCCACCAACCCTTCATATGATTCCAACACAGATGCCAAGAAAACCATCTGTTGCTTAGCCGACTCCTCATCAAAATTCTGTGCGTTCTTCAAATCTATCGCGATGTTGCAAGAAAACTTCGCATCAGAACGATTTGCAGAAGACATAGATCCACTGTGATAACCACTGTGGCTTCCACTGCTTGGACTGCTTTGACTTTCTTTGCTTGCTGAAGAAACATTCTCAGCAGAAAATGCAGTTTTTGGAGAAGTAGCTTTCGGCATCAAGCTTTTCGGATAGTACAAATCCAGGTTTTGCTGATAAGATGAGTGATTGACTTTGTATGTTTTCTTCAGTTCTAGCTCATGACTTTCAAGTCTCTCAATCACCAAATCTAGAGTTAAATCTTCAGGAGCAATAGTGTTCTTCAACATCAGTGCGTAATATCTCAAATCCACTTCATCTGGTAATGAATCGAACAGTTTGTCAACAAGTTCTTCATCAAAATACGTGATCTTATGTCGTGCAAGCTCCAACTTCAGATGACCAAACCTTTCAATCATTTTGCAAACCGATTCATTTTTAAGACAACCAAACATGTCGAACTCTTTTCTAAGCAGTTTCGTTTTATTTTTTACAATCTCTTTACTTCCTAGACACTTCTTCTTGAGTTTTTCCCATAAATCTTTTGCATTGGAGTAGTCTATCAACAAAATGATGTCTTCCCGCACTGACCGAAACAGTAATGCCACACACTTTTGCTCGGCTACAAATCCTTCAATCTCTTCAGCTGATCTCAATGCTTCACCATTCTTCTTTCCATTTGCATAACCATTTTTCATACTTTTCCAGCTTGCAAATGCGAATGCCATCAGCCAGTCTTCGAATTTTGTAGACCACCTACTATAGCCTTCTATAGCCATCAGCTTCGGAGGTTTGTTGAATGTACCAAATGCAGTCTCCGACTCCTAAGCTTCTTTCTTTTTCTCTTTTGGTGGACTCTCATTCGTATTGCTCGAAGACGTATCATTGTTTCCGGAACTTCCTGTGAATGCATACATGTCGCTGAAAGGATTCAAGAAAATATCATCCATTTTGAACAGTACCTGCAAAATCAACCAACACTTAGAAAAATTTTCGAAATTTTTGAAAAAACAGGACACAAAAGCGGATCTATTTGTGTGATTGACAGATAAGCAAATTTGTATTGATCAGATAAGCGAATCTGTTCGAGCGAACCAAATAAGCGAACCAAACAATATTACTTCGAGCGAACCAGGTAATGTATGTTCGAGCGAACCAGCGATTGTTCGTTCGAGGGGACCAGAAACTGTACATATAAGCGAACTGGATGAGCGAATCTAGCACTTTAACAAATAAGCGGACCAGACAAGTACGTTCGAGCGGACCTGAATGTGTCCGTTCGAGCGAATCTTTCAGTAAAAATGTCTGAAAAAGCGAACCACTTAGATTATTTCAAGCGAACCTGTTGTGAATTTCGAGCGAACCTAAACACTTATGTCTAAAAAAGCAAATCTCTCGATAGTTCGAAAAAGCGAATCTAGGTTTTTACCCAATTTTAACCATTTTTACTCCGAGTTTTAACCTGAAACTTTCTAGGGTTTGTTATTAGTATGTTTTACACGTTATATTCCATTTTCAGACAATTTCAACCGTAGGAACCACTGTAAACCGAAAAAGTATGAGAGAAAGTGAGTAGAAAAGAGAGATTTCTGCAGATTCAAGCTGTAGTAGTATGAACTCCTCGTCCCAGCTCTGATACCACTTGTTGGACCGTTGTTTGACCCTAAAAAGTCAGTCAAGGTAGTTCATCTTCGTATATAAAGGCGGAATCAGTATATATGAAGTTTCACAGCTTGTCTTTTCAATTCCAATGCTTTTTATTGCTTTCTGAGACAATTTTGACAGAGTTCCGTTCCAAAAGCACATACAAGAGTACTGAGATCCGCTCAAATGACTCCCTATATATAGACATCAGTGGTTCGCTCCAAATGACCTGACACATAAGCGAACCTGTTACACTTCCTCATGAGCGAACCTATCTAATTTGACACTATAAGCGAACCTAATATTGTGACCAATATGAGCGAACCTGTTGAACAAATAAGCGAACCTACTAATCTTTACCCTATGAGCGAACCACAACAGCTACAATAAGCGAACCTATCAATGTTTATACGAGCGGACCTGAATATTGACGCAAAAACGAACCGAAAAACCTCGATTTCTCCTAAACGGTTTGGAGTTTCGATCTGAAACTTGGTAGGGTTGTAGATCAGGTATATTCGCACAATATATCCAAAATTCAGACGATTTGGACCGTGAAAACCCGTTCAATTTGACGTTTTTCAGAAAAAAAACATGAAAAATAGGTGAAGATGAAGAAATGATGAAATTCGGATCTGAATTGGCTGAAATCTGGTACGAATCAATGCGTTTGATCATGCAATCGAGCTCCTAGCTCTGATACCACTTGTAGGACCGGTTTCGATACCGTTCGATTATGTAACGAACGTTCGACGTGCGGAATCCGTGAACATGCGTGACCGAACACACAATAACGTACTAATAACGTGATTCTATTGATATGATGTCGTGTACAAAGCCGTGAATCCCGTAGAGAGACTTTCTCTCTCTAGAACCTCCAAAATATACTATGAACACCTCATGAACTGAGGAGTATGAACTCCTCAGTTCAAGCTGTAGTAGTATGAACTCCTCGTCCCAGCTCTGATACCACTTGTTGGACCGTTGTTTGACCCTAAAAAGTCAGTCAAGGTAGTTCATCTTCGTATATAAAGGCGGAATCAGTATATATGAAGTTACACAGCTTGTCCTTTCAATTCCAATGCTTTTATTGCTTTCTGAGACAATTTTGACAGAGTTCCGTTCCAAAAGCACATACAAGACTACTGAGATCCGCTCAAATGACTCCCTATATATAGACATCAGTGGTTCGCTCCAAATGACCTGACACATAAGCGAACCTGTTACACTTCCTCATGAGCGAACCTATCTAATTTGACACTATAAGCGAACCTAATACAATCCTATGAGCGGACATATATACAAACTGTACATAAAAGCGAATCTACATCATTAAACCTAATTATGACTATCTAGACCCTCTGTTGACCTATCTTGACCTAAGACTTCATGTAGACGTAGTCAACAGACATCCCATGCATCAACACAAAGAATTGTGGGGTGTGTCCCCACTCATGGGAATCGGTTCGCAAGGGGGGGGGGTAATGGTTGGTTTGTAATGTGATAGTTAAAATATAGTTAGTTTAGTTAGGATTTTAGTTAGGCTATTAATGTGTAGTGTAATATAAAGGGTGTTAGGGTGTTCGGGGACCCTAACTAGCTCAGAAAAGTACAAACAATGTTATTGACAATATTTTTATGTTCCGGGTAAAGTCCGGTTATTCAGTTGGATATTGATCCGTTAAAGTGTCAAGTAAAGCTTTAAAGCGTCTTTTATAGTGTTTTTAGTGACACAATAAATTCCCGACACTTTGGAAAGTGTCTAGTATTATTTTACCAAGTTTTTGCACTTTACTAGTTATGTTAAATGCTGAATTTTTGTATAAAGTGCAGAATTTTGCATTTTAAGTATGTTTTAGGCACTTCCGGTCACTATAACTTATCACCTAGTGATTCAGTTTTAGGATCCTCATCTCCCTACACTCCCTACTAGTGTAGTAATCTATTCCCGGCTCATACTGGCCTCAGAGACAATGTCTGTCTAGTGCTGGCAATGTCAGCATGTTTGCTGGGTTATCCGCTCACTGTGCTAACTGTGCTTTCGTGCATCCAGTTTGTCACTATAGTTTTGTGTGTAGTAAATGGAGTGACAGTATGAATGTGATGCATGTGTATGTATGTAACAGAAATCAGTAAGCAATAAAATATATAGTTGTAATTAAGTACAGTCATTAAGCATAGATCAATATTAATTAAACGTACGGATACAAGCAAATCTGACAGTTGTCACAAAATGCATATGTGCATTAATATGTTTTGCTAGCTCTGTATGGTTATAATATTTTTCACTTGAGCTTACTGTCATGATATAACCTTTGTCAAGCAAAGAGACATTGGAACGAGTTCAAAGAAATATTTCAGGTATAAACGATATTTGATTACAATTTACTAACCCATCAAAACAAGCTTGGTTAGTCTTGTAGATGCAGGAATGTAACAAAAGACAATCGTGGACATATGATATTTCTTGAAAGGAGGCACCTAAAGTCTCGTTGATATTTCTTGAAAGGAGGCACCTAAAGTCTCGTTAGAAGATTATACAACATTGCTCAACATAAATGATTGCAAATTAAGGGATCGAGCGACAAATCATTGACTACAAAATATTTGATCAACTTTCAAGGAAGATGGACACATGTCACTTAAAGGAGACATGTTAAAATGAGGGGGAGACTTATTCAAGTTGCACTCTTTTTCCCTTACTAAGTTTTGTCCCATTTGGGTTTTCTTAGTAAGGTTTTTAATGAGGCAACAAACCTGATCTAGATGTATTAGGGGGAGAAAATATGCATTACAGGTTGCACTCTTTTTCCCTTAGCTATGGTTTTGTCCCACTGGGTTTTTCTGGCAAGGTTTTTAACGAGGCAGTATCTCCAAGCATAAGAAGTTGATAACCAAGGGGGAGTTTTATAAATATATTATTATTATTATTATTTATTATAGTTATCAACACCTAAAATAGATTAGGCTTATTCTCCAAGTTACATCTCCTATATATACCATTGTATATCTTGTATTATAGACATATCTATCAATGAAATATTAGTCTTTTTCTCCCTACATCTCTTTCTCTTATTGTTTGCTATTAGGCTAGTAGGTCGTTGTTTTACAACAAAATATATTTTATTTGTTCTTAGAGTTACTACGGTCTATTATTTCTCTATTTATCTAGCTCCTAAAAGGACTATTTATAAATTGATTGGGCTTAGAAAGAAGTTTTTGTGCGGTAGTAAGTATGGAAAAAATTGTGTTCATTGGGTGACATGGTCTAAGGTTAGCCGATCGAAGCACTTGGGCGGTTTGGGTCTCGCCCCTCTCCATGAATTTAATCTTATTCTTTTATCGAAATAGCAATGACTACTTAAACATGAGTCTAATCGCTTGTGATGCAAGGTTATGCAAATCCTAGAGTTGTTTCTCAGGGTTTCTGTCAATACTTCAGCTTAGGGAGTGTCGAAGTAGATTGCTTTTTTTTGGATACGTCTTTCTCTAAGTTAAGCATTTCTTTGGATGAGCTTTTTACATGCAAGTTGGGAAATGGGTTACATATTTTGTTTTGGTAGGATATGTGGACAGGCTTCGCTCCATTAAAGTCTTTATTTCTAAACCTTTATGAGTTAGATACCAGCAAAAAGGCGATGGTTTCTGAGCAGTTGCATCAAAGTAATGGTAATGTATCGATTAATTGATTGGGGTTGGAAGAGATCACCGAGTCATCATGATGAAGTGAATGAACTTGTGGATTGCGTTTCTCTTTTGTATGATGTCACACTTAGTAACACGGGGAACTCTTGGGATTGGAAATTGGATCCATCTAATGGTTTTTTGGTAAAGTCGGCTAGAAGTCTCTTCCACGTCCATGGGTTGCCTTCGCTAAGCTTCGTTTAAAGTGGAATATGTGGGTTCCGATTAAGGTTATTATGTTTGGATGAAGGGCTTCAATTGATCATCTTCCTGCGAGAGTTGCGCTTCTAGCTAGGAACATTGACATACCTTCGGTTGTCTGTCCCATTTGTGAAACTTCTGAGGAGTCAGCGGACCATCTCTTTTCAGTTGTCCCTTTGCGTGTGAACTCTGGTCATCCATCGCCTCTTGGTGTCATATTCCTCCTTCGTTCAATTTTCATGTTTTGGAAATCCTACGCTGGCATGAGTTTATGGCGAGTTCCAATAAGGATAAAAAGTGTTGCAAGTTATTTTTCTTATTTCCTGCCAGGTGATTTGGCATGCTCGAAACAATCTTATATTCAATAATGAAAAACCCGTGGCGGGAGCTATCTTGGAGAAGGTAAAGGCTTTGGGGTATCTTTGGTTGAGGAACCGGGCTTCCATTGTAGGCTTGGATCCTAGTTCCTGAGGTTAGTTTGATTTTATGTCTTGATGTAGTATTTTTCTTTCCTTGTAGTTGTTTAATCCTCTAGGGTCTTGCTAGTAGGTTCGTTTTTAATGAAGTGCTGCTTTTCAAAAATAAATAAATAAATAAATAAATAAAAAACCTTCTCTATAGTTGTAGTTGTTGAAGCCGTTGTAAAATTTACATTTAAGGTTATTAATGGTTTGAAAGTTCTTTAGTCTAATGTTCATTTCTTGTGATAATAAGACCTTGTTCTATTTCGAGTACTTTTACAAACACCTTTTGAGAATAAAGCTCATTACGACCCTGTTCCCTAAGGTGTAGTTGTCACACAAACATATGGTAAATCTACGAATGTAGGAAACTATATTTCCACTGAAAGTATAACTATCCAAAATGGGACTAGGGTAAATTACACTTTTCGACCTTTATATTTGTATCAGATTGCAATGGACGCCCTTTAACTTCAATAATTACACTCACAATCCTTTATTTGTAAAATCCATTACACTCTATGTCCTTTAGCCCCAAACCTGGTTAAAATTTTCAGTTAAGTCATATCACATGATTATCATGTGAGGGCATTTATGTCTTTTTACACCTAAATAAATAAACATAAAAAATAACTACTAAAACCAAAGTCTTTTTTATTAACCACAAGTCAACACATATTTGTCTTTACTTCTCCCCTCCATTCTTCAACAACCCTCAAAACTTCAATCATCTTCCACATTTGAAACCCTGCACCTTCTCCTTTACCAGGGCTAGCCTTCAAGCAAACAAATCAATGAGACTAGCAAACATACTTAACTGAAAATTTGATGGTGGTGGTGACATATTTGTACTACCTGCATCTCAACTTAGACATACCCCCTCTCTCTATGTATGTGTGTGTGAGTGTATATATATATATATATATATATATATATATATATATATATATATATATATATTGCAAGAACACTAATTATTGCGAAAACAAAAAGAAGAACTCTAAATCACTAAGTTTTGGGATTCATGGTTCATATTTCTTAAATTTTATGTTTCTTACATTCATATGTGTATTATATATACATAAAAAATCATATATTTTCCCTACACATAGCCTACATAGATGTAGGTAATTTAACCTACACATAACCTACATGTGTGTAGGTTATTTAAAAACTGAAGATTTTTCATATTTTGTTTTAAATTCTAGTGTGAGAAACAATAAATCTTATATTTATAATATTTTCATCTACTTTTTAGGTTTTTAGGATTGAAAAAAATGAGTGATTCATTTTGTTTGGCATGTTCTCACAATATTTAGTGTTCTGCATAGAACCTTCCACATATATATATATATATATATATATATATATATATATATATATATATATATATATATATATATATATATATATATATATATATATATATATATATATATATATATATATATATGGGAGAAATCAGGAGAAAACGCCCTAAAGTGTGAGAACGGTGAGAACGCATCCTGGGCCAACACGTGGCGCGGGATATGATCAGGGCGTGAGGGTTTTTTTGTCTTTTCAATCTTCTTTTATTTCCCAATTTTGCGTAACATGCTACTTCATTTTTGGCGTCTAAGATTATTTTGGCATTAATTATATTCATTAACTAATTGGCATTTTATTGTTTCTTAGATCTGTCACGTTTGAATTATTTGTTTTTGTGTCACATAGATAATTTTTTTGGCGTTATAGCGTTTCCCTGGTTAATTATTTTGGCATTTGTGGCGTTGTTAATAATTCATTACGATTCATTAATATTTTCATAAGATTACAATAAGACCAAATGTTTTTTATGGCGTTTAGTCAATTTTTTTGGCGTTTAATACATTGACAAGGTGCTTTGTCAGCATCCGTTCTCACAGTTTTCATACTATTAGCGTTTTGGTGTTTGTAGTTTTTGACATTTTATATAATAATGCATTTTATTAGTAGAGAATTAGATAACAAACAACAGGCAATTAGATAACAAAACAATATAAAATGAAAAAAAATTAAAAATGGTAATCTAATTTCTCATCCAAATCTTCACTGTCATCAGCCTCTTCTTCTTGAATTTGTTTTGGCGTTTTGAACCTTTGAATACCTTAGCTAGATGCCAACTTTCCTACATAACGTCCGTCTTTTTAGATGAAGCTTGTTAGTGGCATCCTGTTTTTTGGTGTGATATTCTTGTTTGGTGGCATGTCATTGAAGATCAACTCCTGCCTTAATGCTATTTATAATAATGGAGTCCAAAATATCATTTTACACTGGTATTGATCCCTTCATGCCATGCATATAGTCATCAAGAACAAAGCTCACATGATGACATATCACTGTCTTCAGTCTCTTTTTCTTGAATATTTGTCCATCTCATTCAGGAAAAGCTTATAGAGATACCCACCTCAGAGAACAATCCATTCAGTGAAAGCTTTGCCATCTGTGGTTTTTTTAACTATTTTTTGGCATTTAAAGTGAGTGGTTTATAGGGAACATGGCATTTGTTTTCTGGGTGTGATCAATTCACTGTGTAGAGACCTCTCTCTTATAAGAGGTTTTTAGCGCGTAGTTTAGGCGGGATTTTTATTATAATAAATGATAGTAATAAAGTAACCGTCTTTTTCAGTTACCGTGTGTATTTACTACTTTGTTCAGTTTTACCAGTTCTAGGGTGATAGACGTCCCATCTTCCAAGTTCGGCATTTTTTTAAATGGCGTTATGTAGACCATGATGACAAAATACAATAACAGAGAAAATATTAAACAGGAAAACTATTTTTTATTATTTTTGGCGTTTTGTAAGCAATAACTTTTTGTAGTATTTTTTTGGCGTTTTGCAACTAAATGGAGAAATATTATCTTAAGAAAATATTATCCGCAGACAAGACCTACTAGACTAATATGGAGATTTTCCATCAAGGTTCAGATGTCACTCCTGACTTGAGGGAAAGTCTCGTGCAAAATGCAAACACTGATTAACAGTGTCTACGAAGTATCAAGTGTATATTGTATCAGCCTTAGGAAAGGCATGTAAGTTTTACAAAGAACTGTGCTGCTAGGAAGCAGATATGGTAGAATGCATAAGTCTTAAACAACAAATAAGAGTCAAGATTCCTAGAACTATAGACTAGGGCAAGTATCCCTACTCATCCTAATTCCCTATAGTTATGGCTCTGATACCAATCTGTCACACCCCAACCGATGGCGGAAACGTCGGGGTGCGAGCACTAAGCGTTCAGATTTGCTCATGAGATTCCATAACATTAAAAGTTTCGATAGATATTAATCAAGATTTCATAACAAAGTGTCTAAATGCATCAAACACGCAAAATATCAGTTACAATCGTCCAAAATAGTTTCAAAGTTTCTAAATTTAACTAAGATGTGTTTCTAGGTAGCATCCTAGCATTTTCTTGATTCATAGCATCCTATCAACCTGCAACATGTATTAACATAGAGTCAGTACAAAAATGTACCGACGAGTATACAAGTTTGAGTACATAGAGCAATAGATTAAAACAACTCATATCTACAATGTAAGTAAAAAAGTAGTTTCAGGCGTGCTAGTGTCGCAGTCCAACCAGTGATAGCCCAAGTATCCCGATGCTTTAGTGTTTACGCAAGACTCAAGGTAAACTAGAATCCTCCTAACAATACCCCCGAGAATAATGGGGAGGTGCATCTCCTATAGCGCTACTATTGTTAAGGCGGAACTACACACCTCTAGATTAAACGTCACATAGCACAAAGAATCAAGAATCAAGAATCACAAGTTTCATGTACACATAGGATAGAGTTTAGATTCAAAAGTATCAAGTTTCGGAGTTTATAGAAGACATGTTACATCCCAAAGTTTAAAACAAAAAGGGATCGAGTATACTCACAGTGATTGCTTAATAGTTAAGACCGTTATTGGATCAAAGGGAGCTCTTTTAGAATTAGTCTGATTAGATTACAATAGATAAGAGTCGGATAGAATAACGAGATTGCACAAAGTGTCGGATCAGTCACTGGATCGGATGGTTGTCTGATCGGATGGTCATCCGATCGGATTTCTAGTCGATGGAGGTCACAATTTGTGAGGTAACAGATGGCTACCCGATCGGATGGCTATCCGATCGGATTGCCACTCGATTCAATTGTAATTGTAACTAAGTGTCTTGGTTGCTTTGATCGGATGGCTGCTCGATCGGATGGCTATCCGATCGGATTGCCATTCGATCAAAGGTTCCAAAGCTTCAAGTTTCTGAAAAAGTTTCTAAGTGTTAAAAGGGGTGTAAGACAAGTGCCACCTGATCGGGTGGCTGTTCGATCGGATGGCTATCCGATCGGATTGCCACTCGATCGAGTGGTCCTTGTCTCGTCTATAATTTTGTAAAGTTTCTAAGTTTCTAGATTAACGACAACGGCACGGTACGTACTGAGACAATGGTAAACTCATCAACATGCAGCCATTTTGATCGGGTGGGAATCACCCCTGTCCGTTCAGTCGTCTATTTATAACGGGTTTATGTCAAAATCCGTACTATGGTCGTCTTCTCTGGAAACAATCCGTTTCCAAACCAACTCCAGACCATCCATCAAGTCTAAAGTCCGTTTAGACCCGGATTCCATCATTTAAAGTGAGAGATCGAAGAAAAGATGAAGGTAACTTAAGTTTTGTTATGAAAAATCCTAGATCTAGCTTAAATTATGTTAGTGCATTATGTCTATCGCCTCCGTCAATCAAAACCGTAGCAGAAATAGAAGAGATCTAGACTTTATGTTACATGATGTAGTTAAAAGGGCAATGTGGCAATCTTGTAAATAATGAGAAATCCCTTATAACCTTGTGCCTATAAATAGAGCTTTAGACTTTAGAATTAGGACTTTTGCTCATTTTGACATTTTGGAGAGCTAAGCTTAGAGAGAGAAAGTCTAGAGAGAGAAAGTCTTCATAGGTGATTCACGGCGATTGTACTCGTCATATCTTTCAATAGAATCACTTTATTTGTACGTTCTTGTGTTTAGGTCATGTTCGTGTACGGATTCTGCACATCACACGTTCGGTTCGCAATCGTTTCGGAGTCTAAAACCGGTCCTACAAATTCGGTGAAAAACACAAGGAATTCCTCAGATCTGAGCTAGATTTTACCAGGAATGACATCATATAGTAGTTTGTACAAACCACCATGATGACATCATCCTTAAGAACTCAGATCTAAGAGATTTCACGGTGAAAAGTGTGATTTCAAAAGAGAATCACGTAGAGAATGAAGTGTAGACCAGGAAAGTACAAGAATCGAGTGTAAAACGTACCGGAATCACCGGGAAATCAAAGAAATGTGGTGTGCGTGCGTCTGAGTCGAGTGAAGCTATCACATCAGTGAAGGACTGATGTGACAGGCCTATTTATAGTGTGGGAGAATGACTAGGGCGGTGTGCAGCAGATCGGATGGCAGGTCGATCGAGTGGCCATCCGATCGGTTGGTCATCCGATCGGATGGCTATCCGATCGGATGGTCATCCAATCGGATTGCCACTTGGTCAATCCTATCCTTCCCGCGTCCCCGTCTTTGATTCGTTTTACGCGTTAGATTAAGCGTTGCGTTGCGTATTAGTTGTTAAAAGTATCACATAACTAGATTACATCATAAACACCAAAAGTTTCCAAGTTTAATAGATTCCGCCAGTGACAAGACTCCAGTCTCTCGTTCAACCAAGAATCAAGTTTCACGAGTCTCAAGAGTCAAGCACCAATTAAGTATCAAGAATCAAGAGGAAAGAATCAAGTCTCATAGAATCATAGTTTCCAAGTATTAAGTATCAAGAATCTAGAGTTAAGCATCAAGAATCATAGTTTGAGTACCAAGAATCAAGATCTTAGCATCATATATACTCACAAAGTTTCACAAGTATTAAAAGTATCAATATTACATAGATTAAGGACTAAAGCTTGACAATAGGCAAAGTCTAGGGACTAAACTTGCCAAAAGCCTAAAGTTTAGGGTCGCAGGGCGTTACAGTCTCCCCTCCTTTAGGGGATTTCATCCCCGAAATCTTAGAGGAAGACTACTCGAAGAGCTACGGATACTTGGCCTTCATCTCACTTTTCAATTCCCAAGTGAATTCGGCGCCACGCTTTCCTTCCCTTCGAACCTTAACGATGGGAATTTTGCTGCACCTCAATCGCTTGACACTTTGATCCACGATTTCGACCGGTTTCTCCACGAAGTGTACAACTTCGTTTATTTGCAAGTCTTTGAGGGGAACCTGCAGTTCCTCGTCGGCTAGGCATTTACGTAGATTAGATACGTGGAACACTGGATGCACATTACTTAGTTCCTGCGGCAGGTTGAGTCTGTACGCCACCTTGCCGATCCTTTCGAGTATCTTGAAAGGACCCACATAGCGAGGAGCGAGCTTTCCCTTCTTACCAAAACGAACCACTCCCTTCCAGGGAGATACCTTGAGAAGAACTCGGTCACCAACATCAAATTTCCAGAGGCTTACGCCTAACATCAGCATAGCTCTTTTGTCTGCTCCTCGCCTTGATCAAGTTATCACGGATCTGAAGAATCTTATGTTGGTGCAGTTGTCTGTCGACTACATCTTAGTTCGAGTCTTAGGTTAGGGCTGATTATAGAGTGAACGGAAATCAAGAAACACATAAGTTTAGTTAGGTCCGCTTTTATGTCAAAGGTGAGGTCCGCTTTTGTGTCACTTGATAGGTCCGCTTTTATGTCAATCTGTTAGGTCCGCTTTTATGTCATGACATAAAAGCGAACCAGATAGTCTATATATAGGTCGTTGGAGTGGACCTGATCAGTTAGTCTTGTACGTAACGGCGAAGCCCTGCCAATTTGTCTCCGGAACTTGTATAGTTGTCAATTGATCAATAAACGAGACGTTAAATAGTGAAATCAAGCTTTACGAAGACCGAATCAATGAATTCCGCCTCTGATTCTGTCTAAGTGCTCTTCTGATCGACTCGTCAGGTCTTCAAACGTTCCTACAAGTGGTATCAGAGCTCAGGAGGAAGAGTTCTTACCGTTTAGCTCGATTTTCGCTCAAAATTCTGATTTCTACACCTTCTTTCATCAATTCAGGAAATTTTACTGGACAAAATTGGACCAAAAGTTCACAGATTGTGTATTATTGAACAAAGATAAACCCTTGAAAGTTTTGGACTGAAATACGGACTAAAAATGGGTCAAAATGTGTTCCGAATAAGGTCCGCTTTTACGGCATAGACATAATCTGGTCCGCTTTTAAGACACAATCTGGTCCGCTTTTAAGACACAATCTGGTCCGCTTTTAAGACAATAACTGGTCCGCTCGAACGACATAATCTAGTCCGCTTTTAAGACAAATTCTGGTCCGCTTTTACGGACAAATTCTGGTCCGCTTTTACGGACAAATTCTGGTCCGCTTTTACGGTCAATTCTGGTTCGCTTTTACAACACTTGACCAATTCGCTTTTGTGACAGCTACAGTTTCACTTTTGTGTTCAACAAAGACGTGCCGGAATAATTTGAAATATGGCGATGGTATTTGATAAACAAGAAAACTATTATTTTGAGAGATTTAATGATTGACATCGAGGTTTTATGGATGACAGTTATAGAAATGTGAAAAAGGATGGATGGGTCAAAAGATTTAAATATTTTGTGAGTTTGCAGAATGAAACTTTGGAAGAGTTAGAAAACCGATATGGAGTCTTACTTGAATACTTGAAAGAACATGAGATATTTCTATCAGATGGTGAAAAGATAGAAAAGTTTGCAGATGCATTACCTGTTGAATGGAGTGAATGTTTAGAAAATTTAAGGAAGGATTCCAATTTTTCAAAATTACATCTAAACAAATTCATCAGCAAACTTAAAACTCATGAAGTTGAAAGCAGAAAGAAAAGAAAAGATATGATTAAAGTGTTGGAAAATCATGTGTTGGGTTTGGGTTTAGATGTGATTGAGGAGATGATCAAAAGGATAGTTGATTGTGTTAGAGCAAAATATGTGATGAAATACGATTTTAAGAGAGGTTGTTATATGGATGTAAATGAAAATCCTCTTGATTTCGTTAAAATATTTTGTGCAGGTACAGTCAGGGCAAATGAAAAGGAAGCTTCAAGTGCTGAGGAATCTGCAAAGTTTGCGTTGTCAAATTGTGAAACAGTGTGCTCTAAGTGTGATAGCTTCAAGACTGACTATGACAAACTGTTGAAGAATGCGGAAAGTTTGACATCAAAAGTCAAGGAGTTGGAAGTTGAGAAGCAAACTGATGAAAAACAGATTCTGGTGTTGCAGGGAAATTGTGAGAAACTGAAAGCTGAAAATGACAAACTGTTGGATAATTTGAACAGTTTGACATCAGAAAACAAAGCTTTGAAAGAAAAAGAAAAGGAGTTTGAAAGCAAACAGAAATCTTCGGAAAATGAAGATTTCTGGATAAAACTTGAAAACAAAAATCTGAAAGCAAATGAAAAGAAATTTCAAGAACAGATAAAAGCTTTGGAAAATGAAAAGTCTGTTCTTGAAAACATGAAAATTGAAAATGAGAATACAATTGCTTCTCAGCTCAGTAAAATATCTCAGTTTGAAAATGAAGCTGAGAATTCTAGAAAGAAAATTGATGAGCTCGAAAAGAAATTGAAAGGTTTTGTGACATCATCCGAGTTTTTGAATATCCCCTGTCCAAAACCGATCAATTCTGTTCCAATAAGTGACGATGTCACAAACTTTGACAATGTCAAAGTTGAAGATTGCGATGAAAAATCTGATGATGTAAACGAAAAATTAGAAAAACAAAAATTGTTTTTAAAATTAAAAGAAAAATTTCAGAAAACTGTTCTACAATCGACTGAAAAAGGTGAATGTTCTAAACAAAGACCTTTGAAGAAGAAAGTGGAACAGAAACAAAAAGATAATAAAAGTTCATCAGATCGATCATCCAATCAAAATAAAAAATTACAAAAAGTAAAAAATGAAAACTCAAAAACTGTAGGTAATAAGTGGTGCAGGTCGGACCATAGTGCTCAAAAGCCAAATCCAGCAAACTTGAGGAAGGAATATCACCAAGCCAGACAATGCTATGATTTGAGCGTTTGGTGTGAAGGTGGTATACGGTACGATAACAGAGTGTGTTACCGATGCGGTTTTCAAGGACACATTGTTGTTAACTGCCGGAATTGGAGTTATGAGACCAGAAGATGCTACGATTGTCAGATCAAAGTTCATTTGCGATGAAAAATCTGATGATGTAAATGAAAAATTAGAAAAACAAAAATTGTTTTTAAAATTAAAAGAAAAATTTCAGAAAACTGTTCTACAATCGACTGAAAAAGGTGAATGTTCTAAACAAAGACCTTTGAAGAAGAAAGTGGAACAGAAACAAAAAGATAATAAAAGTTCATCAGATCGATCATCCAATCAAAATAAAAAATTACAAAAAGTAAAAAATGAAAACTCAAAAACTGTAGGTAATAAGTGGTGCAGGTCGGACCATAGTGCTCAAAAGCCAAATCCAGCAAACTTGAGGAAGGAATATCACCAAGCCAGACAATGCTATGATCTGAGCGTTTGGTGTGAAGGTGGTATACGGTACGATAACAGAGTGTGTTACCGATGCGGTTTTCAAGGACACATTGCTGTTAACTGCCGGAATTGGAGTTATGAGACCAGAAGATGCTACGATTGTCAGATCAAAGGTCATATTGCCAGAGATTGCCCAAGGAGATCAAATGAAAGATCGAGGGCTGTATCTCAGAAAGTGGCAAGAATTCCAGTCAAGGTCAAACCCAAAGAACTGAAAGTTCAAGAACCAAAAGTTCAAAAACCAAAAGTTTAAGAACAGAAAGTTCAAGAGACGAAAGTGAAGCTTTCGCAGGGGCATAAAGACAGACTGAGGAAAAAGAGGAAAAAGGCGAGAGAGTATCTCGAGAAGATTTTGTCCTCGGGTTCACCGGACATATCGAATAAGAGTTCTGATGAATCAACTTCCTCGGCTGCAAAGTCAAGCAAGATGAATCAACTTCCTCTTTAGTCCTCAGATTTGTATCTGATGAATTCATCTTGCTTGACTTTGCAGCCGAGGAAGTTGATTCATCAGAACTCTTATTTGATATGTCCGGTGAACCCGAGGACAAAATCTTCTCGAGATACTCTCTCGCCATTTTCCTCTTTTTCCTCAGTCTGTCTTTCTGCCCTTGCGAAAGCTTCACTTTCGTCTCTTGAACTTTCTGTTCTTCAACTTTTGGTTTTTGAACTTTTGGTTCTTGAACTTTCAGTTCTTTGGGTTTGACCTTGACTGGAATTCTTGCCACTTTCTGATATACAGCCCTCGATCTTTCATTTGATCTCCTTGGGCAATCTCTGGCAATATGACCTTTGATCTGACAATCGTAGCATCTTCTGGTCTCATAACTCCAATTCCGGCAGTTAACAGCAATGTGTCCTTGAAAACCGCATCGGTAACACACTCTGTTATCGTACCGTATACCACCTTCACACCAAACGCTCAGATCATAACATTGTCTGGCTTGGTGATATTCCTTCCTCAAGTTTGCTGGATTTGGCTTTTGAGCACTATGGTCCGACCTGCACCACTTATTACCTACAGTTTTTGAGTTTTCATTTTTTACTTTTTGTAATTTTTTATTTTGATTGGATGATCGATCTGATGAACTTTTATTATCTTTTTGTTTCTGTTCCACTTTCTTCTTCAAAGGTCTTTGTTTAGAACATTCACCTTTTTCAGTCGATTGTAGAACAGTTTTCTGAAATTTTTCTTTTAATTTTAAAAACAATTTTTGTTTTTCTAATTTTTCATTTACATCATTAGATTTTTCATCGCAATCTTCAACTTTGACATTGTCAAAGTTTGTGACATCGTCACTTATTGGAACAGAATTGATCGGTTTTGGACAGGGGATATTCAAAAACTCGGATGATGTCACAAAACCTTTCAATTTCTTTTCGAGCTCATCAATTTTCTTTCTAGAATTCTCAGCTTCATTTTCAAACTGAGATATTTTACTGAGCTGAGAAGCAATTGTATTCTCATTTTCAATTTTCATGTTTTCAAGAACAGACTTTTCATTTTCCAAAGCTTTTATCTGTTCTTGAAATTTCTTTTCATTTGCTTTCAGATTTTTGTTTTCAAGTTTTATCCAGAAATCTTCATTTTCCGAAGATTTCTGTTTGCTTTCAAACTCCTTTTCTTTTTCTTTCAAAGCTTTGTTTTCTGATGTCAAACTGTTCAAATTATCCAACAGTTTGTCATTTTCAGCTTTCAGTTTCTCACAATTTCCCTGCAACACCAGAATCTGTTTTTCATCAGTTTGCTTCTCAACTTCCAACTCCTTGACTTTTGATGTCAAACTTTCCGCATTCTTCAACAGTTTGTCATAGTCAGTCTTGAAGCTGTCACACTTAGAGCACACTGTTTCACAATTTGACAACGCAAACTTTGCAGATTCCTCAGCACTTGAAGCTTCCTTTTCATTTGCCCTGACTGTACCTGCACAAAATATTTTAACGAAATCAAGAGGATTTTCATTTACATCCATATAACAACCTCTCTTAAAATCGTATTTCATCACATATTTTGCTCTAACACATTCAACTATCCTTTTGATCATCTCCTCAATCACATCTAAACCCAAACCCAACACATGATTTTCCAACACTTTAATCATATCTTTTCTTTTCTTTCTGCTTTCAACTTCATGAGTTTTAAGTTTGCTGATAAATTTGTTTAGATGTAATTTTGAAAAATTGGAATCCTTCCTTAAATTTTCTAAACATTCACTCCATTCAACAGGTAATGCATCTGCAAACTTTTCTATCTTTTCACCATCTGATAGAAATATCTCATGTTCTTTCAAGTATTCAAGTAAGACTCCATATCGGTTTTCTAACTCTTCCAAAGTTTCATTCTGCAAACTCACAAAATATTTAAATCTTTTGACCCATCCATCATTTTTCACATTTCTATAACTGTCATCCATAAAACCTCGATGCCAATCATTAAATCTCTCAAAATAATAGTTTTCTTGTTCATCAAATACCATCACCATATTTCAAATTATTCCGGCACGTCTTTGTTGAACACAAAAGTGAAACTGTAGCTGTCACAAAAGAGAATTGGTCAAGTGTCGTAAAAGCGAACCAGAATTGACCGTAAAAGCGGACCAAAATTTGTCCGTAAAAGCGGACCAGAATTTGTCCGTAAAAGCGGACCAGAATTTGTCTTAAAAGCGGACTAGATTATGTCGTTCGAGCGGACCAGTTATTGTCTTAAAAGCGGACCAGATTGTGTCTTAAAAGCGGACCAGATTGTGTCTTAAAAGCGGACCAAATTATGTCTATGCCGTAAAAGCGGACCTTATTCGGAACACATTTTGACCCATTTTTAGTCCGTATTTCAGTCCAAAACTTTCAAGGGTTTATCTTTGTTCAATAATACACAATCTGTGAACTTTTGGTCCAATTTTGTCCGGTAAAATTTCCTGAATTGATGAAAGAAGGTGTAGAAATCAGAATTTTGAGCGAAAATCGAGCTAAACGGTAAGAACTCTTCCTCCTGAGCTCTGATACCACTTGTAGGAACGTTTGAAGACCTGACGAGTCGATCAGAAGAGCACTTAGACAGAATAAGAGGCGGAATTCATTGATTCGGTCTTCGTAAAGCTTGATTTCACTATTTAACGTCTCGTTTATTGATCAATTGACAACTATACAAGTTCCGGAGACAAATTGGCAGGGCTTCGCCGTGACGTACAAGACTAACTGATCAGGTCCACTCCAACGACCTATATATAGACTATCTGGTTCGCTTTTATGTCATGACATAAAAGCGGACCTAACAGATTGACATAAAAGCGGACCTATCAAGTGACACAAAAGCGGACCTCACCTTTGACATAAAAGCGGACCTAACTAAACTTATGTGTTTCTTGATTTCCGTTCACTCTATAATCAGCTCTAACCTAAGACTCGAACTAAGATGTAGTCGACAGACAACTGCACCAACAGACTCCCCCTTGAATGTTGACGGAATCTTCAGTGAGAGTCTTCAAACATTACAACTCTTCACTCTTAATCGGTCTTCTTCAGGAACTCTGCCTGGAATCATATCTTCTTCAGGAACTTCCTCCTGGAATCATATCTTCTTCAGGAACTTCCTCCTGGAATCATGTGCCTGGATCTTTCTCTGGCTATAACTTTCATCAAACTCCCCCTATCATCATGCTAGGATCGCTGTCTGGAATTTGTTATCACCATTGAACTTATATCCTGGCTTTTTCTCTATTCAGCTTAAACACCTACACAAATCTCAAACACTAATAAGAACAAACAATATTATGATTCAACTAAACATTTGAGAATCTTTCACATTTAAAATTTTTCAAAAATTTGAACATTCCAAATTCTGATTCAACTTAATGAATCATTTTAAACATTTCAAACCATTTAACCAACCTGTCTGTTCATCATGTTTAGCCTTCGAGATTTTGAATGTCAGCTTTTTAACATCAGTTGTCGAAAAGCTTTTTGGATTTTTCAAATATGAAACACAAATGCAATAACTACAATTAAAATGCAGAAATGAAATATATACAAACATATTTTTGTGAGTTCGTGCAAGAGGATCATATCAGCTGCTGACTAGACACTAGCACCGTTAAGCTGTTATTTCATTTTAAGCTTTTAAACAGTTCGCGTTGATTGTCGATATATTGATCTACTTAAATTCTAACAAAATGTTCAACCTGTTCGGGATACTGAATTAGTGTTTTAAAACTTAAACATCTTCATGTGTCCCACCTCAGTATATACTCCCGTATCCAGACCCCAGTATTCAGTCTTACAGGTGAGTATACCACAGATGATATCTGTTCAGGGGTTAAATGCGAGGGCCGTGAGAGCTCAGGTCGATACTTCCGTATACGCAGAGAGATGACGGCTTCGACTTTAAGGTGGGTCCCCTTTAGAGGATCTTTTATTACAGCAGCAAAGATTATCAATTTTATTGTTTTATCAGATTGCTGAGGGCGAGCTTGTATTTCAAAGCTTTTTGCAGAAAGTATTATCCGGGGACTAGGTCAGTACTTCCATACAGCAGAAGTCCCGGGATAATACCCCAGATATCACTGAGCATAAAGACCTAGTATCTCAGAATACGGGACCCTTCAAACAGGATTTCAGGGGTTACCTATATATCCTGGAGGTGTTCCCCACGTAGATGCAAGTGAAATTTATGTTTATATCCCAAACCGATCTACTAATTCTGTAAAAACCTACCGGCACATCTTTAGCGAGACTGCTTAATTGCATTTATACATTACAAATCTTTAGCGTACTGTGCCAGTCTAGCTGATGTACTATCATTTCCCCTATTTGCACCAAAACTCATTTTTAATTTTTCAATGTTTTTGACATTTTCAAATTTTCTAATTTTTTTAAAATTTTTCTCCCCCTAAAATCAAAATATGTTTCAAATTTGATTTTCTGGGAAAATTTGAAACAAACTGTACAAAGTTGACAACTTGATGAGAATCGCATCAATTCTCCATCCACATGGCGTAAACAATCAGAACTCCCCCTCTCAACAAACTATTTTCCCATTATGATCTCAAAACGTTTACCAAACATTTGTAGGTACTGGGGATCAAATCATGTAGTTAACTCAAGTTCAATTTAATGACCTTGATTAACCACTTGTAGGATTGATCTGATTCAAAATCTGAACCACTTGAATCAATCACAAACAAACCTTTTACCTTTTGAATGAATGATGTTAACGAATAAAATTTTAAGAAAGATGTCGATTCATGCTCCACGCTTACCAACCTGGGAGCTCCGGCAAGTCAGGTTTTTCATTTAAAAAGATCCACCCAAGCCCGACCAGCCTTGGGTGTTTTCGACAATTTTACCTCAACCAATGGCTCCTCTGGCTTTGACGAACCAAAATCATTGCCTGCAGATGGCTTGTCTGACTTTGATGAGTCAGATTCATCGCCGGGAAGTGAAAACTTCACTTTCTTCTTCTTCTTATCCTCTTTAGTCCTCAGATTTGTATCTGATGAATTCATCTTGCTTGACTTTGCAGCCGAGGAAGTTGATTCATCAGAACTCTTATTCGATCTGTCTGTCACACCCCGACCATGTGGAACAACAAAACGTGGCGGAAACGTCGGGGAGTGTTGTAACAGAATCATTGTTTCATAATACATGGAAATTGAAATATTGTTTTATTGATTAAATGGACTCATTGTTCTAATACAATCAAATAAGTACAACTATGATCTTCCAAGTTTTAAAGTTGCTAAGGCACGAGTCCATCCTAAATGTAGCATATATCAACAATCATCTCAAGACGGCACCTGAAACATGTGTAAAAATAGGTACGTCAGCATAAAAATGCCTGTGAGATACATAGGTTTTGTGAAAATGGGATTCATGACTTGAGTTTAAAGAAAACGTTTAATAACAGTCAGTCATGGACCTTGTAATTTGCTTTGTCTTGTAAATCATTAAAAAAAATGGTAAAATCAGATGATATGTAAAAATAAGAGAACACTGTGTGGTTAAATGGATAACCATGTAAAATGAGTTTGTATAAGATAAGTCGTTTGTAAATCATTGTCTTGTGAAAAGTGTGTTATTTGTATAAAATGTTATATGACCTAAATTGAAATGATTCAAATAACGCTACGATATGTGATACCATACAAACACTTATATATAGGAAGTACCAGCGGCGTATCCACCATGCTTGTATCATATTACACCCGCCTCGTTACTTAAGTCACTTACGCCAACCAAACCACCAATATAGAATGTTCATGTTTAAATCAATAGTCCAAGGTTATTGTATAACTCAAGTTAAATGTAAACCATGTAATGTATAAACAAAAGTTATGTATGGTAAGTGAAATGAGATTTCTTAAACCACAAGTAAAAATTGTACAAAACAAGGTGTTTGAATAAATCAAAAGTTATGCTTTGTAAAATAATGTAAGGTTAAACGAATAACCTTATAGTAGCATATTAACAGTATACTTTGGATTTGTAAATAACATATTAAAAATATGTTTTGGTTTGTTGATAAAATGCATAGGTTGGTTCTGTACAATACCACACATGAGAGTATATCAAACTATACTTTTTGGGAGTATATCAAAATATACTTTAAAGGTGCGATTTAAGAATTCATTCATACCTAGTGCATCAAACTACACCTTTGAGACTATAAGGATACCACAAAGGAAATCCCTATTTGGATGGAGAAACAAATTGGTTTCAGACATTCCATGACAACAGGAATGGGGTGTCTAGTCCTATAGCGCTATATCATACTACCAATCGGTCTGGTGAACAAAATAAGTACTATTCCAACAATTACTTTTGTAATCTTTGAGAAATCAGTGTTTAAACCATAGATAGTCATTTAGTTTGTCAAAAGATAAATACTAACATGTATAATCAATTATACTTTGAAATCATGAAAATAACAGATAGGTACACATGCTTCACCCCAAAACATTTGAAAACAGTAAAAGAGGGGAACTATGTACTCACCTGAGATTGCTTAGAAGTTCTTGTATGATAACCAAACAATGCTAGAGATCACGGAATATCAAACGACACCTAATAGGTAGCTATGTTAATATACCGGACCTAAATCGGAGGATCGGATAGTATGCGGGTTCGTAAACCAAACGAGTATGGAGACTCGTGTAATATGGTTTAACAAAACCAACATACTAAAATGAAACCTAACCTAAGTGCTTGCGACCCATTACGACCCGTTTAGGTAGCTTATGCTACCTTACGCGTCTGGAACGCCTAACATCGTGACCACAAGGCATAACCTCGGGAGGTTATAGCTATGGTCATCTAATGTGTTTGGTCGGATCCTAATGATCGACAAATGGGTCGGGTTCGAAAGTATAAGCGATGGTTTAGATCGCTTACCTTACGACCCTATATACGCACTATACTAAAAGTGACGAGCTAAGCATGTTAGAACATGCTTAACTAAGTTTAGAAAACACGTTTGGCATTAAAGCAAACGGCTTTGATGCTCACGAGTAGTTTGGTTACAAAATATGTAAGAATGCACATTTTGGCCGAAACTAGACTCATCACTGAGCGTAGATAACGTGGTAATCAGTAGGTATAGTCACTACGGACTATAACCATCGTGATCACGCTCACGTTATGAAGTTCCATGAACTTCGGGTTGACCATAGGCTGGTCAATGCAGAAAGTCAACAAAACGTTGACTTTCGGACTCGAAAAGCGAATAAAAGAACGAAAGAAGACTTACGGAGGGTCCCCGAATGCTAATCTAGATCAAAGAGCTCAGGTATGAAGCAATGGCATCAACTTAGAGCATTTTGATCAGATTGTGTGAGTTTTTAGCAACAAGGGGGGGGGGTATTTATAGGAAAGGCAAAGCCGTTAGGATCGTTTCTTGATTTTCGTGCCACGATCCTAAGCGTCCACTTGTCAAAATGTTATGGTTACTGAAAATGGCCATTGGCCCTTGATTGGGTGAAAGGGCATTGCCCCTTGAACGAACGAAAGGCCAACTGCAAGTGGATTCAATGAATCTGCTGTACTAGGGACTCCTTACGGACCGTATGGGTTTTGGCTTACGGTCCGTAAGCCCTTAGTTTGGCAGATTTACAGTTTTGGTCCCTGCAGCTCCAAAACTTGGTATTTGATGCATTTTTGACACGTTTAAGCCCCGTTAACCCCATTTCAAAGCTCTAAAATGATGTTAAAGTATAGGGAACTTAAAATGTGCTCAAAGATATCTCGGATGTCGGTTCGTTTGGCCGTACGGTCGCGATGTTCGGTTAATTACGACGGAATGCGCATATGCGCGAAAGACGATCCAAATTGCGCGACGAATGGATTTTTTTCTCATGCCATACACTAAGGCATAATATAAGGATGCTTACATAAATTTTTGGATGTCCGGATGTATTCAGAACGTAAGTTATGCGCGAAAGTGCAAACTTGTGCACTTTTTGACACTTTTAGTCCCTGAATGATCCAAAAGTTTGTTTTAGCATACCAAACACCTCAAGGCCTATTTCTAAGCTATGTAAAGGATATTTATGGTATGTTTAACTTATGGACGTGTTCCGGAATGTTCGTTACAGTTCAAATTGGCATACTTTCGCAGTTTGTCAAGTTTAGTCCCTGTAAGCGAATTAACTTGTTTTTGCCATACCAAAGCCTTCAAAACTTATTTCTAAGTTATGTAAAAGTTATTTAAGGTATGTTAAGCCTATGTCACTATTCCGGAGTGTTCGTTGGATTAAACTGGTTATTTTTACGCATCAGAGCGCGTATAACCTTCCAGAGA
Organism: Helianthus annuus; assembly: GCF_002127325.2. Classification (NCBI taxonomy): domain Eukaryota; kingdom Viridiplantae; phylum Streptophyta; class Magnoliopsida; order Asterales; family Asteraceae; genus Helianthus; species Helianthus annuus. The sequence goes on from NC_035440.2 coordinate 43,833,395, forward strand.
GCGATTTAAAGCTTAAAATCGAACAAGAGTTGATGTGTGCAAATGATACACATATTTTTACGAATCCCAAGTATGAGATACAATATTTCATTGTTTTGGAATTTGTTTGATGGTTGAAGTGACACAGGTGTCACAGTCTCCCCTACTTTAGAAAATTTCGTCCCGAAATTTAATTCTAGAGGAAACTTGTGAAGACAGCTGTGACGGTTTCGCCTTCTAATAGATCCCTTGAACCCTTAAGTAAAACTCGGGGCCATGTTAGGACTCTTAGCGAATTTGTTAACCCTCAAAGTGAATTCCTTGTTATAATAAAACATGGAATTTTGAACTACGGACAGAAGAACGTTTCTTATGAAGACTTATCATAGGAAACTTGGTGTGTGATTGAGATCAGAATTGGGGGAGCGTGAGGATAAATGACATTGGTCGAGGTCCGTGACTTCTCCCGTATCATTATTCTTGTCACTAGGTCTTAACACATGATGAAGCTTCCTGTGGCTCCTGTGCACTGAATTCCATAATTATGTAGGCCTCCATAATTACGTAATTCCTTGCACAGTAAGCACGGTCCATTTCATAATGCGTAGGAAAAATTACTTGAATAAACATGAAGCGATTCGACTAGACCACCAAAGGTTCCTTTTAATTAGATCAACGAACGATCTTTTTAACTAGATCAACACATGATCTTCTTAACTAGGCCGTCGTACGATCTCTTTAAATAGACCACTTAAGGGATCATTTTTAGTTACATCATCACATGATATTTCTAATCAGATTTTCAAGATCAATCTGTTTAAGCAGACCATTCAAGAGGTCCAATTATAGAATAATACTTTATAACCAGAGGGACTTAACTACAATGTTGAAATCCATTAAGGGTTTAAGATAGTATCTTTGGATATCCTATTATGAATCTCTCGTATGAGATATGAAAGATTCTATGAGGATTTGGATGGATCATATACAACCACAAAACATGTAAGAAAGCACATAAGCACAAGTTTAGTTAACTTGATTCTTTATTTTGTTACCTTTAGGTATGGATATTCAAAGCACACTAGGAATCCAATCCATGGATTTCATTTGGTACTTTAATGATTTTTAAGGATCTGTCTATAAAGATAGAGGGATTCTCAATAAGAGTTTGACTTTGTTTCTTAAAAGAAACGAGAGTTTAAGGGTCTTGGGGAGATCACAAGTGATCATAATATGATAGAACCATGTGAGTAGTTTGTCTTTGGGTTGACATCATAAGGTTTCATCAAGCATTCATACAAACGCATAAATTTTGCAGAAAAAAAAACAACAAATCTTTATTTATGTAACAACGGAATTGTCTTGAAGTGTCAAAAGATAACAACCAAGGAAACACAAAACACTAATTGTTCACTGCTGCATCATTGTTCATATTTGCCTCATTGATGTTGAACACTCGTCCACGCGCTGGAGGTATGTTAACAAGCCTTGGGCGATTGTTCCTGTAGTGGGTAAGGTCACCACAGTTATAACATGACCCTGGAGGGAACCGTGCTTGAACAGCAGTAGGGTTTGCAGCAGCTTGATTTGCATAACGACAAACATTGATCAAATGTCCCAACCGCCCACAGTGGGTACATTTGTGACACTGCTCTTGCTCTAGATGATGACGGTTGCATTTGTTGCACAAAGGTGCGGTACCAACATAGTTTTGTCTTTTACGAGGTTGTGCTGGCTGGTTCGGTGCAACTTGTTTGTCTTGAGCAGTTACAGCGTAGCTTTGAGAGGCTTTGCGCTTCTTCTTCTTGGACCCCTCAGCATTTTCTTCCTTTGGTTCCACATGAGCAGTCTTGTCAGATGGTCTTAAGTCGCCCTTCTGAAACAGCTTGCGCTTCCTGATATGGGATTCAGTCAGAGTGGCAGCCAATTCAATGGCTTGTCTGACAGTAGTAGGGTTGCTGCCAGTAACGATATCCTGAACTACGTCAGGAAGCCCATCAATGTATTTCTCAATTGCCTTATCCAGAGGCGTAACCATAGTAGGGCATAACAAGCTCAATTCCTCATAACGGTCAGTATAGGCTCGATGTTCCCCACTGTCTTGCTTTAAATCATCAAATTCCCTTTCTAGAGCCCTAAGCTCATGACGAGGACATAATTCCTTCATCATAAGAGCCCTAAGCTCGGCCCAAGTCTGTGCTAATGCAACCTCAGCACCGCGGTCTCTCATAACCCCGTTCCACCACGTAAGAGCCCTCTTCTGAAACACACTCGAAGAAAACTCGACCTTGCGATTTTCAGGACACTGAACGTGACGGAAAGTATTCTCAATGCTCTCGAACCATTGAAGAAGCCCAGTTGCTCCCTCAGAACCACTAAACTTGAGTGGTTTAGCCGAGTTAAAAATCTTGAAATTGCATGGAGAATTGTTGTTGTTGATGGCTTGAGTTATTTGAGCATAAAGATTTGGGAAGGCAGCAGCCATTTGCTGCGCGATAATTTCCGCCAGTTCGGCATTCGCCATCTGATTGTCGCGTCGAGGAGGCATTCTAAAAGAGGAAACATGAGAGGAAACGAGTGAGAGAGCTAGACGAAAAGAATGAGATGAAACAAATCTGATGAAAGCAAGGATAGTGGTCATTTGTTTGTTACTACAAAGCAACAAACGACCTGGGTGATTAATCAAAGCAAATAGGTCAAAAATAATGTATCGCGAAGACATGCTCGCCTATAAGTGGACACTCACCCCAAGAGTTCCCAGGTAAGAGTGACTGGTCCGATCATGAGGATTTGTACGAACACTCTAGCCTTAGACAGAAAACTCAGGGTACATGCACCCACTCTTCCAGTTTGCATGTGTTCACATTATTTAGACCAACTTTGACGGGATTTTGAAAATTCAAAGGGGTTCAAAACCTTATAACAGAGGGTTCAAAACCTAGTAATCAATCATCCTAAAACAGATGATTAGTTTTCAAAGCGGTTTTGAAATTTATGTTCTTGTTGTGGTCGTCGCCTAAGGATAGGTGACGGTATTGTTTTATAACTAAACGCAAGTGAACTCGCGTTAGGGTCCTAGGAAGGTTATAGACTAGGTCAAAGCATTACTAATAACCTAATTCCCTATAACCATCGGCTCTGATACCAACTTTTCTGTCACACCCCGACCACGTGGAACAACAAAACGTGGCGGAAACGTCGGGGAGTGTTGTAACAGAATCATTGTTTCATAACACATGGAAATTGAAATATTGTTTTATTGATTAAATGGACTCATTGTTCTAATACAATCAAATAAGTACAACTATGATCTTCCAAGTTTTAAAGTTGCTAAGGCACGAGTCCATCCTAAATGTAGCATATATCAACAATCATCTCAAGACGACACCTGAAACATGTGTAAAAATAGGTACGTCAGCATAAAAATGCCTGTGAGATACATAGGTTTTGTGAAAATGGGATTCATGACTTGAGTTTAAAGAAAACGTTTAATAACAGTCAGTCATGGACCTTGTAATTTGCTTTGTCTTGTAAATCATTAAAAAAAATGGTAAAATCAGATGATATGTAAAAATAAGAGAACACTGTGTGGTTAAATGGATAACCATGTAAAATGAGTTTGTATAAGATAAGTCGTTTGTAAATCATTGTCTTGTGAAAAGTGTGTTATTTGTATAAAATGTTATATGACCTAAATTGAAATGATTCAAATAACGCTACGATATGTGATACCATACAAACACTTATATATAGGAAGTACCAGCGGCATATCCACCATGCTTGTATCATATTACACCCGTCTCGTTACTTAAGTCACTTACGCCAACCAAACCACCAATATAGAATGTTCATGTTTAAATCAATAGTCCAAGGTTATTGTATAACTCAAGTTAAATGTAAACCATGTAATGTATAAACAAAAGTTATGTATGGTAAGTGAAATAAGATTTCTTAAACCACAAGTAAAAATTGTACAAAACAAGGTGTTTGAATAAATCAAAAGTTATGCTTTGTAAAATAATGTAAGGTTAAATGAATAACCTTATAGTAGCATATTAACAGTATACTTTGGATTTGTAAATAACATATTAAAAATATGTTTTGGTTTGTTGATAAAATGCATAGGTTGGTTCTGTACAATACCACACATGAGAGTATATCAAACTATACTTTTTGGGAGTATATCAAAATATACTTTAAAGGTGCGATTTAAGAATTCATTCAGACCTAGTGCATCAAACTACACCTTTGAGACTATAAGGATACCACAAAGGAAATCCCTATTTGGATGGAGAAACAAATTGGTTTCAGACATTCCATGACAACAGGAATGGGGTGTCTAGTCCCATAGCGCTATATCATACTATCAATCGGTCTGGTGAACAAAATAAGTACTATTCCAACAATTACTTTTGTAATCTTTGAGAAATCAGTGTTTAAACCATAGATAGTCATTTAGTTTGTCAAAAGATAAATACTACCATGTATAATCAATTATACTTTGAAATCATGAAAATAACAGATAGGTACACATGCTTCACCCAAAACAGTTGAAAACAGTAAAAGAGGGGAACTATGTACTCACCTGAGATTGCTTAGAAGTTCTTGTATGATAACCAAACAATGCTAGAGATCACGGAATATCAAACGGCACCTAATAGGTAGCTATGTTAATATACCGGACCTAAATCGGAGGATCGGATAGTATGCGGGTTCGTAAACCAAACGAGTATGGAGACTCGTGTAATATGGTTTAACAAAGCCTACATACTAAAATGAAACCTAACCTAAGTGCTTGCGACCCATTACGACCCGTTTAGGTTGCTTATGCTACCTTACGCATCGTTCGCGTAGAACGCGTCTGGAACGCCTAACATCGTGACCACAAGGCATAACCTCGGGAGGTTATAGCTATGGTCACCTAATGTGTTTGGTCGGATCCTAATGATTGACCAAATGGGTCGGGTTCGAAAGTATAAGCGATGGTTTAGATCGCTTACCTTACGACCCTATATACGCACTATACTAAAAGTGACGAGCAAAGCATGTTAGAACATGCTTAACTAAGTTTAGAAAACAGGTTTGGCATTAAAGCAAACGGCTTTGATGCTCACGAGTAGTTTGGTTACAAAATATGCAAGAATGCACATTTTGGCCGAAACTACGACTCGTCACTGAGCCTAGATAACGTGGTAATCAGTAGGTATAGTCACTACGGACTATAACCATCGTGATCACGCTCACGTTATGAAGTTCCATGAACTTCGGGTTGACCATGGCTGGTCAATGCAGAAAGTCAACAAAACGTTGACTTTTGGACTCGAAAAGCGAATAAAAGAACGAAAGAAGACTTACGGAGGGTCCCCGAATGCTAATCTAGATCAAAGAGCTCAGGTATGAAGCAATGGCATCAACTTACAGCATTTTGATCAGATTGTGTGAGTTTTTAGCAACAAGGGGGGGGTATTTATAGGAAAGGCAAAGCCGTTAGGATCGTTTCTTGATTTTCGTGCCACGATCCTAAGCGTCCACTTGTCAAAATGTTATGGTTACTGAAAATGGCCCTTGGCCCTTGATTGGGTGAAAGGGCATTGCCCCTTGAACGAACGAAAGGCCAACTGCAAGTGGATTCAATGAATCTGCTGTACTGGGGACTCCTTACGGACCGTATGGGTTTTGGATTACGGTCCGTAAGCCCTTAGTTTGGCAGATTTACAGTTTTGGTCCCTGCAGCTCCAAAACTTGGTATTTGATGCATTTTTGACACGTTTAAGCCCTGTTAACCCCATTTCAAAGCTCTAAAATTATGTTAAAGTATAGGGAACTTAAAATGTGCTCAAAGATATCTCGGATGTCGGTTCGTTTGGCCGTACGGTCGCGATGTTCGGTTAATTACGACGGAATGCGCATAAGCGCGAAAGACGATTCAAATTGCGCGATGAATGGATTTTTTTCTCATGCCATACACTAAGGCATAATATAAGGATGCTTACATAAATTTTTGGATGTCCGGATGTATTCAGAACATAAGCTATGTAAAGGATATTTATGGTATGTTTAACTTATGGACATGTTCCGGAATGTTCGTTACAGTTCAAATTGGTATACTTTCTCAGTTTGTCAAGTTTAGTCCCTGTAAGCGAATTAACTTGTTTTTGCCATACCAAAGCCTTCAAAACTTATTTCTAAGTTATGTAAAAGTTATTTAAGGTATGTTAAGCCTATGTCACTATTCCGGAGTGTTCGTTGGATTAAACTGGTTATTTTTACGCATCAGAGCGTGTATAACCTTCCAGAGAGCGATTTAAAGCTTAAAATCGAACAAGAGTTGATGTGTGCAAATGATACACATATTTTTACGAATCCCAAGTATGAGATACAATATTTCATTGTTTTGGAATTTGTTTGATGGTTGAAGTGACACTGGTGTCACACTGTCCGGTGAACCCGAGGACAAAATCTTCTCGAGATACTCTCTCGCCTTTTTCCTCTTTTTCCTCAGTCTGTCTTTCTGCCCCTGCGAAAGCTTCACTTTCGTCTCTTGAACTTTCTGTTCATGAACTTTTGGTTTTTGAACTTTTGGTTCTTGAACTTTCAGTTCTTTGGGTTTAACCTTGACTGGAATTCTTGCCACTTTCTGAGATACAGCCCTCGATCTTTCATTTGATCTCCTTGGGCAATCTCTGGCAATATGACCTTTGCTCTGACAATCGTAGCATCTTCTGGTCTCATAACTCCAATTCCGGCAATTAACAGCAATGTGTCCTTGAAAACCGCATCGGTAACACACTCTGTTATCGTACCGTATACCACCTTCACACCAAAGCTCAGATCATAGCATTGTCTGACTTGGTGATATTCCTTCCTCAAGTTTGCTGGATTTGGCTTTTGAGCACTGTGGTCCGACCTGCACCACTTATTACCTACAGTTTTTGAGTTTTCATTTTTTACTTTTTGTAATTTTTTATTTTGATTGGATGATCGATCTGATGAACTTTTATTATCTTTTTGTTTCTGTTCCACTTTCTTCTTCAAAGGTCTTTGTTTAGAACATTCACCTTTTTCAGTCGATTGTAGAACAGTTTTCTGAAAATTTTCTTTTAATTTTAAAAATAATTTTTGTTTTTCTATTTTTTCATTTACATCATCAGATTTTTCATCGCAATCTTCAACTTTGACATTGTCAAAGTTTGTGACATCGTCACTTATTGGAACATAATTGATCGGTTTTGGACAGGGGATATTCAAAAACTCGGATGATGTCACAAAACCTTTCAATTTCTTTTCGAGCTCATCAATTTTCTTTCTAGAATTCTCAGCTTCATTTTCAAACTGAGATATTTTACTGAGCTGAGAAGCAATTGTATTCTCATTTTCTATTTTCATGTTTTCAAGAACAGACTTTTCATTTTCCAAAGCTTTTATCTGTTCTTGAAATTTCTTTTCGTTTGCTTTCAGATTTTTGTTTTCAAGTTTTATCCAGAAATCTTCATTTTCCGAAGATTTCTGTTTGCTTTCAAACTCCTTTTCTTTTTCTTTCAAAGCTTTGTTTTCTGATGTCAAACTGTTCAAATTATCCAACAGTTTGTCATTTTCAGCTTTCAGTTTCTCACAATTTCCCTGCAACACCAGAATCTGTTTTTCATCAGTTTGCTTCTCAACTTCCAACTCCTTGACTTTTGATGTCAAACTTTCCGCATTCAACAGTTTGTCATAGTCAGTCTTGAAGCTGTCACACTTAGAGCACACTGTTTCACAATTTGACAACGCAATCTTTGCAGATTCCTCAGCACTTGAAGCTTCCTTTTCATTTGCCCTGACTGTACCTGCACAAAATATTTTAACGAAATCAAGAGGATTTTCATTTACATCCATATAACAACCTCTCTTAAAATCGTATTTCATCACATATTTTGCTCTAACACATCTCCTCAATCACATCTAAACCCAAACCCAACACATGATTTTCCAACACTTTAATCATATCTTTTCTTTTCTTTCTGCTTTCAACTTCATGAGTTTTAAGTTTGCTGATGAATTTGTTTAGATGTAATTTTGAAAAACTGGAATCCTTCCTTAAATTTTCTAAACATTCACTCCATTCAACAGGTAATGCATCTGCAAACTTTTCTATCTTTTCACCATCTGATAGAAATATCTCATGTTCTTTCAAGTATTCAAGTAAGACTCCATATCGGTTTTCTAACTCTTCCAAAGTTTCATTCTGCAAACTCACAAAATATTTAAATCTTTTGACCCATCCATCCTTTTTCACATTTCTATAACTGTCATCCATAAAACCTCGATGCCAATCATTAAATCTCTCAAAATAATAGTTTTCTTGTTCATCAAATACCATCGCCATATTTCAAATTATTCCGGCACGTCTTTGTTGAACACAAAAGTGAAACTGTAGCTGTCACAAAAGCGAATTGGTCAAGTGTCGTAAAAGCGAACCAGAATTGACCATAAAAGCGGACCAGAATTTGTCCGTAAAAGCGGACCAGAATTTGTCCGTAAAAGCGGACCAGAATTTGTCTAAAAAGAGGACCAGATTATGTCATTCGAGCGGACCAGTTATTGTCTTAAAAGCGGACCAGATTGTGTCTTAAAAGCGGACCAGATTGTGTCGTTCGAGCGGACCAGTTATTGTCTTAAAAGCGGACCAGATTGTGTCTTAAAAGCGGACCAGATTGTGTCTTAAAAGCGGACCAGATTATGTCTATGCCGTAAAAGCGGACCTTATTCGGAACACATTTTGACCCATTTTTAGTCCGTATTTCAGTCCAAAACTTTCAAGGGTTTATCTTTGTTCAATAATACACAATCTGTGAACTTTTGGTCCAATTTTGTCCGATAAAATTTCCTGAATTGATGAAAGAAGGTGTAGAAATCAGAATTTTGAGCTAAAATCGAGCTAAACGGTAAGAACTCTTTCTCCTGAGCTCTGATACCACTTGTAGGAACGTTTGAAGACCTGACGAGTCGGTCAGAAGAGCACTTAGACAGAATCAGAGGCGGAATTCATTGATTCGGTCGTCGTAAAGCTTGATTTCACTATTTAACGTCTCGTTTATTGATCAATTGACAACTATACAAGTTCCGGAGACAAATTGGCAGGGCTTCGCCGTTACGTACAAGACTAACTGATCAGGTCCACTCCAATGACCTATATATAGAGTATCTGGTTCGCTTTTATGTCATGACATAAAAGCGGACCTAACAGATTGACATAAAAGCGGACCTATCAAGTGACACAAAAGCGGACCTCACCTTTGACATAAAAGCGGACCTAACTAAACTTATGTGTTTCTTGATTTCCGTTCACTCTATAATGAGCCCTAACCTAAGACTCGAACTAAGATGTAGTCGACAGACAACTGCACCAACATCTTATCTGTTGTCTCTTGAATGATTTCAGGGCTAGTAAACTGCTTGTCACAGATCTCATGCCAGCTGAGAGGAGATCGGAACTTGCGGCCATACAAAGCTTCGAAGGGAGCCATCTGAATACTGGAATGATAGCTGTTGTTGTACGAGAACTCAATCAATGGTAAATGTACATCCCAGTTACCACCAAAGTCGATGACACAAGAACGGAGCATATCCTCCAGGGTTTGAATAGTACGCTCGGTCTATCCATCCATCTGAGGATGAAAGGCCGTGCTAAGATTCAAGTGCTAACCCATAGCGGACTGAAACGTTTGCCAAAGACGCGAAGTGAAACGACCATCACGGTCAGAGATTATGTCAAGAGGTATGCCATGACGGCATATAACCTCGTCGGTATAGATTCTAGCAAGTTTCTCCACTTTGTAATCTTCACGAATAGGAAGAAAGTGGGCTGATTTGGTCAAACGATCAACAATCACCCAGATACTATCGTGACCAAAAGGTGTACGAGGTAACTTAGTTATAAAATCCATAGCAATGCTATCCCATTTCCAAACAAGGATTTCAGGTTGTTCTAAGAGTCCAGAAGGTCGCTGATGTTCGGCCTTAACCTTCGAGCAAGTAAGGCACTTAGAAACATATACAACAATGTCCTTCTTCATGCCAGGCCACCAATAAGTCGTACGCAGATCCTGGTACATCTTAGCGGCACCTGGATGGATAGAGTAACGGGATTTGTGAGCCTCATTCATAATGAGCTCACGGAGGTTATCGCGATCTGGCACCCAGATACGATTGAGATAGTACTAAAGACCATTAGATTTAGTTTCGAGCTGATTAACGTTACCGCCAAGAACTTCAACAGATAGACTTCCTTCATTAGCTGCCGAATACTGAGCTTCACGAATATAAGCATGCAGATCACTAGAGACACGAATAGCTTTAAAATGAGTTTTACCACTAAGAGCGTCGGCCACTACATTCGCCTTGCCAGGATGATAGCGAATTTCGCAGTCGTAGTCGTTTAGTAGTTCCACCCAACGTTTCTGTCGCATGTTCAGTTCCTTTTGGTCAAAGATGTGTTGAAGGCTCTTATGATTGGTGAAGAACACACACTTCGTACCATACAGGTAGTGTCGTCAGATCTTTAACGCAAATACAACTGCACCAAGCTCCAGATCGTGAGTAGTGTAGTTTTTCTCGTGTACCTTGAGTTGACGAGAGGCATAAGCAATAACCTTGTCCCTCTGCATGAGCACACAGCCCAATCCACGGTTCGAGGCATCACAGTATACCACAAAGTCGTCATTCCTGTTATGGGTGAAATTCTGAGCCCATATTCTAGATAATATCCTAAGTTATATCTTGATTATATGAAATCTGTTCATGCCCGGGATGTTGATTCAGGATATTGGTAACATCCTGAATGGTATCCTGAGGATCACTAACGGATTATGTGCAGGAGCGCGAGTCCAAGCTTGCAACGTTCATGAAGACCTTTTCCCTGGAAAATCGGTCTAAGTTGTTCGAAGAAGGACGTTTAAACCCGCTTTACCTGGTCTCCAACGTCTACTAAGGAATATTCGAAGGCATCCCCCATTTATAGGAGATTTTGTTTTCGTTTATTAGCTACAAATAGATGGATAAATCAGATCGAATAGGACACAACACTCACTGCTCTCTAACACTTCAACTCTCTCGCAACTCTCACTTTCACAAAAAGCATTGTAACACTTAGCTATCTGATCAATATCCTGCACTGTATCCCGACGTTTAAAGTAATAAGAAGAACAAGGCAGCTGTGATTATCAGCTCCCGAGGTTTTGTGCCGGCGATCTAGATTGATCAAGGGCTTTCCTCGTATATCTCGTGTCACCCCCCTTTACTTTTTGCTCGTTTGATCATAGATATAGCTCGATATCCTGAGCTATATCCTGAAACTATTTTAGCAAGCAATCAATTCAGCATATTTACAACACAGATTCTTAGCACACTACCTCACTTAACTAATTTGATCACTAAATTGCTTAGGTAATTTTTGACCAAAACAATTTGGCGCCCACCGTGGGGCAAGTGGTGCTATTTTTCCTAAAAGCTTTTGTAAAATCATTACTTGGTTATCTGTTTTCAAAACTTTTTGCTACATTATTTTCAATGGTCTCGAGATCAAACATGAGCTCTTCCACCGTGTCTGCTACAACCTCTGCAACAATTGGTTTGGTGCTTCCTCCTTCTCCAAGGATGCAAACCTCCTCGCAGCCTCAGGATATTATACCTACTCGGAGTATTCAGGGATCTGCCCCTGTTCTGGCCTCTAATGAAGAAATTCTAACCTTGTTTGGTAGTGTACAAGAACAGATGAGGCAACAGCAGGAGACCAACCGAATGATTTTAAGAGAAATACAACTCTTGAAATCCAGCTCAAGCAGGCCCGTTGAGGATACTGTCACTCCCTTGCAACCCAGGGCTTTGAACTTTAGTTCTATAGTTTATACTGAGGATAACCGGGGAAATATTGTGCCTAGCCATTCCTAGAATCATACTCCTGAGATACCTTCTTCAGTTAGAGTACCAACTGTGAGAAGCTTAGGATATGCTTCAGGATATGGCCAAAATCCTTAGATCGGTAATGTATCTAATAATAATAATACTCTTATTACTAACTGTGTCGGATCTTTGCAGGATACAGGTGTGACAACAGCATTATCTAGGGAGCTTCATAAATTGAAGGACATGATATCCAGTGTACCTGGAGTGGTCCAACCAATCCCAGAAGTATCCCAGAATAGCCACAAGATATCTCGGTTCGCATATCCTATCTGTGATGCTGAAATCCCGAAAAGATTTCAAACCCCCAACATGAAGCTCTATGACGGGACTACGGATCCTGAGGAGCATATTGCCCAGAATAGGGAAAGAATGGAGATCAACCCTATCCTTTCAGATCTCAAGGAAGCATGCTTATGCAAGGGTTTCGGTTCTACCTTAACAGGATCAGCCTTAAAATGGCTCTTAAACGTTCCTCCTCATTCAATTACATCATTTGCTCACCTAGTCAACTTATTTAATAGTCAATTTTCTTGCAGTCGGAGTTTTGAAAAACTAACAAGTGATCTCTACAGGATAACTCAAGGACCTTAGGAATCTTTAAGAAATTATGAGAACAAGTTTAGCCGGGAATCCTTAGACATTCCACATCTTGATGTTGCAACAGCTGTGCAGGCTTTCAAGATGGGTTTGCAAAAAGATTCTCAATTTTATCAGGATCTTGTAATGAACCCATGCAGGAACCTAGATGAAGCTCGAAACAGGGCTTTAAGATATATTCGACTGGAGGATGACAAAAAGATGCAAGAGAGGATGAATTCATCCACAACCTATGAGTCAACCAACAGAAAATCAGAATCCTCGTATAAACCATATCGTTCCAAGCCATATGGTAGAAATGACAACAAGAGAGTGAATGCCATTGAAGATGAGAATCCTGAGGAGTATCCTGAATTATCTGAATACTGTTTTTCTGTTAATATACCTGAACTAATGTATGCTATGCAGGGTTTAGGAGACAAAGCCAGGTGGCCTCCGAAGAATCAACAAAAAGCTGATTGGAAGGATAAGTCCAAATGGTGTGTCTTCCACGAGGATTTTGGACATATTACTGAGGATTGCATTTCCCTGAGGAAAGAAATAAGTTATCTCTTGAGTAAGGGATATCTGAAAGATCTCCTGTGAAGAAAGAAAAACAAGGGTCAGGATACTAAGAAGGATCCTGAAAGAGCAGCATCACCTCATGCGGATGCCAAGATAATTAATTTTATTTCAGGAGGATCCGACATTTGTGGGACTTCGTATTCAGCGGCCAAGAGACATGCAAAGGAGGCTAAAGCCGAAAGAGGAGAAAAGCCAACCAGGATGACAACCCTCACAACTGACAAAGTGATCACTTTTGATAGTGATGACAGGGATGCCGTCCAGGATCCTCACCATGATGCTCTGGTAATAACATTATATGTGGCTAACCATTTTGTACGCGGGATACTGGTGGATAATGGCAGCTCCGTCAACATAATCCAACTAGAGACGTTGAAAAGGATGAATGTATCTCCAATGGATATCACTTCAAAGTCCACTGTACTCGTTGGCTTCAGTGGAGAAGCTAGGAACACAGTAGGGGAGATAAAGTTACCAGTATATGTTGAAGGGGTCATCTCAATGCAACGCTTTTGCGTGATGGACTCACTATCCTGCTATAATATCATATTGGGAAGGCCGTGGATCCATGATATGAAAGCTGTACCATCAACCTATCATCAATGCATCAAGATCCCTACACCTTGGGGAGTTGTTAAAGTGGATAGTGACCAGCAGGAAGCAAAGGAGTGTTACTCATCCTCCATGAAATCCTCAACCAAGCCTAATGCAGCATAGCAATTAAAGATACGGGCCCAGGATATTGTGGAGGCTTCAGAGCAGGATGTAAAGAAAATTATCCTGGATCAGAATAATCCAGATATCTCGGTGCTCGTAGGAACCAATATCCCTCAGGATATTGAAAATCAATTGACTAACTTTTTGAAATGCAGGATGTCAACATTCGCATGGAAGCAGGAGGATATGACAGGCATTTCCAAGAATATTATAACTCATAAGCTCGGAGTTGACAAATCATTCAAGCCTGTCCAACAAAAAAGAAGGAAATTTGCTCCCAAACGCAATATAATTATTCAGGAAGAAGTAGAAAGGTTATTGAAGTCCAAAATGATCAGAGAGGTCAATTTTCCAAGATGGCTAGCGAATGTAGTGGTGGTACAGAAGAAAAATGGGAAATGGAGAGTCTGTGTAGATTACACAGACATGAATAAAGCTTGTCCCAAAGACCATTTCCTCTTCCTCATATTGACTCAATGGTGGATGCTACTGCCGGCCATGAGATGTTAACCTTCAAGGATGCATCCGCAGGATTTCAGCAGATCCAGATGGAACCTTCAGACCAGGAGGATACTGCCTTCATGACACCAACAGGTATTTATTGTTACACCGCTATGCCCTTTGGTTTGAGAAATGCAGGTGCAACATATCAAAGATTGGTAAACATGATGTTCAAAGAAAAACTGGGGGACACTATGGAGGTATACATCAATGACATGGTAGTAAAATCTAAGAAGGCTGAGGATCACCTCCAGGATATTAAAGGAGCATTTGATATCCTGGATCAATATAACTTGAAGCTGAATCCTGCTAAGTGCCATTTTGGAGTGGGGCAGGAAAGTTTCTAGGATATATGGTGACTAAAAGAAGGATAGAAGCGAGCCTAGAACAGATCAGAGCCATCTTGGATATCAAATCACCTTCCAACATGAAAGATATACAAAGATTGATGGGAAGAGTAGCAGCATTAAACAGATTTATCTCAAGATCCTCGGAAAAATGCAAGGAATTTTATGATATCCTGAAGAAAAATAAGAAGTTCGAACGGGGGGAGAAGCATGAAGCAGCCTTGCAGGATTTGAAGCAGTATCTCTCAACCGCACCTCTAATAATGAAGCCTGAGAATGGTGAACCATTATCCCTGTATCTTGCAGTATCAGGGAATGCAGTAAGTGCTGTCCTTGTAAAGGATCATGAAGGTCAACAGTATCCTGTCTATTATGTTAGTAAAAGTTTGTTAGATGCTGAAACTAGATATTCTCATTTAGAAAAACTAATTTTGGCCCTAGTAATGGCATCAACAAAGCTTAGGCATTACTTTGAAACACATAGGATTCGTGTTAAAACCAACTATCCTGTTAAAAATGTGCTTAGGAAACCTGAGATGTCAGGCAGAATGGCTAAGTGGTCGGTAAAGTTAAGTTCCTATGATCTAGTATATGAACCTAGAAATGCCATAAAATCTCAGGCTTTAGCTGACTTTATGGCTGATTTCAGTAGTGATATTCAAAATGAAGTAGACTTAGTAGTTCAACAACTAGGAGAAACTTCAGAATCCTGGACATTATATACTGATGGTGCATCTAATGTTAGAGGAGTAGGATTGGGTATACTACTAAAATCGCCACAGGGGGACATATTACCCCAGGCTATTAGATGTGAATTTCCTGCCACTAATAATGAAGCAGAATATGAGGCTTTGATTGCAGGATTAGAATTGGCCAAAAACATGAATATTAAGATCTGCAAGTATATGTTGATTCTTTGTTAATTACTAATCATTTTAATGGGTCCTATGCAGTTAAAGGTGAGAAGTTAATTGAATATCTCGATATTCTCAAAAATTAGCTGGATATTTTGATGTTTTTACACTTGAACAGGTACCAAGAGAAGATAATGCTAAAGCGGATGCCTTGGCAAACCTAGGATCATCATGTTGGTGCATCCGTCTGTCGACTTCGTCATGTATCGAGTCTTGTATAGTTCTAGATAGATTAGGGCTCGGAAATCAAGAAAATGGAAATTAATGGTGATTTCGCTTGAAATGACACCAAGTCATGTTCAAGCGAAATCATAATCTTTCTGATTCCGCTCGAGAGTATTTGTAATGATTTCGCTTGAGTTTATCATTGTAATTCCGCTTGAAACATGTTCAAGTGGAATCTCATTTACTATATATAGGTGTCTTCAAGCGAAATCAGTTAGAAGTTTTCCGGTTGAGCAACGAAGTGCTGCCGAAGTGTCGACTTGTTGTAAAACAGCTTTATATCAATCAAATCAACAGTTTAAAGTGATTTGCATGCTGAATTGACCTCAGTTTGTCTGTTTCCGCCATTCAAACTGAGTAAAACTCTTCTGATCGACTCGTTTGGGTCTGAAAACGATCCTACAAGTGGTATCAGAGCACTGGAAGAAGAGTTCTTACCATTTCAGCTGCATTTTCTGATTTCTACACCTTCTTTTTCAAAATTCAAAATTTTTCACGGTTAAAATTGGCTAAAATTTTCACAGAATGTGTGCAATCATGTTTTAACAAAGCCTTGAAAGTTTCAGGCCTAAAATCGATCTAAAACTCAACATTTTAGTGATTCCGCTTGAAAATGTTGTTCGAAATGATGACATCATCCTGATTCCGCTTGAAAAGTGGAGTGATTTTGCTTGGAAAATATACCTAATTCTGCTTGAACCGTGCTATTCTGCTTCAGTTGGGTTATTTCGCTTGAGAATCTGAACTGATTCCGCTTGAATTCAGTGATTCTGCTTGAAAGAAATTAGTGATTCCGTTTGAAATCATATTTCCGTTTGAAAAATCAATCTGATTCCGCTTGAATCAGAGATCCCGCTTGAAAGTGTATTGTTGTTGATTTCTCTTGTAAAGGGTATTTCGCTTGAAATTGGCGGATCGTGAATTTTTGAAAACTGAAACATGGAGAACGAGTTTTATAATTCCTTTGCTGGTCCAATGAATATTACTCAAAGTACGTTGCTTGAAAATGAAACGGGGACATCACAAAAACCACCTAAGCTTTTGGATATTGATGATTATAATGGTTGGTCCGAACGTTTTGGTAGCTGGGTTGAAGCTTATCATTTGGATGCTTGGGAACATACTGAAGTTCAATATGAAAGACCAACAAAGAATAATAATCAGATAATGCCAATTAGAGAAATGAATGCTGATGAGAAAAAGAAGTATAGAGATGAGAAATTGATGGTTAGTCTGTTACAACAAGCGATTAAAGAAGACATATTGGTTCTTCTTCAACATGATGGAAGTGCGTATTCGATTTGGAATGAATTAGAAGCGAAATTTCTGGGAAGTGATGATATGCTCAAGAACAAAATGTCTCTTATGAAGAAAGAATTTGATCTATTCCGTGGTTTAAAATCAGAAAACACCAAGCAGATTATTGAAAGATATTGTAACTTGGTGAAAAATATGACAAAATTAGGCATAAAAAAAGATAAAGATGAGCTGATTGAGAAACTAGCTGATGCGTTACCACATGATATTTGGGGAACGTATCTGATGATGTTGAGAAATAATAGAAAGGAATATAAAGCGTTAACACTGGGTGAGTTTAGTAAACATCTTGAAGCTCAAGAGGTAGAGCAAACAAAGATTGCGAGGATGAAGAACTATGATGGAGAACAAGACATCGGATTGTATTTCAAAAGTGGTGTTAGTGATAAGACAAATTTTTCTCCAAAGGTTGAAACTGCTTTTAATGCGAAAGGTTCTTCTGAAAGTTCATCTCAGGGATCAAGTAGCAAAACAAGATTTTCTTCGATATTTTTCTACAACAAAGAGTGGCAAAGTTCTTCAATGCAACATTGCGTTAAAACTTGAAAATGATCGGAATTATACGGAGGAAGTTGCTAAAAGTCACATGTCTTTGTTGGTGACTGTGCTTGAATCCTATGGAGGTTTAGTTGCAGGGAGGATCGGGAATCCAATGCTCACGAAAGAGGATTACGATCAAATTGATGCTGAGGAGATGGAATTGATGGATATAAAAGGGTGCATGGCTAGTGTGTTGAGACAGGCTGAAAAGTTTAAACAAATTACAGGCAGAGATGATTTTCATGATGCAAATGTTTCAACTTTAGGTTTTGATAAGTCTAAAGTCACTTGTTTTCATTGCAGGGAAAAAGGGCATTTCAAGAGAGAGTGCACAAATCGCGAAGCAAGTGGAGCTCAAAATCCTTTCGGAAACGACTACTATAAAAAGGCGATTTATCATCAAGTTACACAACAGCCACATCAACAACAACAGGCACAAACTGCACATGGTAGAAGAGAAATCGAAGATTCAAAGAGAGTATGTCTGGTTAATCAGGGCAAGGATAGTGATTTCAGTTGGGATAAATACATTCCAAAGGATAGTAAAGTATGTTTGGCAGATCAAGAAGATGAAAAATTGCTAGAAGGTTTCAGTTGGAACAATTATTGTCCAGACAAAGAATTCATGGCCAAAGAGATGTTAAACTCTAAAGCTTTTGTTGCTAATGCTTCTTGTTAGGGGAGGATTTCCTAATGACCTGTGATCCTCAAGTGTTATCCTGTTTGGTGATCCTTACTTCTGTGACAGATAGTGATCCTCAGAAGTGCTTCAGGATCAGGATCATGGATCATCCTAAGGATCCTTATACTAACGATTGTTCACTTTGAATTCGGTATTGTTTTGCAGGAGTACCGGCTTGGACTTGGTCATGGCGATATTCCTGGAGCATATTCCCTTCAATTCTGCACGTGCTTGACCATTGTGAACGTTGGGGAGAACGTGGGGAGAAGGCACGAAATGCGGATAGTTAGTTAGGCTAGATATTTTCTATTTTTAAAGGGGATAGCGAGCTATTTTTAGAACACTTGGCTATTTTTTGGCTACACACACTCGTACAACTGCACTCATCAGCTTACGGCAAAACACTTAGCAATTTTCATATATTTCTACACGATACACTATAGTGATCCTTGTACCTAGCTCGCTATCATCCGAAGTTGTAAAAGAATTATTGTTTAATTTGAGTTGGTGATCGGTAGTTTCCATCACCCGAGGTTTTTTATGCCGGAGATCATTCATGTATCAAGGGCTTTTTCCTCGTATAAATATTTGTGTCACTTGTGCAATTCATTTCTGAGTGATCCTCATTGTTGTTTACCAATTCAAGCATCATACCCTGTAACAGAGAGTTTGGTTGCATTATCCTTGTCTGATTTTTAACCAAAACAGTTTGGCGCCCACCGTGGGGCAATTGGTGCTTCATTCCCAAGAGATTCTCATTTTCGTGATCATTTTGGTTCATCGCATTCAAGCACATGGCTTCATCGTCAAAGAACACTTCCACTGCGATGTCTGCAGTCAATTCATCTCAGGGCATTCCACCTTTGCCTCCACCACCTTCTGGACCTCATAAAAACGCCGAGAAGAAACCAACTCCTATTTTCTCAAAACCTCCAACTTCTTCTGCTTCTTATACTCCTACTACTAGTGATTTGTTTACTCTGATTTTGCAGATGAAGGAGCATATACAGCAGCAGGATAAGACCAATGAAAGGATTCTTAGAGAAATTGGAGACATAAAGAAACAGAAGAGATCGGCAGAGGATCATTCCCCTCTGATGCCCAGATCTTTGAATTTCGATACTCCGGTTGTAACTTCTCAGCCTTCAGTGGTTCCAGATGTTCAATATGTGGGAGGACCAAAAGGAGTGCATTACGGATCATCAGCAATGACTCAGGCTTCAGGATCATACTTCCAACCAGCAGGATCCCATCCTCAGCATATAGGATCCTTCACAAGCTCAGGAGGATACTCAGGAGCGCAGCAAATTCAAGGATTCTGGCCGCTTCAAGGATCCTCTCAGGTTCAAGGATCCTCCTATGTTCCAGGATCCTCTCAGGTTCAAGGATCCTCCTATGTTCCAGGATCCTCTCAGGTTCAAGGATCCTCCTATGTTCCAGGATCCTCTCAGGTTCAAGGATCCTCCTATGTTCCAGGATCCTCGCAGGTTCAAAGATCCTCCCAGCTTCAAGGATCCTCTCAGTTCCATGGATCCTTCCAGATTCCGGGATCCTTAAGGAGTTTGCAATCAGGGAGTTCAGATATCCATCAAGGAAATTTTATTCCAATGCAGACCATTGCTTCAATTGGTCCTTCGATCATTCCGGAGTCTCAACAATATGGATTTACATCCACTCTTCCTAATTTGAACCCAATGGGAGGTAACACTTTCAATAATTCTTATACCACTAACCATGGCCTTATGCAGGATACAGGTATCAATCATGCCATGGCCAGAGAATTGCAAAAATTAAAGGATATGATATCAAGTGTCCCAGGAGTGGTCAAGCCTATCCCGGAGATTGCAGATGGGAGCCATAAGATATCTCGTTTTGCGCCACCAATCTGTGATGCTGAGATACACAAGAGGTTCCACGTGCCGACCATGAAGTTGTATGATGGTTCAACAGATCCTGAAGAACACATAGCACAATACAGGGAAAGGATGGAGATCAATCCCATCCCGGAAAGGTTAAAGGAAGCATGTCTTTGCAAGGGATTTGGATCCACTCTTACTGGATCGGCTCTTAAATGGCTGCTAAGTCTCCCCCTTACTCTATTACCTCATTTGCTAATCTAGTTAACCTATTTAATAATCAGTTTTCTTGTAGTAGAAAATTTGAGCGTTTAACTAGTGAACTATATAGGATAACCCAGGGTCATAATGAATCATTAAGGGATTATATCACTAAATTTAGTAAAGAATCCTTAGATATTCCTAACCTGGATATAGCTACGGCTGTTGAAGCCTTTAAAATGGGATTGCTGAGGGATTCATTATTCTATGATGATCTTGTTATGACACAATGCAGGAACCTAGATGAGGTAAGAACCCGAGCACTTAGGTTCATCCGGTTAGAGGATGACAAGAGGATCCAGGAGAGGCTAGCAGGATCCTCAAAGCAAGAGAAGCAAGGATCCTCATTCAAGAACAACAAGTTCAGATCCTACTACAAATCTGATAACCAGAATGTGCATGTTGTTGAACAAGAAGAGGATGATGAGGATTATCCTCCAATTTCTGAATATTGTTTTTCTGTTGATCACAATGAACTAATCCTTGCGATGCAGAATTTAGGTGATAAAGCTAGATGGCCCAGGAAAAATGACAGACCAGCTGCAACTAAAGATAAGTCCAAATGGTGTGCATACCATGAAGACTTTGGGCATCTCACTGAAGAATGCATTGCACTGAGAAAAGAAATTGGATACTTGTTGAGCAAGGGGCACTTGAAAGAATTATTGGGGAGAAAGAAGTCAAGGACTCAGGATCCTTAAAGGATCCCAGAGAAAGCTCCAGCCCCTCCAGCAGATGCACAAGTTATAAACTTTATTTCTGGAGGATCAGACATTTGTGGAACATCCTTCTCCGCAGCTAAAAGGCATGCAAAGGAAACCAAGATGGATAATGGAGATAGACCCATTCGAACATCCAGTGTCTCCGAAGGAAAAGTCATAACTTTTGATGAAGATGATCGTGTTGACATACAGGATCCTCATCACGATGGTTTGGTTATCACTCTCTTTATTTCTAACCATTTTGTCCGCAGGATCCTTATAGACGGAGGATGCTCTGTGAACATTATCCAACTTGATGTTCTTAAGAAGATGAATATCCCTGAATCCGATATCATACCAAGATCCTCTGTGCTTGTGGGATTCAGCGGCGAGACTAAGAATACTCTGGGGGACGTTAAACTCCCAATTTATATTGAAGGGCTGCATTCTTACCAGAAATTTTGTGTTATTGACTGTTTATCTTGTTGTAATGTTATCCTTGGCAGGCCTTGGATATATGACATGAAGGCAGTCCCATCCACCTATCATCAATGTGTGAAGCTCCCTAGTCCCTGGGGAATAGTGAAGATTGATAGTGATCAGCAGGAGGCTAAGAACTGCTACACTTCATCAATGAAACCAGCCTCAAAGTCAAGGGAGCAATAGCAATCAAAGTATCCTCCAAGGGATGTCTTGGAGGCAAGAGAGCAGGATGTAGTAGAAATCCTTATGGATCCTGATGATCCTGAATCTAAAGTCTACATAGGATCAGGGATCCTTGGCGAAGTGAAAGAAGACCTCATATCCTTCCTCAAAAGGAGGAAAACTACCTTTGCATGGAAACACGAAGATATGACAGATATATCTAAAGATATAATCACTCGCAAACTTGGCATTGACAGGTCATTCAAACCAATCCATCAAAAGAGGAGGAAGTTTGCACCAGAAAGAAATGCCATTATCCAGGAAGAGGTAGAAAAAATTGCTCCAAGCAGGTATGATTAGAGAGGTCAAGTATCCAAGATGGTTGGCCAATGTGGTCGTTGTTCAAAAGAAAAACGGAAAGTGGAGGGTATGTGTCGATTTTACAGATTTAAATAAGGCATGTCCCAAGGATCCTTTCCCATTACCCCACATTGACTCCATGGTGGATGCAACGGCGGGTCATGAACTATTAACTTTTATGGATGCTTCATCTGGATTTCAACAAATTCAGATGGAACCATCTGATCAAGAGGATACAGCCTTTATGACTCCAACTGGTATCTACTGTTATATTGCTATGCCATTTGGACTAAGAAATGCAGGTGCAACTTATCAAAGGCTAGTGAATATGATGTTCAAGGATCAAATTGGACAAACTATGGAGGTTTACATAGACGATATGGTGGTGAAATCCAGAAAGGCTGAGGATCACCTAAGGGACTTGGAGGAAGCATTCGATATCCTTGACAAATATAACATGAAACTCAATCCTTCAAAATGTCACTTTGGTGTTAAAGCAGGTAAATTCTTAGGATATATGGTGACAAAGAGAGGCATTGAAGCCAGTCCAGAACAAATCAAAGCTATAGTGAACATTAAATCTCCTGCCAATGCTAAGGATGTCCAGAGGCTAACAGGCAGGATTGCAGCTTTGAACAGATTCATATCCAAATCCTCAGAAAAGTGCAAGGAATTCTATGATATTCTAAGGAAGAACAAGAAATTTGAGTGGACTGAGAAGCATGAAAGTGCCCTAAGAGCTCTTAAGGATTACCTATCCTCAGCCCCAGCCTTGATGAAACCAGAAAAAGGAGATGTGTTATCCTTATATCTTGTGGTATCCTCAAAAGCAGTAAGTGCCGTCCTTGTTAAGGATCACGAAGGTACACAACATCCTGTCTATTATGTAAGTAAGAGTTTACTTGATGCTGAATCCAGGTATTCACACCTAGAAAAACTTATCCTTGCATTAATTATGGCATCTACTAAATTAAGACATTATTTTGAAACTCATGCCATTATTGTTAAAACTAATTTTCCAATTAAGAATGTCCTCAGGAAACCTGAAATGTCAGGAAGGATGGCTAAGTGGGCAGTGAAGCTCAGTGCATATGATATAAGATATGAGCCCAGGACAGCCATTAAATCCCAAGCATTAGCTGACTTTGTGGCAGATTTCAGTAGTGATTTACAAAAGGAAGCTGAATTAGAAGTCCAGCAGCTAGAAGAGACCAAGGATCCTTGGATGCTCTATACTGATGGATCCTTAAATGTCAAAGGAACAGGGCTTGGAATACTACTAAAATCGCCACAGGGGGACATAATACCCCACTCTATAGCTTGTGAGTTTCAAACTACTAACAATGAGGCTGAATATGAAGCCTTGATAGCTGGTTTGCAAATTGCTAAGCATATGAGGATCATGTATCTTGAGGTACATATAGATTCGTTGTTAATCACTAATCACTTTAATGGATCCTATGCTGTTAAAGGTGAAAAGCTAACCAAATATTTGGAGATAGTCAAAGAGTTGGCACTCTCTTTTGTTTCCTTTAGTTTAACACAGGTACCAAGGGAAGAAAATACAGAAGCTGATGCATTGGCTAATCTAGGATCATCTTTGAAGATCCTGGAGGATATAAGTATCCCCATTATCCATATTCTGGCTCCTGCCATCGAGGATCATGTGGCTATGGAGATAGGAGAGGATTCTGCAATTATCCCTAGTGAGGATACTCAATCTCATTCAGGATCATGGATCCTCCCAATCATGAGATACTTACAACATGGAGAGATTCCTACAGGAGAAAACCCTAGGGCTTTCAAAATTAAGGTATCTCAATTCACAATTTTAAATAATATGTTGTATAAACGATCTCTTGCAGGACCATATTTAAGATGCATTGAGGATCCTGAAATCCAAGAAGTTTTAAAAGACTTCCATGAAGGAGATTGTGGAAACCACACTGGGGGCAGGGCATTATTCTCAAGGATCCTGAGGACAGGATACTATTGGCCAACTATGAAGAGAGATGCTGTGGAGTATGCTAAGAAGTGTGATCCTTGTCAGAGACACAGCAATATCCTTCATCAACCAGCTGAATTTTTGCATCCTATATCCTCCTCTTGGCCATTTATGAGATGGGGTATGGATATAGTTGGTAAGCTCCCTAAAGCACCTGGTGGAAAAGTGTTCATGCTTGCTATGACTGATTACTTCTCCAAGTGGATAGAGGCTGAAGCTTTTGCCCAAGTCAGAGAAAAGGAAGTTATATCCTTCATTAAAAGAAATATTATAACTAGATTTGGTATTCCTTCTGAAATCATATGTGATAATGGTTCCCAATTTATTGGGGGCAGAACTACTAACTTTTGTGACAGCTGGGGGATTAAGATGATAACATCAACACAGTCCACCCACAAGCTAATGGTCAGGCAGAATCATCCAATAAGATCATCATCAACAATTTGAAGAAGAAGCTTGGATCCAAGAAAGGGAAATGGGCAGAAGAGTTACCTTATGTGCTTTGGGCTGATAGGACAACCCCCAAGAATGCTACAGGCCAGACTCCATTCTCTCTGGTATTTGGGGCAGAATCAGTGATCCCTACAGAAATGGTGGTCCCAACTGCTAGAACAAGTATTCGTGATCCTGAGGAAAATGATGAAAACTTGGTTCAAGACCTGGATACTATAGAAGAAATAAGGGATCTGGCTAGGATAAGGATGGCCAGTTATCAACAAAGAATGGCTGGTGCTTATAACAAAAATGTCAGGATCAGAAAGTTCCAAATTGGTGACATGGTGTTAAGGAAAGCATTTCAAAATACCACCAATCCTGCTGATGGAAAGTTGGCACCAAAATGGGAAGGACCTTACTTGATTGAAGCTGAGGCAGGAAAGGGGGCATATCGATTGCTAACAATGGAAGGTGATTTGCTACCTAGAGCCTCGAATGCTGTCCATTTGAAGAAATACTTCATGTAAGCAGAACCTGTGATCCTCACATCATAAGTATCCTTGAAGGATCCTTAGAGCACAAATGATCCTTACTTTGGTAACATTCTAATCTCAAACTATTTCTTACTTTCTCACATAAGGATAAGGATCTTGTATCCTCTATCCACCTTTCACGTGATTCTGAGTTTTGAAGGTTCAGGTATCCTCAGCAAAAGGATGGTTATCCACAAAAGCAACCAGTTACTTGGGTTTGACCCCAGTTATTTGGGCTTGACCCTAGTTCCGCCTGTAGCACATGATGATCCTGGTATAGTTCATGGCAGTGGGACCAGTGCTCGCTTTAGGGGCTGATAATTCCATTGTACTGGCTATACCTAGGATCCTACGTATAATGGTAGATGTACCATACATCTGTTCCTAAGGTTTCTAACGTTTTCACGTTAGCTAAGGTTTTGGCATTTTCATGCCACTAAGTTTGGATAGTCGCCAGTTAGGGCCATACTCCAGTTTACACACGATCCTTGGGCTTGTCCCCAGTTATCCTTGGGCTTGTCCCCAGTTATCCTTTGGGCTTGTCCCCAGTTGCTAACTTTTATATTGGCTTAGTCCCAAGTCATGTTCTATTTCAGGTCTTTGAAGTTGAACAATCAAGGATCCTTGATCCTTACTTCTTACTAAGGTTTGTCTTATGGTTATCCTGGCTATGGTATTAAGGACTAGGATCCTAACTTGGATCCTCAGGTATGATCCTTAACTATTTTGATTTTATTCATTGATAATTTGAATAACCCCTGTACTTTGACAACTGAACTTACAATCCTTAAAATATACTACTTTTTGGAATTTTTCAACTATAGGATATTTGATCCTCGATCATATCCTAAATATTTTCTATCTAATTTGTTCAACTTTTCTTATTCAGACAAATGTATATCAAAAGAATAGAAAATTAAAAGGATATACAAGGATAACAACACATGATAAGCCAAAAAAGATTAAAGTTATTTTATTAACAAAGGATTAACCATCAAAAGTTGTCAAAATTGCCAACCCACGTTTCTACCAGCAAAACGTGGCCCATCCACATGGGTTGGCAACGGGTGTCCATTGTTTGTGCGGTCATAGCGTGCAGGTAATAAAAGGCGGCAGGATCACAATGACTTCATCCCCCAAACAGAGGATCCCTCCACTATTTGTAATCCTACCTATTGTCCAAAGGATCCTGGATCCTTAACCCTAAAGCTATTGTTCAAATACAAACCAACCATTGTTCAACAAAAACTACCATCAAACCTAAAAAATTGGGCTCCGGCTATGTCTAGAAGTGTCCATCATTGCCCAATCAAGTAGCCTACACCTTCGCTGCATCACCATCCCCAGCTCCACTAGCTTCACCACCATGATCCTTGCCACTGCCTCCAGCCTCGATCATCAGGATCTCCTCAGCCTCCTCCTCGTCATCCAGCTCAGCCAGCCTTGCCTTCCAGCCTTCCACATCCCAGGTGCTCCTATCGAAGTCAGGATCCTGAGCTTCCAAGGCCATCTGCAATTTGGTCTTATACATCGCTATGGCAGCAGAGACTTTAGCGTCCTGGGTGATCTCATGCTTCTCGTAGTCAGCATTGATTAGCACCTTGGCTGTCTCGTTTTTGGCATTCTGGAGGTCTTTTTGGAGGTCGGCAATCTTAAGATCCTTGAGCAGTGCAACCTGTTGGAGGTCAGCAATCTTCCTATCATGCTCCTCAACGTTCCCCACATAATCTTCAATCTCAGCAAATTTCTGCAAAGAGGATAAAGAACAGTTCAAGACCAGGTGATCCTCAGACAAGCAGGATATATAAGCAGGGACAATGATCCTTACATCCTTGAAGTACTCAAGGAATTGGTGGCGGATCAGAGACAGACCTTGCAGATCCTCAGCTTCAGAGGCTTTTCTTTTCTTGCCTCCCCTTCCTTTGGAGGGTGCCTTGGGGATTGAAGCAGTTGGGCTAGCAGGAAGCTTTTTCTTGGTGGATCGCACGCTATCCAAATCGGTCACGCTGAACTTGGAGGCGGATCGTGAAGCTTTTCCAGCACCTGCACAATCAAAACAAGATAAGTATCCTTATCATATTTCTATTTAACTATTTATTCAAATCTTTAACTATACTAAAAACAGGATACTTACTTGACATTGTGATTGAGCCTGAGGATACCTCTTGTGAATCCTGGGTGATTGTCTTGAATGATCTTGTTTCAGGACTGAGTCTTCTAAAGGCAGCAAGCCTTTCTTTGGTAGCAGGAGACGGTATGAGGTGTGAGACAGTAACAGCTGCATAACAAAAAACAAAGCACGTCAGTGATCCTTATACAAAAAGAAGACTATCTGGTGATCCTTCTCAGGATCCTCTATCCTACCATGGGTGGCCCATTTCATTGGTAAATCCTTTCCATTGGGGATAGAATCTCTTTTGACGAAGAAGAAACGCTGTTTCCAGTTGGTGTCGTTCTTGGTCGCTTTAAAAATTGGGTGTTCTTCACCAGGCTTACGTTTGAACAAGTATCGGTGGGATCCAAAGGTAGTGAGATCATACATCTCGGCCAGCTCTGACATTCCTAGGTCAATCCCCTCCTGCTCAATGATCCTCTCAAGGGTACACAAAACCCTCCAGATCATTGGCATAGCTTGGATATAAGAAATGCCAGTAAGAGAGAAGAAGGATTGGGTAAAGGCTGGAAAAGGATATGTATAGCCTATGGTGAACGGGGTAACAGGAAAGGCAATCCAAGTTTCAGAAACATGATCACTCAAGGCGGTGGGATCAAAGGATTTGAATACGGTGTTCGCTAGGAAGCAATAACGGATTCTATCGATCTGTGGATCAGTGAAACAACAACGTTCTTTTGCGGAATCTTTGATGATCCTTTGACTTTTTAGAGGGCTGTTCTTCTGGTGATCCTTAGCGGGAGAATTCCGGAGCATCATTTTCGACGAGACGATGATAAAAGAAGTAAAACAGAGTAAGAGAAGGAAGAAGAAGAAAAGAGAATACCTGATCGATCTTCGGATGAGAATTTAAAGGCAGTTTCTCTTAGATTTAAATGCAAATTGATCCTATCTCTAACTCCTATTTATAGTCATGATCTTGCAGGGTAAGTCACCTCAGTGACGTCAGGATTGCAACGGATAGTTCGATTTTAACGGCTATATATCCGTTAGTTTGTTGCGGATAAGATTGACAAAATATAACTCATATATATTACATAATAACTCCTTATATTTTGGGGGCAATTGTTAGGGGAGGATTTCCTAATGACCTGTGATCCTCAAGTGTTATCCTGTTTGGTGATCCTTACTTCTATGACAGATAGTGATCCTCAGAAGTGCTTCAGGATCAGTATCATGAATCATCCTAAGGATCCTTATACTAACGATTGTTCACTTTGAATTCGGTATTGATTTGCAGGAGTACCGGCTTGGACTTGGTCAGGGCGATATTCCTGGAGCATATTCCCTTCAATTCTGCACGTGCTTGACCATTGTGAACATTGTGGAGAACGTGGGGAGAAGGCACGAAATGCGGATAGTTAGTTAGGATAGATATTTTCTATTTTTAAAGGGGATAGCGAGCTATTTTTAGAACACTTGGCTATTTTTTGGCTACACACACTCGTACAACTGCACTCATCAGCTTACGGCAAAACACTTAGCAATTTTCATATATTTCTACACGATACACTATAGTAATCCTTGTACCTAGCTCGCTATCATCCGAAGTTGTAAAAGAATTATTGTTTAATTTGAGTTGGTGATCGGTAGTTTCCATCACCCGAGGTTTTTTATGCCGGAGATCATTCATTGATCAAGGGCTTTTTCCTCGTATAAATCTTTGTGTCACTTGTGCAATTTATTTCTGAGTGATCCTCATTGTTGTTTACCAATTCAAGCATCATACCCCGTAACAGAGAGTTTGGTTGCATTACCCTTGTCTGGTTTTTAACCAAAACACTTCTAATGAATACTGGGCAGAAAAATACAGAAAAATTGCAAAAGCTGAAGAAGAGAAATAGAAGAAATATGAAGAAGAAGAAGAACAGGAACAAGCTGAAGCTGAGAAAAAGAAAAAGACTAAAGAAGAAGTTCCTATAAGAATAGTCAAAGAAGTTCCAGAATTTGAAATCGAAACAGATGCTGAGGCAGTCAAAGTTCCTGAGAAGTGCATGAATTGTGATTCTCTGATAAAGCAAAACAATGAGTTACTACACAACATAAAAAGGTTGAAAGAATCATATGATACATTGAACAGAGAAATGAATAAGTACAACGTTTCAAGTAGTGAACAAGCTGTAGCAATGAATATACTCAAAGGAGCATACATGAGACAGCTTGACAATGTCAACTACTACACAGAGAAGTGTGCTGAGCTGGAATTGAGGTTGGCAACACAAAGAATTGAAACTAAAAGAGTTAACAATTTATTGAAAAGTTACTCATGTTCTAATTTTGTAGTTGACAGGATTTACCCAATTGTGGAAAAATTGAAGACGTTTGAGGAAGAGAAGACTTCGGAAGAAAAGAAGTCCGAGACAAAAGAAGATGATGGAGTGGAAATTTCTGGTAAGAAACCAAGTGTTGTCTACAATAGATGTCCACCTCCTGTTGAAAATGGATATTCTCCTCGAAATCCAAATTCCGAAAGAGTCGAAAAGGCAACTAACTTACAGTGGGAGTCTGGGTCGTCAGATAATTTGCCAGAAAATATTGATGTTACGTTCACATCGTCCGACACTGATCACGAGTCCAAGTTGATAAAAAGTGTGGTCGATCAGGTGTTGGATAAAGATGACATTGAGGAGTCAAAAACGGAGTCCAAATCCAAGTCAAAGTCTGAGTCCGACATGTCAAACTCAACAATCAAAAAGGACAAACGGGTTTATGATAAAGAATTTTTGTTATCAAAATCTAATTTGAATGACGAACCGGTCAAAGTAGCTTATACTTTGAAAGATTCTGACAAATTATATTCTGATGAGATTTTTCCAATAAGAAATGTTAAATTGGAATGATTCAAAAGGTTTTCAAAATCACAGAAATTAATATTTCTGAAATAAAAGATTTAAATCTTTCTGGAAAACCTAAACAATACACTTCAAGAGATCAACAAAGAATAAACAAGAAAATGGGTTACAATTATGGTTATAGTTTTCAAAAGAAACCAAACCATAATGGTAATTTCAAAAAGAAAGGTTTAGGATTTAATCAACAAAAACAATTATAAAAATGAAAAAGTTTATAAACCAAAAACTGTGTTTGTTTCAGGAAAAACTTCAGAAGCTGAGAAATAGCAAGCATTCGGGAAGCAGACAAACCAAGAATTTCTTGCCAAGAAGCAAGAAGAAATGAAACAAAGTGTTGTTCAAAAGAAACTAGAGACGAGAACCTGTTTTAACTGCAAAATAGTTGGTCACATTGCCAGGAATTGTCCAAAGGCAATCAACATACAACAGGAAGTCTCTGGTAAACTGAAAGAAAAAGTTGTTGATGAAACTAAACTACCAACCAGAAAATTTAATGGTTTTGAAAACTCAATATTTGAGGTCGGTGAGTGTTCAAAGAATGTTTTAAAAGGAAAAGAAAATCTGAAAAATCAAAAATGGGTGGTTAAAGGTTCAGGAAGTAGTTCTAGCAATGAATCTGATTTATCCAAATTAGAGAAGCTATCTACTGGTGATGAATCTGTCTCCACAAAGACAGAGGAGCCACATATTGTTGTCAAAGATGAGAAAAAAGTTCCACCAGTGGATGATGAAAATTTTCCACCACTGAAGGCTGAGAATCTAAGATCCAAAATCGGCAAAGTTGAAATTTCAAATCAATTCTATTCTGGAAAGAATAAATTTGATGTTGAAAAAACTTTCAACGGAAATGTGAAACACATTTTTGGAAAAATGGTCATTGGTAAGGCCAAAGGAGTGAAAGAATTCTATGCTTCCAAAATGAATGTTCATAAGTTTGTTGAAAGTAATGGTGAAGAAGATGTTGTTACACCCAAGGATGGTCAGGCTTGGGTGGATATATTTTTCAAAGAATAAAAACCTGACTTGCCGGAGCTCCCAAGTTGGTAATCGCGGAGCATGAATCGGCATCATTCTGAAAATGTTTTTGGAAAGGTAAAATTGAAAAGTGTGAATTACCGGAACTCCCAGGTTGGTAAGTGTGGAGTAGGAATCGGCATCTTGAGAATTCAACCAACAAGTGGTAATTGGTTGAAAAGCATTTTTGTTAGTGGTTGGTTTTTGATCTTACTAGTGGTTATTCAAGGTCATTAAGTTGAACTTGATTTAACTATCATTATAAAAAGGAAAGAAACAATGTGATGATCTTACCCCATTTCCTACAAGTGGTAAAATCAACAAACTAATTTTCCGGAAAAACCATTTTGATTAAAACAAACTTAAGTGTTTTGAAATCATAATGGGAAAATAGTTTGTTGTAAGGGGGAGTTATGATTGTTTATGCCAAGTGGATGGAGAATTGAGGCGATTCGATATCGGTTGTCATGTTCTTGTACAGTTTGTTTTAAATTTTCTTTAAATGTGTTTGAATTTTAGGGGGAGTAAAATTTTAAAATTTCAGAAAATCCAAAAACATTAGAAAATTTGAAAATGTCAAAAACATGATAAAATGGAAAATGAGTTTTTGTTGCATAAAAGAGGAAATGATAGTACATCAGTGGACTATCACAACACGCTAAGGAAATGTAAAGTAAAAAATGTGATAAACAATCTCACTGATGATGTGTCAGTAGGTTTTTGCACATTTAGTAGACTGTATTCGAGATATAAACCTAAATTTCAAACTTGCTTATATCGTGGGTAACATTTCTTGGATATATGGGTAACCCCCGAAATCTTGTTTGAAAAGTCCCTCTTTCTGAGATACTAGGTCTTTATACTCAGTGATATCTGGGGTATTATCCCGGGACTTCTGCTGAATGGAAATTCTGACCTAGTCCCCGTATAATACTTTGCAAATTGCTTGAAATATAAGTGCCGCCCTCAGCAAAATGATTAAACAATAAAATTGATAATCATTGCTGTTGAAGAAAAGATCCTCTAAAGGGGACACACCAAAAGTCGAAGCCGTCATCTCTCTGTTGAACGGAAGTTCCGACCTGAGCTCTCACGGCTCTCGCAATTTAACCCTTCTACAGATATCATCTTGTAGGTCCCCTTGATGTATGGATCGTCACAGAATTGTATATCTAACCTAGAGTGCGGAATCCTCTAGATCAGATTTGTTATAGAAACGAGTAGAAAACAGAATTCACAATCAAACAGGTCTTCTATTGATTATCCAAACGAAACGTTCTACAACTAACTCAAGACCTCACAACCTCACAACCACTATCTGTGATCTTGTCTAAGAACCCTAAATTTCGAAATTCTTCTCTCTCTCTAGACTTTCTCTCTCTAAAATTCTGTAACTTCTAAAACCCTAATCACAAAAACATGTTTATATACCACATGTTTGTGAACTGGGCTTCCTACATGGACTAGGCCATTTTCCAAGCCCATTACAATAATAAACTCACTAACCAATTAGCTAAGCCCAATACAAAATATCCAAAGACTAAATAATCAAACTATTAAGCTGTTGTCACAGAATATGCACCAACAGACTCCCCCTTGACAATAGCTTCATAGTGTAACTTTGTCTTCAAACATCTTGTGTTCTTTTGGTCTTTGGATAACGTCAGCTACACAGCTTCTGACATCAACAGACTCCCCCTTAGCTGATGCTTCCAATCTCCAAAACTTTCATTCACTGTAGATCAGTTAGCTAGCAATCGTTGGTTAAGTAAGTAAGATCCAACTCTTCTATATCTCTTTCTCTGCAATGTAGTAGAAGGATCCTACCATGCATCTTCACACATTCTGCATTTCACTTTCAATCTGCACTTTACTTGTATTCTGCACTTCATTTTGATAATTGCATCAATCTGTTTAGCAACACAAGCAAGCGAAAAACCATTAGTCTTTTTCACATTTAAAGATAAACCAATATTTTATCTTAATTTGCAAAAATAACTACCTGTCAGTTCAAAATGGAAGTCTTTTAAAAAGAAAATATTTTTGGTATTTTTGATATTTTAAGAAAGCAGTAAACTATTTACAAAAGCAATAAACACTCTATTTTTGTGAGAATCATTGGTAAGAAGATCATATCAGCACAATCAAACTGTTTCACACAATTAGATAATTCTTTATTTAATTTTACGTGAAAAGCAGTCCAAGACGATTACCAGTATGTTTGTCCACTTAAACAAAATGCATGAACATTTCAAGTACCATTACCGTATGATGCGTTAAGGTAATTTTATTTATACTGAAATATTAGTGTGTCCCACTTCAGGATATACCCCCGCCATCAAGGTATGCACAAAAATTCATCGTAGTAGGTGAGTATACTGAATTCATCCGTTTTGTTTTACAACGATAGATAATTGGTGAATAGGTCAGTACTTCCGTACAACAAAGAGACCAAAATATCTTATCGAGGGCTATGACAAATACCATTTTTTGGTATGATTTATTCTTTTTGCACTTTTTGAATGACTCTCTATGAGAGCTTCTTCATTTTCAAGGTTTTGGCATTTTTAGCTCTTTTAAGATATCCTGGGTGTGTCTAGGTCAGCATGTGTCTGGATGCAGCAGAAGGACACCCCTGATATCCCCAGATGAAATAACAGTATAAAGACCCAAAACCTCAGATTTTGGCAATCTATCAACGCAAGAATTAAGGTCATTAAACCATACACCTCTGATGTGTTCCCCACTCATATTCAGTTCATTTAGGTTTACATCACATTGGTAAGTTGATTATTTCATGCTTTTTGCCTACTGGTACATCATATAATGAAGCTGCTATCACACTTAAGCAATTTAGGTTCAATTTCAGTGTGACAGTCTAACTTGCTGATGTACTATCATTTCTTCTTTTTCACACAGTGATAACTCATTTTTGATTTTTTATTTTTTTACGTTTTTTTTATTTTTTAATGTTTTTGTATTTTTTTTAAATTTTAAATTATTACTCCTCCTAAACTCACGCACTAAGTAAACTCTTTTTGGCTTAGGGAAATTTCTCCCCCTAAATTTTTGTTTTTATGGTGCAAGTTTTAAAAACACAAATTTAAATCACAAACAGACTCCCACTTCAATCTGGCAATAAGTTTTTGACCAATAAATCATCAATCAATCACTAAAGTAAATAGTTAGTTACCAATTTTAACCTACTATTCACCTCAGATGCTTTACAGGAACAACCACTGTTGATCAACAGTCCTTCTTGGTCATCCTGCACAATCTCAACAACTTAGTTAGACTTAACAACCCAAACCTGACCGGTTTTGGGTCGACCATGTAAATCCACATAAGATGCTTCTAACCAATATCCATCACACCTTTCTGGTGTCTTGGATGTTGTACTCGTTGTTGAACAAGATTTATAACTTCCACTAGGTCTTTGATCACGAGAGTTCCAATAAAATCTCGGATTTTCCGACCTTTGAAAATTATTATCTTGATACCTTCTTCTCACATTATTAAACCATGAATTTTTAAAAAAAATTGGATATTGCTGAACATTTGAGTTACTAAAACCCCTATGTTTGTTTCTTCTTTGAAAATTTCGATTACCAAAAGTCTGGAATCGATTTTGATATCCAAAATTTCTGCTTTTATTTTGAAACCGATTTGATTTACCATTAAAATGACTAAATTGTGTAGAATTGCTTCTTGGTCTATCAAATCTTCTTGATGTTGAAGTTTTAAATTGAAATCTTGGTTGATTACGTTGACAATGTTGTTGCACATTTCATCAAATATTTGGTTACCTTTCTTCAAAGGACAACAACTTGCCACGTGCCCTTTGTTGTGACATTTAAAACAAGATTTTGTCTTATAATTTCTCTTTTTCTTAAATCTCTTTTTAAATGTTTTCTTTTTTTCCTCTTCAGTATCCTCATCCGATCTATGAGGTGTACTGTCAGACTCAACAGATTCTTTCAAAGAAACTGGACTACTTGGTAAGTCCACAGTTATCGGATCTACTACAGCTGGTGTAGTAGGCACAAAGTCAGTTAGCTCATTCTCATCAGGTAAAAAAGAGTAGTCTTGATTTTTAGAAGATGAGGCTTTACTAAACCCCAAACCCTTTTTATCATTACTCTTTTTCAAACTTTTTTGAATGTGAGTCCTAACTAATGAAGAATTTCCAAATTTGTCTAACTTTCCTTTAAGTTCGACAATTTGGTCTTGTGCAATGGCCAATTCCCTGCACTTATTAGAAAATTCATTAGTTTTGTCCTTCACAGTTTCACGAGCCAAATCAATGACCTGTAACAGTTCATTGACTTTGCTTGTTAAACTGTTGATTTCCCGTTCATTTGATTTGAGTTTATTTAAACAATCTGACTCTCTTTTGATCAAAAGAACATTTGACTCTTTTAATTTTTCCAATTCAGCTAACAAAATTTTGTTCTGCTCCGATAGGCTGTTAACTTTACCATGTAGTTCAGTGCAATTATGACATGTATGACTTAGAGGTTCTGATGTTACCTTCACCTCTGTTGTAAGTTCATTCACACCATTCATGCACTTTGAAACTTCTGCAGCCTTCTTCTCAACAGCTTTCTTCTTCTCTTCTACCACAACATCTGCATTTCCCTGATAATGCTTTTCTAATGCATCCCACATATCCTTTGAATTAGTGTACTTCTTGAAGGTATGCTTGATGCTATCAGGTAAGGACATTTTTATTGCAGCTAAAGCTTTCTTCTCAGCATCAACCACCTGTCTCTCAGATTCATCCATCTTCTCATAAGAAATCACTTTAACTCTTCCTTCAATACGCCGCGTAGGAGCAACATAGCCATCTATCATACAATACCACATTCTGGTATCTTCACTCTTCACAACCGATTCAAACTCCTCCTTCCAGACAGCATATTCTTTAACGTTTCTCAGCATTGGCCAATTCTTAACAGTCTCACTGACCTTATCCATTTTAACCATCTTAAAACAAGTTTTACCGTAACCGTACTGATAAAACCATACAATATTTTTCCGAAAACAACTTTTACCAAATTATACCGTTAGAATCGTCTCGAAAAAATGAATCCAATGATATATAATGTCGAAAACCCAATTCGGAAATTTCCAGACTTTTTGTCCTAAAAATCCAACGAACCCACCCGTACAAACGGTTTAGTCAAATGAGCTACGGATCACTTTCTATTCACGAAAACGTTAATTCCTCTATACGTATCTAATTCCTCCACGAAATTAAATACTCCACCTTTCAATTCCTCTAGCTAATTTTGCTGGCAAACCAAGTTAATTATGCTAGGTCACGCTAATTATGCTGGCAAACCAAGTTAATTATGCTGATAGAGTAATTATAATTATGCTGGTAGAGTAGATATAATTATGCTGAATTTTTAAATTCGCAGGAACAAATTCGCTGATTAATTCCTCTGATCACTTAAATTCGCTGGGTAATTATGCTGCCTTAATTTCGCTGGTTAATTATGCTAGCTGCTCAAATTCGCTGGTGAATAATTTCGCTAGCACGACGTCTAGTAACTTCGCCGATCACCGTAATAATGTCGCTGAGGACAATTAAAATGGTCACCAAAGTCGCCTTTGGATTTTAGTTTCGCCGGTCACCGATGTTAAATTTGCTGGATCAGATAATTCCTCTGATTTGTCAGCGGAATTGTTAATTATGCTGGCAAATTTAGGAAACTCAATATGTTTGAAATTTCTGAAGATTTTTCAGATTCTTTTAACAGCTTCCTGCAAAACGAAACACCAAAATCAGCACAAATTTTCGAAATTTATGAAGAACACGAAGAACAATCTTCGAATCTTCAAGACTTTCTTGCCAAAATCCTTCGAAAATCAACCAAACCTGCAACCAAAAACACTTTAAACAACAAAATTAAATATGCAAACAGATCAAACAACCCTAAAATTTTCGAAAATTATATCAAACCCAAACAAAATTTCGAAACCCTAGTTTTCAGGTTTCAAAATTTTCGAAATTTCTCAATCTTCCACCCGAATCTGCAGTCTCAATTCTGAACCGAGCTTTTTCAAGAGCCTAATGCTCTGATACCAATTGTAGGTCCCCTTGATGTATGGATCGTCACAGAATTGTATATCTAACCTAGAGTGCGGAATCCTCTAGATCAGATTTGTTATAGAAACGAGTAGAAAACAGAATTCACAATCAAATGGGTCTTCTATTGATTATCCAAATGAAATGTTTTACAACCAACTCAAGACCTCACAACCTCACAGCCACTATCTGTGATCTTGTCTAAGAACCCTAAATTTCAAAATTCTTTTCTCTCTCTAGACTTTCTCTCTCTAAAATTCTCTAACTTCTAAAACCCTAATCACAAAAACATGTTTATATACCACATGTTTGTGAACTTGGCTTCCTAGATGGACTAGGCCATTTTCCAAGCCCATTACAATAATAAACTCACTAACCAATAAGCTAAGCCTAATACAAAATATCCAAAGACTAAATAATCAAACTATTAAGTTGTTGTCACAGAATATGCACCAACACATCTATGTATACTCACCTGTAAGACTGAATATTAGGATCTGGATACGGGAGTATATTCAAGTGATGGGACACGCGAATAAGTTTAAGTATCTAAGACACTAATCTCGTATCTCGAAACAGTTGAACTTTGGGTGAAAATTTAAGTGGACCAGTATACTGACAATCTAGGTGAATTGTTTTAGAACTTAAAATGAAATCAAGCTTAACGGTGTTAGTGATTTGTCTCAAAAACTGATATGATCCTCTTGCACAAACTCACAAAAATATTGTTTGTAAATATTTCTTTACTGCATTTATATTCATTCAAAAATCTAAAAAGATTTTAGTGTGTTTTAGCATATATTTTGAGAAATTCAAAAAGATTTTCGACAACTGATGTTGAAAAGTTGATGTGTGAAAATGATTGTATTTTACAAATGATTTTTAACGAATAAATCATTCTTGAATATTTCTTGAAAATAGTTTCTAAATATTAAAGATTTAAACTTTGAGAAACTTATGTGTGTGGTAGAGAACATGCAGATATGAAGATTGTTTAAAGCCAGATTCTGATATCTGAACAGATAGTGATTTCCAGACTGCGATCCCAGCAAATTGATAGGGGGAGTCTGAAGACATCAAGAGGGAATGTAAAAGAGTAGAAAGCCAGATAGAGATTCTGAAGATAGAAGAAAAGATAGGGATTGAGTAAGGATGCTTACAGTGAAAAATACTTTGTAGAGAGCGAGCAGACTGATAAAGACTGAAGGTTTGACAACCGAAGACTCGACACTGAAGACTCCGTCAACATCCGAGGGGGAGTTTGTTGGTGCATCCATCTGTCGACTTCGTCTTGTATCGAGTCTTGTATAGTTCTAGATAAATTAGGGCTCAGAAATCAAGAAAATGGAAATTAATGGTGATTTCGCTTGAAATGACACCAAGTCATGTTCAAGCGAAATCATAATCTTTCTGATTCCGCTCGAGAGTATTTGTAATGATTTCGCTTGAGTTTATCATTGTAATTCCGCTTGAAACATGTTCAAGCTGAATCTCATCTACTATATATAGGTGTCTTCAAGCGAAATCAGTTATAAGTTCTTTCG
Source organism: Helianthus annuus (assembly GCF_002127325.2). Classification (NCBI taxonomy): domain Eukaryota; kingdom Viridiplantae; phylum Streptophyta; class Magnoliopsida; order Asterales; family Asteraceae; genus Helianthus; species Helianthus annuus. Next base: position 43,872,194 of record NC_035440.2, read on the forward strand.
GTTTGCAACGAAATGCTGTCGAAGTGTTGACTTGTTGTAAAACAGATTTATATCAATAATATATACAGTTTTAAGTGATTTGCATGCTGAATTGACCTCATTTTGTTTGTTTCCGCCGTTCAAACTGAGTAAAACTCTTCTGATCGACTCGTTTGGGTCTGAAAACGATCCTACACATCAGTCAGGATACCCAAGGGAACCCAAATACCAATACTTCACATCCTATATCCTGTCGGGGATCTCTTCAAGGCTCAGGATAAGGAGGTAACCAACGTTCAAGATCCTGGTCATGATCCTGATGAGAATACTAAATCCTGGACTGCTCCTATCATGAAATATCTCAAGGAAGGACATATCCCTAAGGATGAAAATCCTAAGGCGTTTAGAATGAAGGTATCACAATTCACCGTTATAAATAATGTTTTGTATAAGAAATCTCTTGCAGGACCATACCTGAGATGCTTGGAAGATCTTGAAGCTAAAAAAGTGCTTCAGGATATACATGAAGGGGATTGTGGTAACCACACTAGGGGAAGGTCGTTATTCTCAAAAGTATTGAGAACAGGATATTATTAGCCAACAATGAAGAAAGATGCTGCAGAATATGCTCGAAGATGTGATGCATGTCAAAGGCACAGTAACATATTACATCAACCAGCTGAACCGTTGTATCCTATAGCTTCCCCTTAGCCATTCATGAAGTGGGGAATGGACATAGTGGGAAAGTTGTCGAAAGCTCCAGTAGGAAAAGTCTTTATGCTGGCAATGACTGACTATTTTTCTAAATGGGTTGAAGCTGAAGCATTTGTCTAAGTTAGAGACCAAGAAGTAGTATCCTTCATAAAAAGGAATATCCTGACCAGGTTTGGGGTACCAGCGGAGATAATCTGTGACAATGGTTCTCAGTTCATAAGTAAGAGGACTACTGACTTTTGCAAGAGCCGGGGAATCAAAATGATCACATCTACTCTGGTACATCCTCAAGCAAATGGACAAGCAGAATCCTCGAACAAGATAATTGTCAACAACCTGAAAAAGAGACTAGGAGCTAAAAAAGGAAGATGGGCAGAAGAGCTACCCTTTGTTTTATGGGCTGATAGAACAACAATAAAGAGTGCAACTGGCCAAACTCCATTCTCCTTAGTATTTGGAGCAGAAGCGGTGATCCCAATAGAAATGGTGATACCTATGATGTGCACAAAATGCAACATATAAATTACATCAATTGTGGCATAAAACTAACCCTTTTTAGTACTAATGTTGGAAAAAGTGTGCTTTTGTCTTCCTTTTGTATTTTCAGGATTAAATGAGCTCAAATGAACAAAAGAAGCAAAAAGGCTGCTAAATCTAAAATAAATACGAGAAAAGGAACAAATGTGGCATGCCCGACCTCTCGACAGCATCTTCCCAAGCAAAACAAGAAGGCAGAAGACTGAACACGCCCCGTGCTCAGTGAGCACGGTGGCGTGCCCAAGTGTCAGCAGAAAAGACAAAGTGGTAGAAGCTTCTATTGCCCACCACGAGGCCGTGCCCAGCGGACACGGGGCCATGGTCAACTATAAGATTCACAAAATCCAGGCAAATCTTGATAGTACAGATATGCTTCTACACACGTGGTCGTGCTCAGCGGACACGGGGGCGTGGTCAACTACTGCAGGCGCATTTAATGGAATTGCAATTAATGAAGAGAGAGAGTCGGATTGGCACGGGGCCGTGCCCAGTGGACACGGGGCTGTGCCCGAGCTTTTGTTCAGCCTATAAATAGGAGTGCTTGGAGCTCTTGCAACTCATCCCTTGGCACACCACCTCTCTCACACTTCATCCACCACCCACCACCATCACAACACCATCATTCACCACCATCATCCATTGTCCATCATAGAGTGTGTGAGTCATCTCGGGATCCAAGATTTATCGTAAGAGTTCTTGACAATCAAAGGCCATGTTTTCCTAAGTCTCTTACATCACTTGGTGAAGACAAGTGTAATACTTTTTATTTTTAATCTTTTGCACTTTTTTATTGGTTTTGTATTAATGACTTTAATTACTAGTTTCTTATGTTGAAGGTGATTCTTCCTTATCGTTTGTCCGTGGTGTCTTGGCATTATTAGACTGTCTATATAAAATAAAAGATTTTCACCATTCATATCTCCACGGTCTATATTGAGGTATGTTGGCTACCTGGTCGGGGGTTAAGGGAACGGTTTGGTAAGAGTCTTGCCATTTTTCAGTGTATAGATCTTGCAAAGGACCTGGGTCAAATTTAGTAGGACCTCCTTCAATACCCATCGGTATTGGATGGCGGGGGTCCAAACTCTTTGATCCCCTCATAAGTTAAACTACTATAAAAACTTTAACCTGGCTACTTAGGACTGTATCCCTGCTGACTCAGACTACTTAGCCGAGGGTAACGTCGCCTTCAAAAGAGGGGCCTACCACATTATGCATTAATAACTTAATTACTTATCTTTCAATAATCCGACCCTTTAGGATTGTATCCTTGCTGACTCAAACTACTAGGTTGAGGGTAACGTCACCTTCAAAAGAGGGGCCTACTACAATAACTAAGATAATCTTTTAAACAAGTGCAAAAGTGCGAAAATAATCAAAGGTTACACTACACATGAGTCGGATCCAAGTGAATCATCTTGTCTATCTGTTTTTATTTTTATTTTCGGCATTTTAGTTATTTTTATTTTTCTAGTTTAAAAACCTTTTTCTAACTTTTGATTTGATTAGACGTTGAGGATAAACCGGTACTAAAAGCTCTTGTGTCCTTGGACGACCTCGGTATCTTACCAACACTATACTACGTCCACGATGGGTGCACTTGCCCATATGTGTGTTTAGTGTTAGTAAATATCGTGTTTTATAAATTTAAAACTTGGCTAAAAGGTGTAAAAAGGGCTTAACATATACACCTAAAATATAACACACTTCACGCACATCAACCTACAACAAGATCTAATCTCCGGGATCCTGAGCAGAATCTTGAAGCTCTGTGCCAAGAATTAGACACTGTGAATGAGACAAGAGATGCAACAAAGCTAAGGATGGCAACATATCAACAGAGGATATCCAGAGCATATAACAAGAATATAAGGACTAGAAGGTTTCAAGTTGGGGATTGGGTGTTAAGAAAGGCTTTTCAGAATACTACTAATCCTGCTGATGGGAAGTTAGCTCCAAAATGGGAAGGACCCTATGAGATTGAATTGGAATCAGGAAAACGGAGCATACCGACTCAAGAATATGGAGGGGGATATGCTACCAATATCCTGGAAAGCTATACACCTAAAGCTCTATTTCAAGTGAGTTTAGAATTTAATTTCTAACTCAGGATGGTATGAATTCTATCTCTTTTAAATATGTTTGAATTTATTTATTCTTTTGAATCTAATACTGACTTAAGCATCGGAGGGGTGTTAGCCAGGCTAACACCCACCTTAGTTTAAGGTTGTTTTGCAGAAGATGCTCCGGGATATACCTCCAGGATATACACTCAGGATAATTCGGAAGATTAGAGGATTGGCCCCCTCTCTCACGTTTAAGGGATCCTGATCCCTTCACAGGTTTAAAGGTATTCACCTTTCTCTCGAATTGGGTTTAAACACCCCGCCTGGAGCACAAGTTATCCAGGGATTGTTCTAGATAGCGGGACCAGTCCATGTAAAAGTGGCTGACAATTTCGTTATTGTTGGCTATATCCTGGATCCTCAACGTATATGAGGATTGATCACCCTCTCTCACGAAAGAGTGTTTTTATACTCTCTAAGGTTTAAAGGTTTTCACCTTTCTAAGTCTTGGAGTTTATACACTCCTGCTCGTAGCGCATAAAAATTAGGGTTTATCCCCAGCGTATTAAGGGTTTATCCCCAGGGTATTCAGGATTTATCCACAGGAAAGCTAAAGTATGACTATGTTTGCAAATATGTTGAACACAGGGGACATACATTATACAATTCAAAGGATGGATTCAAACTAATAAATGTGCACTAGGGACATTCCTAGGATGGAAGATTGGGATTGACTCTCTAGGAATGTTCGGTATGGTCTCCTCTTTTTATAACCTAAGTTTTATGAGTTATGTGACAATATCCTGACCATGATATCTCTCAGGATACTCTCAGAATATGTTCCGAAAAATGTTCAAAGGAAACTGTTTTTAGGATAAAATTTATGCAATAAAAGTATAGCAACAAAGATAAGGTCAAAAGAGAGTTATATTACTAACATGACAAAAGTTTGTGCTTTTGGTTTCATCTCAAACTGAGATCCATCCACCAAAAGCACAATAAGTTCATAGTTATATTTACATAACAGTTGAAGGTTTCGTCTCAAACCGAAACTCATCCACCTCCAACTGTTATATTGTTCAAAACAGATTATACTAATTGATAACCAAGGGCTTCATCTTGAAACCCAGGACCCATCCACCTTTGGTCATCATATTGTCTAAGTGCAGGAAAGTAAATGGTTTTAAAGACAAGAAAGGTAAATTGTTCAAGCGATCACAACCAAATCTAGAAAAGTAGGCTCCGGCCAAGGAATCAACATCCATCATCGCCCACACAAATGCCCTCACACAGCAGCATCTTCACCAGCCTTCTCCGTCTTCTCAGGCTCAGTATCCTGAGCAGCATCCTCCACAGCATCAGTCCCAGCATCCTTCTCTCCAGCCTTGTCCACCACCTCTGCTGACTTAGAGGACTCACCAGCCTCAGCAGGATACGGCACAGCTTTGCCTCCAAGCTCCTTCAGCTTTGCCACCCAGGATTCAACCGGCCAGGCTGGGCACTCAAGACCTGTCTCCTTGGCCTCATAAGCCATCTTGATACGAGCTTGCAGCAGAGAGACAACGGCTGAGTTTTTGATCCCTTCCCGGAAGGAGACCATGGCCTGTTCATGCTCCATTTGGACGCTTGCCAACTTTATCTCTGCGTCCTGAGTAACCTTCTTCAGCTTATCCTCATAATGCCGGGTCTTGGCTTCAGCAATGGTGCCTTGGTCAGCAACCGTGGTCTCAAGCTGCTTGATCCTAGCCTCTTGAAATTTGGCCGTGCTGCAGGCATCGGTATAGAGGTGAAGCAGATGCTGGAGACCCTGTAAGTCAAAATTCAGGTATGAATCAAAATTCACTAACCAGGATATCCTGTCAGGATACTCTGTCAGGATATTCTATCAGGATATGTGTGCAGGATATAGTATCAGGATATTACATTGTTGAGGAAGGATGTCACTGGCTCCAAGGAATCGGTGAAGCTGAGTTCTTCATAGGAGAACCCTTCAGAGCCTTGGGTGCTAACTTCAGAGCCTTTCCTCTTCTTGGCGGTGGAGGCGCGAGCTCTCGTGTTGGGCTTAGGAGCCGGGAGCGGCTTGGAGCTGGTAGTAGTAGGAGTCTCTTTCTTAACGTTGACTGGAGTGGGGTAACTATCAAGCTCGTCAAGATCCAGGAGGATTGGAACTTTGCTGGAGTCTGTGTACAGGGAGTGAAACTCTTTCCTAAATATCTCAAACCAAAACATGTATGCAGGATATCATGCAGGATCTTTACCAGACATGTTTGCACTGGAAAGTGGACTTGGAGATGATGGAAACGAATTGAAACTTCTTTCAGCCTCTGGGAGGAGTCCGATGGAGGTGCAAGCTTCCTAAAATCAGCTGTATATAAGAAAATAAAAAATTAGTTCAAGATATGAACACAGGATCATCCTAAAACCCTAAATCCTACCCTTTCTCAGCCACTTCACCGGATAATCCGCTCCACCAGGGATTGAGTCTCTTTTTACAAAGAAAAACTTTGATTTCCATTCTTCTTCGTTCCTGGTGGCTTGGAGTATCAGTGGATCGCCGGAAGTGGAATAGAACAAAAATCGACAAGAACCGTGGCATCTAAGCTGGTATGCTAAGGGGAGGTCATGAACGGAAAGGTCAGGGATATGATTCTTCTTGATTTGATCAAGAACGGACAAGACTCGCCAAAGCATCGGCATTGTCTGACTGAAACAGATTTTTGTAGTATTAAAGAACTCGTTGATGAATTCTGGAAAAGGAAATTGCAACCCTAGGGTAAAGGGAAAAGCATTGAAACACAACCACTCGTCGGAAACTATATCCGACCGGATTTCCCAATCGAATGGCCGGAACACCGTCCCTTTCGGGAAGATGCCGGAGGTTTTGAGGGCCGATAGGTGGGCATTATCAAAGGAGCATATTTCCTTCTACGGATCTTGGAGAATATTCTGGTGGATGAACATGGGAGCCGAGTCGCCGGAACTAGATCTTGTCTGTCTTGCCATATAGTCACCGGAATATTGAACATAATGGAGGAAGAAGTTGGAAGTGAGAGAGAAATGTTTACCTTTTTTCTCTTCGATAGAAGTTAAATGATGATGAGGATAAGAAGTTATAGGGATGTAATGAGTAATTGTAGGCTGCGTGGTTACAACCAGTCACATCAAAGTCTTATCTCTTAATTACCTTGTTAATCGTGAAAAAATGTAACCGTTAGTATCAGGATACCTAACGGTAACATTTTTGGGGACAATTGTTATGGGTGAAATTCTGAGCCCATATTCTAGATAATATCCTAAGTTATATCTTGATTATATGAAATCTGTTCATGCCCGGGATGCTGATTCAGGATATTGGAAACATCCTGAATGGTATCCTGAGGATCACTAACGGATTATGTGCAGGAGCGCAAGTCCAAGCTTGCAACGTTCATGAAGACCTTTTCCCCGGAAGACTCGGTCTAAGTTATTCAAAGAAGGAAGTTGAACCCGCTTTACCTGGTCTCCAACGTCTACTAAGGAATATCCAAAGGCATCCCCCATTTATAGGAGATTTTGTTTTCGTTTATTAGCTATAAATAGATGGATAAATCAGATCGAATAGGACACAACACTCACTGCTCTCTAACACATCAACTCTCTCGCAACTCTCATTTTCACAAAAAGCATTGTAACACTTAGCGATCTGATCAATATCCTGCACTGTATCCTGACGTTTAAAGTAATAAGAAGAACAAGGCAGCTGCGATTGTCAGCTCCCGAGGTTTTGTGCCGGTGATCTAGATTGATCAAGGGCTTTCCTCGTATATCTCGTGTCACCCCCCTTTACTTTTTGCTCATTGTTTGATCATAGATATAGCTCGATATCCTGAGCTATATCCTGAAACTGTTTTAGCAAGCAACCAATTTGGCATATTTACAACAATCTATATTCTTAGCACACTACCTCACTTAACTAATTTGATCACTAAATTGCTTAGGTAATTTTTGACCAAAACAATTCCCTTCGGGTAGAGTAAGTACAGGAGCATTACACAAAAGGGTCTTAAGAGTCTGAAAAGATTCCTCTTGCTCGGGACCCCAAGCAAAATGTCTCTCTTTTTGGGTCAACGAAGTGAGAGGCACAACAATCTTAGAAAAGTCCGAGATGGATCGGCGGTAATAACCTGCCAATCTTAGAAATGAACGAATCTCAGATGCGGATTTAGGCGTACTCCAGTTCTTCACAGCTTCGATTTTGGACGGGTCAACATGAATACCTTGCTTACTAACGACATGACCAAGAAATTGCACCTCATCGATCCAAAACTCACACTTAGAAAATTTTGCATACAGACGTTCACCACGTAAGAGTTCAAGCATTAAGCGTAAATGCCGAGCATGATCAGCTTTAGACTTAGAATAAATGAGAATATCGTCGATAAAGACTATCACAAAACGATCCGCATAGGGTTTGCATACACGATTCATAAGATCTATGAACACAGCGGGTGCATTGGTCAATCCAAAAGGCATGACCACGAACTCGTAGTGCCCATAACGAGTACGAAATGCGGTCTTGGGTACATCATCCTCGAGTACACGAAGCTGATGATATCCAGAATGAAGATCGATTTTCGAGAAACAGTACGTGCCTTGTAGTTGGTCAAATAGATCATCAATACGAGGGAGAGGATAATGATTCTTAATGGTAAGCTTATTAAGTTCATGGTAGTCGATACACATACGATATGAACCATCTTTCTTCTTGACGAACAGCACGGGAGCACCCCACGGGGAGGTACTTGGACGAATAAAACCCTTGTCGAGCAGTTCCTGTAGTTGACTGTATAATTCTTGCATCTCGGAAGGTGCAAGACGATAGGGGGCTCTGGCGACAGGAGTCGCACCAGGTATGAGATCAATATGAAAGTCAATGGATCTAGGAGGAGGAAGACCGGGTAGATCTTCAGGAAAGACATCAGGGAAATCACACACTATTGGGACATTGCTTGTGTTCTTCCCTTTGCCCTTTTGTTCCACTATGTGGGCCAAGAAGGCAAAGTTCTGTTTACCTAAGCATCTATTCACCTATATGCATGACATCAGCCTTAGTCATTTCGAAGGTCGGTCTCCATAGACGTGCAAAATATCACCGGACGGAAGAGGTAGACGAACAAACTTCTCGTGACAAGCAATCTTGGCATGATTCTTATGTAACCAATCCATACCGATAATGACATCAAAACTACCCAATTGCATGGATATTAGATCAATAGGAAAGACGTGATCGTTAAGAGTCAGGGAACAATCACGCAAAATAGAATCAACAAGAATCGACTTACCGTTGGCGACCTCAATAGAGAATGACTCAGGTAACTTGGAGCATGTACAGTTTATCAAAGACTCAAATTCCACGGACACAAAACTTCTATCGGCACCAGTATCAAATAGAATCGAAGCATAAAGGTTATTCATAAGAAACGTACCATTGACAACATCATTGTCATTACGAGCCTGATTAGCATTTAGGTTGAACGCTCGTCCACGAGCGGCTGGCTGCTGGTCCTGGTTCAGCTGAGGACACTGGTTACGGAGATGAATAGTGTCTCCACACTTGTAGCATGCACGAACAGCATTGATTGGCCTTGGATTCTGCAGGGGAGCTGGAGGTGCTGGTAAGGCTGCCTGAGCTGGGGCTTGTTGAGCTTGTTGGGCTGGGTTAGTTTGACGGCAATAAGGAGTCGTGTGACCATAGCGATTGCAGTTGGTGCACAGACGACATGCAGAGTGAGCAGGGTGATGAAAGTTGCAAGTTGCACAATTTGGGTGAGACCCAGTGTACTGCTTCTTGACTTCAGGAACAACAGTGAATGGAGCAGCAGCAGCAGGTTTAGCAGCAGGGTTTACAGAAGGAACAATAGCGTTGCATCCTGAACCCTGAGACTTTCGCCTCTTGTTCTTGCTGCCACTTGACTGCTGGGTAACTTGGTGTGCAAATTAAGATGGAGCAAAGTTAGCAAACTGCTTTTCACGGATGCGGTTATTGTTGAGACTAGCTGCAAGACGGTAGACTTCCTCAATAGTTTCCACTTGAGCTGCTTCAATAGAATCACGCATAGCAGGAGGTAGACCATTGATGTACTTTGTTATCATCCACTTGGGAGTAGAAACCAAGTGAGGAACGATCAAACTGAGCTACTTGAAATGGGTAGTATAAGCCAGATTATCGTCACCAATCTGCTTCAACTGCCAAAACTCCTCTTCAAGCTTCAGTTGTTCATGGGGAGGGCAGAACTCAAGCATCATTAGCTCTCGCACCTCAGCCCATGGAAGAGCATAGGCTTCTTCAGTAGAACGGATGTTTCTCTCCTAACAATACCCCCGAGAATAATGGGGAGGTGCATCTCCTATAGCGCTACTATTGTTAAGGCGGAACTACACACCTCTGGATTAAACGTTACATAGCACAAAGAATCAAGAATCTCAAGTTTCACGTACACATAGGATAGAGTTTAGATTCAAAAGTATCAAGTTTCAGAGTTTATAGAATACATGTTACATCCCAAAGTTTAAAACAAAAAGGGATCGAGTATACTCACAGTGATTGCTTAACAGTTAAGACCGTTATTGAATCAAAGGGAGCTCTTTTAGAATTAGCCTGATTAGATTACAATAGATAAGAGTCGGACAGAATAACGAGATTGCACAAAGTGTCGGATCAGTCACTGGATCGGATGGCTGTCCGATCGGATGGTCATCCGATCGGATTGCCAGTCGATGGAGGTGACAATGTGTGAGGTAACGGATGGCAACCCGATCGGATGGCTATCCGATCGGATTGCAACTCGATTCAAGTGTAATTGTTGCTAAGTGTCTTGGTTACTTTGATCGAATGGCTGCTCGATCGGATGGCTATCCGATCGGATTGCCATTCGATCAAAGGTTCCAAAGCTTCAAGTTTCTAAAAAAGTTTCTAAGTGTTAAAAGGGGTATGAGACAAGTGCCACCTGATCGGGTGGCTGTTCGATCGGATGACTATCTGATCGGATTGCCACTCGATCGAGTGGTCCTTGTCTCGTCTATAATTTTGTAAAGTTTCTAAGTTTCTAGATTAACGACGACGGCAGGGTACGTACTGAGACAATGGTAAACTCATCAACATGCAGCCGTTCTGATCGGGTGGGAATCTCCCTGTCCTTTCAGTCGTCTGTTCATAACGGGTTTATGTCGAAATCCGTACTATGGTCGTCTTCTCTGGCAACAATCCGTTTCCAAACCAACTCCAGACGATCCATCAAGTCTACAGTCCGTTTAGACCCGGATTCCACCTTTTAAAGTGAGCGATTGAAGAAAAGATGAAGGTAACTTAAGTTTTGTTATGAAAAATCCTAGATCTAGCTTAAATTCGGTGAAAAACACATGGAATTCCTCAGATCTGAGCTAGATTCTACCAGGAATGACATCATATAGTAGTTTGTACAAACCACCATGATGACATCATCCTTAAGAACTCAGATCTAAGAGATTTCACGGTGAAAAGTGTGATTACAAAGGAGAATCACGTAGAGAATGAAGTGTAGGTCAGGAAAGTACAAGAATAGAGTGTAAAACGTACCGGAATCGCCGAGAAATCGAAGAAATGTGGTGTGCGTGCGTCTGAGTCGAGTGAAGCTATCACATCAGTGAAGGACTGATGTGACAGACCTATTTATAGTGTGGGAGAAGGACTAGGGTGGTATGTAGCGGATCGGATGGCGGATCGATCGAGTGGCCATCCGTTCGGTTGGTCATCCGATCAGATTGCCACTTGTCAATCCTATCCTTTCTGCGTCCCCGTCTTTGATTTGTTTTGCGCGTTAGATTAAGTGTTGCGTTGCATATTAGTTGTTAAAAGTATCACATAACTAGATTACATCATAAACACCAAAAGTTTCCAAGTTTAATAGATTCCGCCAGTGACAAGACTCTAGTCTCTCGTTCAACCAAGAATCAAGTTTCACGAGTCTCAAGAGTCAAGCACCAATTAAGTATCAAGAATCAAGAGTAAAGAATCAAGTCTCATAGAATCATAGTTTCCAAGTATTAAGTATCAAGAATCTAGAGTTAAGCATCAAGAATCATAGTTTAAGTATCAAGAATCAAGATTCTAGCATCATATAGACTCACAAAGTTTCACAAGTATCAAAAGTATCATATTACATAGATTAAGGACTAAAGCTTGACAATAGGCAAAGTCAAGGGACTAAAATTGCCAAAAGCCTAAAGTTTAGGGTCGCAGGGCGTTATAGTTAATGTTTTCATAAGCTTATGTGTTTCATGACATTTGTTATCCAGAGCGATGCCAAGCGATAGGATACCCCTCTGTACCTCTTCTTCCATCTTCAAAATTGCCTTGATTGTCCAAACATACACGCTCCTTCTGTTGTCAAAACGTAGGACGAATCGCCTGATTTCCAGAGTGTATCTCCACCAAACGATGGTTGCCATTTTTGGCGTTTTGGTTAAACTTGGCGTTTTTGGTAAAAGATATTTTTGCAGAATGATAGATTGAAGTGATTATGGAAGCGATGCTTAACGTCATTTAAATAATGATGTTTTTAGTGCGTAATTTAGAAGGGAATTTCTTCTAATAAATGTTAATAACTAAATTTCAGTTACTGTGTTGTTTCATCTTCCGGTAATCTCCAATGCGTTTTATCACTAATTTTTTGCGTTTTGTATTTATTGGCGTTTTATTTGTTTTGAATGGCATGTTATCATTTTTTGTTGGCGTTTTGAATTTGAGCAGTAAAAGACCCTTTTACCCTTAATGAAGCGCTTCCACTTAATAGAATTTGTATTATTTACGATAACGCCACCGCGCCAATCTAGTCCATAGATTGTTTTGATCTGACGATCCATAATCGTTCTCACTTTTCTCACACTTTCCCCCGTTAGCAACCATCCTTTATTGCGAGAACCGCGAGAACCAATGTGAACACAACCAAAAATACCTAAAAAAATCTAAAAAACACATAAATTTTTTTAACATTTTTTAATCAAAAAATCGCTACATTTCGTTATTAAAAAAAAATATTTAAAAAACAAATTGGCCACTAAAAGTAGCGATTTTTTCATAAAACAAATATTTTAAAAATTTTTTGTGTGTTTTTTAGATTTTTTTAGGTTTTTTGGGGGTTTAGTTTTTAGCATTTAGCTTGAGTGGGGGGTGGGGGGGGTTAGGTTTTTTTTTAGGTTTTTGGGGGTTTAGTTTTTAGCATTTAGCTTCGGGAGGGTTAGGTTTTTGGTGGTATAGTGGGTTTATTTTGTTGTGTTAACATTGGTTCTCGCGGTTCTCTCAATAAAGGTGGTTCTCGCATGAACCCTATCCTATATATATATATATATATATATATATATATATATATATATATATATATATATATATATATATATATATATATATATCCAACATTTACATATCAATTTCTCTCTCTAGATTCTTCTTCTAGTTTCTCGTATTCTCACATTTCCAATCAGAGAAAACTGAAGTTATTCGAGCTCTTTTTCCGACTGTTGTTGTTTCAAAATTAGGGTTAGGGTTTTCGATTGCAGAAAAATCGCACATGCTCTAGATGAATGGTATAAATAGACACCTGTTATTATCCGTTCTTATCTTATGACTCCTATTCTACCACCGTTGTATGCGAGATTTTTGTTATTTTGATTTTTTTGTGATTCGTGCATTTGTGGTCGTGGGATTCGGTGGTGGTGAGGCTGGATTTGGTGGTGGGTGGCCAGAAGGGAAACGTGTTAATGTTTTGAACGTGGCGTTGGCTGGGTTTTAACACACAGTTATCGCTGGAACTCATTTTTTGAAACTGGTTGTGGAAGATAGGGTGGTCGGCGACGTAGGCTAGATCTGGTGGTGAGGTTTGGTTGAAGAGAGAGAGAGAGAGACAGAGAGAGAGAGAGCTGAGATAGAGATAGAGAGAGAGAGAGAGCTGTGAAAGAGGGGTTTCACAAGGGGGAAGAAAGAAGGTGTGAAAAGACTTAAATGCCCTCACATGGGGTCCATGTGACCTCACCAAACATTTAAATTTAACCTGATTAGTGCTAAAGGACGTAGAGTGTAATAGGTTTTACAAATAAAGAATTGCGACTGTAATTTTTAAAGTTAAAGGGCATCCGTTGCAATCCGATACAAACATAAAGGACGAAAGTGTAATTTCCCAGAAGACTATAATTGTGATTCGTAGCATTCACACTAGAATCTCTACATCCATCTCAATTTCTATAATTTAATTAAATAACACATTTCTAACTCTATCTCAATTTCTATAATTTAATTAACTACCACATCTTATTTTTCATCTTTATGGACACTTATTTATTGTTTTCATCTCTTTTTTATATATTCACAAATAATTATATAGATGTTGAATAGTAGATCTTTATATTGTTACAATTCATGAAACTCGAAATTTTAAAGACAAGGATAGAGATACAAAACAGAGAAAATCTCCAAATTTTAAACAGAGTAAAAACTAAATGTAAATGCTGTTATTGGGGACTTCAACCTTACCCCGGTAGCAAATTCAAACTTGACAAAAATTGCACAAATCAACTTTTATGTTATACATAAACTGCACTTCATACCTTTCGCTATGAGATCGGCCAAACACAACCTTTATGTTCATGTTTTGTTACATTCTATAATATAGGTCCCTAAAGGAGGATCTAGAGAACCTATTCATTGTTGGTTAACACACAAACGAGTACGGAATCCTTGTTTATGTGCAAATCGAAACAAAGAACACAAAAAAACACAAGATGAATATCACTTTAAAAGCTCAATGTTTATTTCAACAGAGTAACATTACATAATGTTCACAAACTCTCTGAAAGTGTTCTCTCTTACAAAACAGAATGTGAGTCTGTTGTATTTATACTCCATACATCTAAATAGAACCATTACACATGAAATACAAAGAAACATATGAGGTATCATCAAAATAAAACTTGTACATTCATTATCGAAAAATCCTTGGACCTTCATTAATTGAAATAGACATGTCTTTTATTTCATAGGGATCGAAATAGAAGGATAGGTATGTATATCGAAATAGAGGTGTTTTGAATTGTCGCAACCCCTGACCCCTGCCCCGGGAGGCGGGCGGCCGCGGCCTACTCAGAGATGGTGGTATCGGTGTTTATCATTAATTTGGCAGCGGAATTTACATCAGGACCGTAGTTAGGAAATATTTTATTAGAGTAAAACACCACATTTTTGTAATAACAAATATATTGGGATAAACCCAAGTTTTCATTACAAACATGTTTTTAGGGATAAACCCTAATTTATTGAAATAAAACTGCTCCTTTATTTAGGTAACTTTTATAGCCACTTTTCCAAGCCTTCAGTGCTGTCCAGCTGGCTTCTATTAGGCTTTCACTTTTTGTTACCTGAAACACGTTTAAAAACATTTTATCAGCAAGAAATACTAGCAAGTGAATCCTAGTTTAATCAAAACAGGTTTTATCATTTTACAGCATTGAGGGCAATACAACAATTATATTTGTTTATTTTCTACTTTAATTACCACCCACGGTACTGTCAATCCTAACTGGTGGTAATGTTACTACTCATAGTGTAATAACAAATTTTGTATACAAAACCCCAACATACCGACAATAATTGTAGAATACAAATACTCAATCACTGTTAAATATAAATTAAAACAATTGAGGTTTTGTAAAGACAATTTGTGAAAGAAGAAATCACTCACATTGCTATTTTAGGTTTTTCCCTGTAACTTCCTGATTATATTCTATCAATTTTAAATAATGCACACGCGTTAGTATAATAACCCAATTTACATTAGTTATACCCTCACCGAGACAGAAACTCCAACGACTGAGTCAGGCAGAGCCTCGACATGCGTTACGGGGCACTAGATCAATTGGGCAGCGTATCTAATACGTAACCGAGGTTAAAATACTTACAACGAGGCAGAGCTTCGCTAATTAGGGGGTATAATACCCGATATTAATTCTAATATTAGAGAATTCAAGAGAGAGAGAGAGAGAGAGATTGATTTTTTGAACAAATTGAAAGTGAATGCTGATCGATCTATTTATAGGGTTGCTCAGCCAGTCACGCCCCGCGAGCTAGGCTACCTAGGCCGTATCCTTGACCAGTCACGAGAGTAGGGTTGACACGATCTCGACATGTGGCAACACCGGGTTAAGCCGCTTGTCCTCTCGCTCACGGCCCGCGAAGAATCAAAAGCAGTTTGTCGCGCCCCGCGACAGACTTAAATTATTGTTTTTATTTGATTTTTAATTATATAAAGGTATTTTGGGCATATTTTTGGTATACGGGGTGTATTTTAGGGTGTATATGGGTGTTCTAAATATTTTAGGAGGGTTATTATATCCTCCCCACCTTGTTTTAGAACTCGTCCTCGAGGTCTACTGGAATAGGTGTGGATATTTCCTCTGCATGTCTGATTCAAGCTCCCATATGTACTCTGGTCCTCTCTTGGAATCCTATTTCACTTTGACTAGAATTAGTCTCTTGTGTTTAAGATTCTTAATCTTTCTGTCTTCAATCTATAGAGGCTTTTCTACAAACTTAAGTTTCTCATTCACCTCTTTAAGCGGTACCAGTAATGATTCATCTACTAAGCACTTTTTGAGATTACATACATGAAATACATCATGTATTCCTGCCATTTCCTCTGGCAGTTGTAGCTGATAAGCTACGGGTCATATTCTTCTAATAATGTCAAAGGGTCCAACTTACCTGGGGCTTAGCTTTCCCCTTTCAATGAATCTGACTACTCCTTTCCATGGAGAAACTTTTAACAATACCTTATCTCCTACCTGAAATTCCAACGGTTTTCGCCTATTATCAGAATAACTTTTCTGGCGATCGCGTGCTGCTTTTAGTCTATCCTTGACTTGAATAATCTTTTCTGTTGTTTCTTGTACTATTTCAGGTCCAGACAGTTGCTTTTCTCCAATTTCCGCCCAACAGACTGGAGTTCGGCACTTTCGTCCATAAAGTGCTTCAATTGGTGCAGCATTAGTACTGGTATGATAGCTGTTATTGTAAGAAAATTCTATTAATGGTAAATGTTCGTCCCAATTTCCTCTGAAATGAATTATACAAGCTCTAAGCATATCTTCCATTTTCTGAATTGTCCTTTCGCTTTGTCCATCCGTTTGAGGATGATAAGCGGTGCTTAGATTTAACTTAGTTCCCATTGCCTTTTAGAAACTAGTCCAAAAATGAGAAGTTAAACGACTATCTCTATCAGAAACAATAGATAAAGGAATTCCATGTAATGAAACTATTTCATTTACATACAACTTGGCTAGTTGTTCCATACTGAAAGTTTCCTTCATTGGTAGGAAATGAGCAGACTTGGTTAATCTATCTGCAATCACCCAGATTGTATCATTACCTTTTCGTGTCTTGGGTAATTTGGTAACAAAGTCCATTGTTATCAATTCCCATTTCCATTTTGGCATTTCTAACTACTGCAATAAACCTGAGGGTTTCTGATGTTCAGCTTTAACTTGTGAACATGTTAGTCACTTGGCAACATAAGCTGCTACATCCTTTTTCATTCCTATCCACTAGAAATTCTTTCTTAAGTCTTGATACATTTTATCACTTCCAGGATGTATTGTATACTTAGACTTATGGGCTTCTTCTAATATTCGGTGGCGTAAGTTTCCTCGTTTGGGTATCCAAATTCTTTTCTTATGAAATCTCCAAATTCCATCTATTCCTTGTTCTAATTCCTTAATCATTCCTTTTAATTTTTTAGTATCATCCTTGATTACTGATTCTTGTACTTTTCTAATTTGTTCATTTAAATCTATCTGTAGATTTAATTTTGAGAGAACGTACTCCTTTTGGCTTCTCATGATACTTCCGACTTAAAGCATCGGCTACCACATTAGCCTTTCCCGCGTGATACTGGATATTACAATCATAATCACTAAGAATTTCCATCCAGCGTCTTTGTATCATATTTAACTCCTTTTGCCCAAAAACATATCTTAAACTCTTATGCTCGGCGAAAATGGTGAACTTACTGCCGTAAAGGTAATGTCTCCAAATTTTAAGAGCAAAAATTATGGCTCCTAATTCTAGATCATGGGTTGTATAATTTTCTTCATGATTCTTAAGTTGTCTAGAGGTATAGGCTATAACCTTTTGATGTTGCATCAACACACATCCGTATCCTAACTTAGAAGCGTCACAATAGACTACAAAGTCTTCAGTTCCTTCTGGTAACGCTAGTATGGGTGCGTTGGTTAATCTTTGCTTAAGGATTCTAAAGGCTTCTTCTTGTTTTAGTCCCCATTCAAACTTAACTGATTTACAGGTTAGTTTTGTTAAAGGAATGGCTATTCTAGAAAAATTTCGGATAAACCGTCTATAATAACCGGCCAGTCCTAGAAAACTTCTTACTTCCGTTGGTGACTCAGGGGTTTTCCATTTAGTAATTGCCTCGATCTTTGTGGGATCTACATGAATTCCTTCATGACTAACTAAATGTCCAAGAGATTGCACTTCTTCTAACCAAAACTCACACTTTGAGAATTTAGCGTAGAACTTTTCTTTTCTCAATAATGTAAGGAGTGCATGCAAATGCGCTGCATGTTCCTCTTTACTCTTGGAGTAAATGAGAATATCATCTATAAAGACAATTATGAATTTATCCAGATATGGTTTACATATTCTGTTCATCATGTCTATAAAGGCGGCTGGGGCATTGGTTAAACCAAATGGCATGACTGTAAATTCATAATGGCCATACCTTGTCCTAAAAGAGGTCTTAAGAATGTCCTATTCCTGTACCTTTAGTTGATGATATCCTGAACGTAAATCGATCTTTGAAAAGAATCGAGCTCCTTGCAGCTGATCAAATAAATCATCGATTCTCGGTAGTGGGTACCAATTTTTAATTGTGACTTTATTCAATTCGCAGTAATAAATGCACATGTGCATTGACCCATGGCGATGAGCTAGGCTGTATGAATCCTTTCTCCAGAAGTTCATCCAATTGCTTCTTCAGTTCTTGCATCTCTGCGGGTGCTAAACGGTAAGGTGCCTTGGCAATCGGTGTTGTCCCTGGTAGCAGGTGAATTCTGAATTCAACTTCCCTGTCCGGTGGTAGTCCAGGTAGCTCTTCCGGAAAAACATCTGAGAATTGAGATACTACAGGAATATCTTTCAATTCCTTTCCTTTAGTGCTAATGATTATGGAAATCATATACACTAGGGATCCTTTCCTTGCACAACTTGTTGTTTTCATCACAGAGATGAATTTTGTGGACCTAGTTGGCTTGTCTCCTTTAATTGTGATCTTTTCACCCTTTGGTGAATTTACTTGTATTAACTTTTGATCACATAGAATACTGGCTTTATTAGCTATTAACCAATCCATTCCTAATACAATATCAAATCCTGCCAGATTCATTGGGTAAAGATTTGCAACAAAATTATGATTTAAAATTTCTATTCTTGCTCCCTGCAAGAATTCCGTAATCTTAATGGATTCTCCATTTGCTGTCTCAACTAGGCATTCTTGTTGGAGTTTAGTTAATGGTTGATTGAGAAGTTTGCAAAATGAAGTATTAATAAAACTTTGGTTCGCACCCGAGTCAAATAATACTTTAGCAAAAACATCATTAACTAAAAACGTATCGGCAATCGCGTCCGGAATCATCCTTGCTTCTTCGACTGTCAGAACGAATGCTCTAGCATTCTTAATAATTTTGTTATTCATGGCTGGAGCTAGTTTCGGACAATTCGGCTTGATATGCCCCTTTTCTCCACAATTGAAGCATACTCCATTGCTGGGTATCTTTCTGCAATAATCTTCCTTGTGTCTTGGTATCTTGCAGAAATCGCAGTATGTAGAACATCTCCCTGAATGCTTCTTCTTGCAGGCTTTAAAGTAAGGTGTAGAGGTAGAACTTATATTTTTCCCACGGTTGGAATTACCATAGTGAAATTCCTAGGTAAGCATTTGAGCTAGGTTCTTCCTTTGGTTTTCTTCTTGCGTACGCACTAGTTCATCAGTCAAGGTATTTGCTAGTTCTACAGCTTCTTCTATAGTTTGCGGTCTAGCTGCCTTGACTATGTGTCTAATCTCACTGATTAATACCCAGATGTAACGGGAGATTAATACTGGTTCTAGTGATGCTAGAGTTGGCACTATTCAAGCATATTCGAAGAATACGGTAGTGTAACCCTTACAGTCTACTCAAATCATTCTATGGTTTAAGAATTTATTAGCTATCTGTTCCTTTTCATTGGGAGGACAGAATTTCCTTTCAACCATGTTCTTAAACTCATTCCATTCCATATTATAGGCCCTGTCACTTCCTTTAGACTAGAGAATTGTGTTCCACCATTCTAGAGCTGCATTCTTAATTAGATTGGAAGCAAACATGATTTTATCTTCTTCTGCACACTTGCTTATTTTTAAGACTGCCTCAGTCTTTTCTATCCAGCGTAGAGCTGCGATGGCTCCTTCATTGCCAGAGAATTCCATTGGTTTACAGGACTAGAATTCTTTAAAAGAACAACCATAAGACATGGTTCTTCTTCTTTTTGGAATTGGCAATTGAAGTAATGGTCCATTGTTTACGCTGTGACCGGGTTCAGTAGGTGGTCGTTTACTTCCACTGTTACTTTTATTATTTTCTGCTTCCTTAACTGTTTTGATAATTTATGGCATAGCATCTATAATCCCTTGTGCCACTATGTGTTGGATGGCACTGTTATCTACTTGGTTTCCATTATTATCGTTATTCGGGTTTTCTTGATTCACTTCGTTGTCCATCTGGACTATAAACATTTACCACGTATTAATATCACAAAACAGGATTTAATGCGAACAATCACACAACAAACACATTGATGAAAATCGTTGTACATTGTGACATTTACTCTATTTCATATATCTATATATTACAAGCTGCAACTGGAATTGAAAATACAATACTAGCTATGCATCAGTAGATATTGGATTATCTATTTTAGTTGGTTTTTTTTCGACTACTCATATATATATATATATATATATATATATATATATATAGGGTAGGGATTCTGTACATTAATCTGGAAGTGTGAGAAGTGTATTATAATACTATATAACACCATATAAACACCGTATAACACTATGTAACACCATATAACACTATGCAACACCATATGACACTATATAACAATATATAACACTATACATCTATCATAGATATGCTATCAGATAAACTATAGTGTTATATTTGTTATATAGTGTTACATAGTGTTATATGGTGTTACATATTGTTAACGGTGTTTATATGGTGTTATATAGTGTTATATATAGTGTTATAATACACTTCTCACACTTCTGGATTAATGTACAGGATCCTCTATCTTATTATTATTATTATTACTACTAGTGGGGGTTCATCCAATACTGTATGTTACGCTCGTCATACTTCCAAATGAGCCACTCTCCTATTTGCCTTATTCGTTCACTTTCATCTAACAACTCCTCACCAAAGGTACGGAGTTCCTGCACATTTTCAGTACTCATGGGGGGTGCAGGTGCTGGTATCGGGTCAGGGAACTGGGGCATCGGTTCTTCGTATGGGTATGGGTTTTCTAGGATTTGCCGAATATACTGGTCGTAATCCCAATATGGATCTAGAGGGTCAAGGTTGGGATAGGGTGCTACTGGGTTTTGTATAGGTTCCTCCATTGGGTAGAGTTCTCGGTAATCCTTATGGTCGTCATTCCCCGAATCATATTCTGGGGGATGGGGTACTGGGACTGTAACAACTCTCGCCAAAATTATAATTTCTTATTTTATTAATGTTCATTAGGAAACCCTAATTGAGACCCCCAAGTAGTATAGCATGACCCCTAAAATTTTCAGAACAATCGGAACTTGGATCAGGGCCTCTAAAACTCAGGGGGGTGTCCCCTAATGGATAATTATCCTTCAAAATAGCTGTAGAACGCGAATTTCGTCGATTGTTGACTCATTTAGGCTAAATGTAGACGTGGCTACCCTACCCCAAAAAGGGCGCCGTCGCGCCACATGACAGGGACTGCTTTTCAGTATAAAGTCTAGGGGTTTGGCACTTGCATGGCACTCTTGTTACGATGTTAAAATTCGTTTCCTACGTCGAGATATTCGCTGTTTCGTGCAAAAACACACACAAACACGAATCTCTGCTACGACAACAGGGTAATAACTCGATCACTACTACGATACAATGTCCGATCGATTGAAACCGATCCGATGAATGTTTAAGTGCTGCCCGAATCCGGGCTATACTTTGTCATTCGTCGTGAGGGTTTTGATTTCGTGAGTTTATCGTAAAAGTTGTATTAAGTTACTGACCTAGTTTCGTGTGCATTGTTATTTAACTAGGTTACAAGGCTAAAATCAGTAGGCAAAACTCTGCCCGTCTAAATTTGCAATGTGAGTCATTCTCTTTTTATCAAAGTGCTTTACAAAACCCTAAATGTTTTCTAGTTATATTTTGCAGTGATTAAGTCTTTGCTAATCTTTAATTACTGGCAGTATATGGGGTTTTGTGCACATTACTACTAACGATTTATCACTTTAGGTGGGCAAGCCTAATTAGTGATATGTCCACGGTCATAGATTCGGTCAAGTGACAGCTGAACCAGTTAATTATATGATAGGGGCAAATATAAAAACTCTTAATGCTGTAAATTTATAACAATGTGTCTTTTGTGCAAATTGAATGACTCGCCAGTATTTCCCCGCTGATAAAATCTTTTTAAACATGTTTCAGGTGACTTACTATGAATCAAGGAAAAGTGCTCAGTAGCATTAAAAAGGCTTGAAGAAATGGCTCAGTAAAATAAATAAACATGTTTTGTAAAACAAGGGATTTCCTCGTGAAATTTCCTTTATTGTAAATTATGGGGTTTGTCCCAAATTGTGAAATAAAATAATTGGGCATTTTCAGTTAAAAAGATCCTGTCAAATATTTCCGCTGCCAAATTAAATAATCAATACCACGGGTTTCTATCCCACGGCATCTGGACCAGGTCACACCGGGCCAGGCGCCGTGACAGAAAAAGGTGGTATCAGAGCCACAGATTTAAGCCAATTAAGTATTTAGAAATACTTAATTTTTCGGATTGCCATTCTGTGATTTTGTGAAAACTTAAATTATAATAAATCAAATTTTAACTTAAATTTGTATGTGTCTTCATGTGTGCTAACAGCATGAATGAACTGTCGGAGGCACTCTGAAACTTTACTATCCATAGCACCGATGTGGATATTACCGGCACCTTCACTAGCTACCAGGCTGATACTAAAGAGCCAATGGTGTTCCAGGCCCAACCACAGGAGAAACCAAAGCCGAAAAAGAGGAGGAGAATCTTGGACTGGAAACGGGGGCGTAGGAAGAAACCAGCTGCACAGAAGGTTAAAAAGACTGAGGATCCGAAGGATAAAGGGAAAGGAAAAGAGATTGGGGAAAGTTCCGGGCAAGCCCAAGAAATGCCACCATGGGAGGAGCTGGATCGCAAACTAGCCAACAGTGACCTCATCGGACCTGCCGATGAAAACCTCTTCTATTACCCTGCTGAATCCCAACTCCCAGTGAATTTGGAACCTGCTATCCCCGATCCTATTGTCAACCCCGACCTCTAGGAGAGCTGGAAGAATGGTGGACAACTGATTGGCAATTTCAGAACCTCTTGAATAACCCTAACACCTATTTCCCCCGGTTTGACCCTGAACCTCCACCAAACCCACCTATGAGCACAGAAAATTTGGCCGAACTCCGCCACTATGGTGAGGAACTGATGAACGCGGGAAATCGAATCCGGGAAGTGGGAGAACATATCTCTTGGAAATACGATGAGAGAGAGCGTTGTTTCTGAAATACCAGCAGACCATGGTTGCGTTGTGTGGTTATGTGTTTAATAATAATAAAATGAATAATAAAAATATAATCATGTAAAATAACTTAAAATAAAACTTTTGTAAGATAACGGGTGGGTACGGATGCATACTAAAATATATAAAATATGAAAGTCGCAAAGTCGACAATTTTGGCTATACGTATTGACGTGATTTTGTGCAATTACTTTATTACGATTGGTTATTATTTATTTGTGCCAATAACTTGTATATGTTTTTAATTATCAGATGGAAAACGCTGTTAATGAACCAGTTAATGAAGTTAATCAATCGGAACACAATAATGAGGATCACTTTCTAAATCGGCAAGATATAGAAAACATCGTCGCCCAGGGAATAACCAATGCTATCCCGGCCATAGTCACTGCTGTTAAAAAGTACTGTTGAGCCTTCACAAGCCAACCACAGTAAACGCGTGCGCGACGATAATTTTAGTAACAATGTAAATGGAGGCGACAACAATGATAATAATGTGATTCAAGCCCCAATCCTCAAGAAAATGAAAGTTGCAACACCTGGTTGCACCTATAAGGAATTTCTTGCCTGTAAACCTGTCGAATTTGCAGGCAATGAAGGGGCAACTGCCGCGCTACGTTGGTTGGAGAAAACTGAAGCAGTAATTAAAATAAGTAAATGTGCCAAGGAGGATAAGGTTATGTATGTTTCTCACCTTTTCAAGGAGGAGGCATTAGAATGGTGGAACACGGTGCTGCAAGCCAAGGGAAGTGACATGGCTTATGCCATGAGTTGGGAAGAATTCAAGCGATTGGTGGAAAGAAAATTTTATCCCGAGTATGAAAAGGAACAAATGGCAAATAAATTCCTGAGCCACCGGATGGTTGATGTGGACTGTCGAGGGTATACTTCGAAGTTTTTCGAATAAGCCAGAATCATACGAACTCTGGCTTCGCCAGAACTGGTACTTACATCTCGCTATATTTGGGGTTTAATTAGCGAGATTCAGGATATCGTCAAAGCCGCGAGCCCTCGCACAATTGACGATGCGGTGGAATTAGCCAACACTCTGACTGACGGGCTGGTGCGTACGCGAGAAGAAAATAGGAAAAAGGAGTTAGCCCAAAAATTACCCAAGGATTTTGTGTGGGTAATAATAGCAACTTCAAGAAAAAGGGAACTGGGTCCTCTTCTACCCCGCCATTTTGCGGAAATTGCAAAAAGAAACATTTTCGAAAAAATGTAGAGAAAATTGTAATTTCTGCAAAATTTTGGGCCATCGGGAGGAGGAATGCAAGAAGAAATTAGAGGTAGCAAGAAATTAGAGGTCTGCTACAACTGTGGGGAAGCTGGGTATTTCAGACCAGAATGCCCTAAATTGATCAAACAAGTGGATAATAAGGCCAAACCTGCTGAAGGAACTAATAAGAACAACGCAAGAGCCTTTCAGCTGACAACCCAAGAAGCCGATCTGATTCCGGATGTAATAGCGGATACGTTCTTAGTTCACAACGTTAATGCGAAAGTATTATTTGACTCTGGTGTAAACCAAAGTTTTATAAATACTTCGTTCTGCTAAGCTCTTAATCTACCTTTAACCAGACTTAAGCAAATTTATTCGGTAGAAACGACAAATGGGAATTCTGTTAATATAGATATAGTTTTGCAACAAGGAAATATAGAACTTTCAGGTCATAAATTTTCTGCAAACCTGTAACCTATGAATTTAGCTGGATTCGATGTCGTATTAGGAATGGATTGGTTAGTAACCAACCATGCTTGAATCCTCTGTGATAAGAATTCCATAGAAATTCGTGCGCCATCAGGAGAAATAATCGTGATTGCAGGAGATAAACCCCGTAAGCCAATGAAGTTCATCTCTGTAATGAAAGCTGCTAGTTATGAACGAAAACGAGGAGTAGTGTATATGATTTCGGTAATCATTAGCACTAAGAATAAGGAACTTAAGGAAATTCCTGTAGTATCAGAATACCCGGATGTATTTCCGGAAGAGTTACCAGGATTACCTCCGGATAGGGAAGTAGAATTTAGAATTCATCTGATTCCTGGAACTACCCCAATAGCTAAGGCACCCTATCGTTTAGCACCCACCGAGATGTTAGAACTGAAAAAGCAGCTAGATGAATTGCTAAGTAAAGGATTCATACAATGTAGTTCATCCCCTTGGGGAGCAACAGTGTTGTTCGTGAAGAAGAAAGATGGTTCAATGCGAATGTGTATTGATTATAGGGAATTGAATAAGGTTACAATTAAGAATCGATACCCATTACCTAGGATTGATGATCTCTTTGATCAACTCTAGGGAGCTAGATATTTTTCTAAGATAGATTTGCGCTCCGGATATCATTAGTTGAAAGTACAAGAAGAAGACATACCTAAAACAGCTTTCAGAACTAGGTATGGTCACTACGAGTTTACAGTTATGCCATTTGGACTAACAAATGCTCCTGCAACATTTATGGATATGATGAATAGGATCTATAAACCGTATTTGGATAAATTCGTAATTGTCTTCATCGACGATATACTTATTTATTCCAAAAGTCAGGACGAGCATTGCGAGCATTTACATGCACTCTTAACCCTGTTAAGAAAGGAAAAGCTTTACGCCAAATTCTCCAAGTGTGAATTTTGGCTGCAGGAGGTACAATGTTTAGGACACATGGTGAATCACGAAGGTATTCACGTAGACCCCTCCAAAATAGAAGCAATCACCAAATGGAAGGTCCCGCAATCAGCTATGGAAGTTATAAGTTTTCTATGATTAGCTGGATACTATAGGCGATTCATTAAGGATTTTTCCAAGATAGCGGTACTATTAGCTAAGCTAACTTGTAAAGCAGTTAAGTTTGAATGGGGCCCTAGACAAGAGGAAGCTTTTAAGGTTTTAAAGCAAAAGTTAACAAATGCCCCAATTCTAGCATTACCCGAAGGAACAGAGGATTTTGAAGTTTACTGTGATGCTTCTAAGTTATGATTAGGATGTGTGCTAATGCAACGCAAAAAGGTAATTGCGTATGCCTCAAGGCAATTGAAAAAGCACGAAGAAAATTATTCGACTCATGACTTAGAATTAGGAGCAATAATTTTTGCCCTTAAGATTTGGAGACATTATTTGTATGGAAGTAAGTTTACTGTTTATACAGAGAATAAGAGTTTAAGATATATATTTGGGCAAAAAGAATTAAACATGAGACAATGAAGATGGATGGAAATTCTAAGTGATTACGATTGTGATATTCAATACCACGAAGGAAAAGCAAATGTAGTCGCAGATGCCCTAAGTCGTAAGTATCATGAAAAGCAAAAGCGAGATTCGTGCTCTTAGATTAAATCTTCAAGTAGATTTAATGGAACAATTGAGGAATGTTCAAGAAACAGCGATCAAGGATGATGCTAAAGGAATGAAAGGAAGGATAAAGGAATTAGAGCAAGGAACTGATGGAATTTGGAAATTCCATAAGAAAAGGATTTTGGTACCTAAGCAAGGAAATTTAAGAGATTGGATTTTAGAGGAAGCCCATAAATCTAGATATACAATGCACCCTGGGAACAACAAGATGTACCAAGATTTAAGAAATAATTTCTAGTGGATAGGAATGAAAAAGGACATAGCTAGATATGTATCTAAGTGTCTGACCTGTTCACAAGTTAAGGCAGAGCACTAAAAACCTTCAGGGTTACTCCAACAATTAGAAATGCCTATATGGAAATGGGAACTAATAACAATGGATTTTGTTACTAAGTTGCCCAAAACCAGGAAAGGTAACGATGCTATTTGGGTAATTGTAGATAGATTAACCAAATCAGCTCATTTTCTACCCATGAAAGAAACCTTTAGCATGGAAAGGTTAGCCAAGTTATACGTAGACGAGGTAGTATCCTTACATGGAGTCCCACTCTCTATTGTATCGGATAGAGATAGTCGTTTCACTTCACATTTCTGGACAAGTTTCAAAGAAGCAATGGGGACACGATTGAATTTACGCATTGCATATCATCCCCAAACAGACGGACAAAGTGAAAGGATAATTCAAACCCTGGAAGACATGCTTAGGGCATGTGTAATAGATTTTGGGGGAAACTGGGATGACCACCTACCCTTAATTAAATTCTCCTATAACAATAGTTATCATGCGAGCATTGAAGCTGTTGGACCCAGTATGGCCTTAACAACTTCTTTTTACGTAATATGGCAAGTGATTTCAGTATATGTGAAAAAGATGTGCGGAAATGGAAATCAGACTTTCAAGAAACAAGACCTACAGAATTATCAAGTTTATATCACTTTGAAACAAATTAGTTTAACAAGGTGATTATAAGATTATTATCTAATACAAATGAATCTTGATTTCTGTGGGTGAGAAGAGCAGTTGGAGTTTGAGTGTTTGTATGTGAATGCTAAGCTTCAAACTCAAGTATCTTCTGCCTCTCGAGCCTTCTATTTATAGACGGTTGTGGACATGAATAAACAATTGTTTATTCATGCAATAAGTCCTGCATAAAGTAGCAATTTGACATATTCATTGAATCCATCGTTTAAGTTGTATTTGTAATCATGAAAACCAATAATGTCATGCTTCGGTCATGGGTGGCAAGATAGAGTTGTGATTTTAGACAAGTGGGTTTGTCATCAGAATTTCTGATAACCCACTTCATCAGAAATTCTGGTGAACAAATCATCAGAAAGTTTGATGATCAGAATTTGTCAGAAACTGATGATATTTCATCAAAAATATCATCAGATCCATCAGAAACGACCTTCTCTGATAATCCAAATCAACTCTTTATCAACTTGAGATTCTTTGTAGTAGATACTTTGCTTTTTAGTTGTCCCAACTGTTTTTCTTCATCTTGCTGTGTTCTTCAGGACTGTTATCTTCTTCAGAGATCCAGTTGATTGAGATTTTCTTCAATACTTACAAATAAAGTTTCCTAACAGAAGCTGCCCCATTCCAAGCACTCTATGGACGGAAGTGTAGAACTCCCATTTGCTGGGCAGAAATAGGAGAAAATCAATTATCAGATCCTGAAATTGTACAAGAAACCACCGAAGAGTTATGCAGACAATAGACGCAAGCCGCTAGAATTTCAAGTTGGAGACAAGGTACTCTTAAAAGTTTCTCCTTGGAAAGGGGTAGTTCGGTTCGGTAAGAAGGGAAAACCAAGTCCAAGGTATGTAGGACCATTCCCAGTAATCCAGCGAATAGGACCAGTTGCCTATCGCTTACAACTACCAGAAGAATTAGCCGGAGTACATGATGTATTTCATATATCTAACCTCAAGAAATGTCTATCTAACGAATCACTGGTAGTACCTCTTCAGGATATAGAGGTAAATGAAAAGCTAAAATTTGTTGAGAAACCACTTCAGATAGAAGACAGAAAGGTCAAGTTTCTCAAGCACAAATGACTAGTGCTGGTCTAAGTCAAGTGGGATTCAAAGAGAGGACCGGAGTATACTTGGGAACTGGAATCAGAAATGAAGCGAAAATATCCCTATTTGTTCCTGTAAATCTCGAGGACGAGATTATAAATAAGGTGGGGAGGATGTAACAAATCTCACCAAAATTATTATTTCTTATTTTATTAATGTTCATTAGGAAACCCTAATTGAGACCCCCAAGTAGTATAGCATGACCCCTAAAATTTCCAGAACAATCGGAACTAGGATCAAGGCCCCTAAAACTCATGGGGGGTGTCCCCTAATGGATAATTATCCTTCAAAATAGCTGTAGAACACGAATTTCGTCGATTGTTGACTCATTTAGGCTAAATGGAGACGTGGCTACCCTACCCTAAAAAGGGCGCCGTCGCACCACGCGACAGCCTGTCGCGCCACGCGACATGGACTGTTTTTCAGTATAAAGTCCAGGGGTTTGGCACTTGCATGGCACTCTTGTTACGACGTTAAAATTCGTTTCCTACGTCGAGATATTCGTTGTTTCGTTCAAAAACACACACAAACACAAATCTCTGATACGACAACAGGGTAATAACTCGATCACTACTACGATACAATGTCTGATCGATTGAAACCGATCCAATGAATGGTTAAGTGCTGCCCGAATCCAGGCTATACTTTGTCATTCGTCGTGAAGGTTTTGATTTCGTGAGTTTATCGTAAAAGTTGTATTAAGTTACTGACCTAGTTTCGTGTGCATTGTTATTTAACTAGGTTACAAGGCTAAAATCAGTAGGCAAAACTCTGCCCGTTTAAATTTGCAATGTGAGTCATTCTCTTTTTATCAAAGTGCTTTACAAAACCCTAAATGTTTTCCAGTTATATTTTGTAGTGATTAAGTCTTTGCTAATCTTTAATTACTGGCAGTATGTGGGGGGTTTTGAGCACATTACTACTAACGATTTATCACTTTAGGTGGGCGAGCCTAATTAGTGATACGTCCACGGTCATAGATTCGGTCAAGTGATAGCTGAACCAGTTAATTATATGATAGGGGCAAATATAAAAACTCTTTGTAGGATCGCTTTCAGACCCGAATAAGTCGATCTGAAGAGTTCTACTCAATATGAAAGGCGGAAACAAACGTATTGAGGTCAATTCAGCAAGACTATGACTTTAAACTGTCGTTATATTGATTTCACAATGATTTACAGCGAGAAGACACTTCGGCAGCACTTCGTTGCACAAACCGGAAAATCTTTTTTTATTTCGCTTGAATGGCCTTTATATAGGCAATGAGATTCCGCTTGAACATGACTATGTTCATTTCAAGCGGAATTAACATAAACGATTTCAAGCGGAAACAACATTTTAACTCGAGCGGAATTAGAACACTTCTGATTTCGCTTGAACTGACCAAGTGTCATTTCAAGCGGAATCACCTCTAATTCTCACTTTCTTGTTTTTCGTGCCCTGATCTAACTAGTTCTATATAAGACTCGATACAAGACGAAGTCGACAGACGCATGCACCAACAGACTCCCCCTCGAATGTTGACGAGTCTTAAAGGGTCGAGTCTTCGCATCTTCAGTCTTTATCAGCCTTCGGGCTTCTCTTCGAAGTATCTGACACTGTAAGTATCCTCAAATCTTCTCTCTTCTCTTTCTATCACCAACAGACTCTCACAATCAGAACCTTGCTCTTTGTCATTCAGACTCCCCCTTTCAATTAGCTGGGATCGCAGTCTGGCTTCCACAAGTTCAAGATCGTCGTCTGGCTTATACTCTGCTCAGAATCAACACCTGGCTTTCTAAACTCAAACTTCTCAGGATCAATTAAACTAGCTTTTACTCAAACCTGCACATTCTCTACCACAAAACATAAGCTTTTTATGAAAAAGATTTGACAGTCTTAGACACTACTAGCAGATCTCTGACGAACCACTTGCAGAAAAGATTTTAAAACCTTTTAAACACAATCTTCCCCTCAAAATAATGTTCATCATGTTTAGCACTTGAAATTTTGAACATCAGCTTTTCAACAACAGTTGACAAAAATCTTTTTGAATTTTTCAAAATTTATGCTAAAACACACTAAAAATCTTTTTGAATTGTTTAATATACTGAAATGTAATAAAGAAATATATCCAAACAATATTTTTGTGAGTTTGTGTAAGAGGATCATACCTGTTTTTGAGACAAATCACCAACACCGTTAAGCTTCATTTCATTTTAAGTTCTAAACAATTCACCTAGATTGTCAGTATACTGATCCACTTAAATTTTCACACAAAGTTCAATTCTTTCGAGATACGAAAATTAATGTCTTAAGAACTTAAACCTATTCGTGTGTCCCACCACTTGAATATACTCCCGTATCCAGATCCCAATATTCAGTCTTACAGGTGAGTATACCTAGATGATATCTGTAAGGGGTTAAATGCAAAACCATGAGAGCTCAGGTCAGAACTTCTGTTCAGCAGAGAAATGACGGCTCGACTTTTGGTGTGTCCCCTTTAGAGGATCATTTCTTCAACAGCATATGATTTAGCATTTTGCAATGTTTTATCATTTTTATGCTGAGGGCGGCACTATATTTCAAGCAATTTGCAAAGTATTATACGGGGACAAGGCCATTGCTTCCGCAAAATCAGAAGTCCCGGGATAATACCCCAGATATTACTGAGTATAAAGACCTAGTATCTCAGAAAGAGGGACCTTTCAAACATGATTTCGGGGGTTACCCATATATCCAAGAAATGTTCCCCACGATATAAGCAAGTTTGAAATTTTAGGTTTATATCTCGAATACAATTTACTGAATGTGCAAAAACCTACTGGCACATCCGTAGTGGGATTGTCTATCACATTTTTGACTTTACATTTCTTTACCATGTTGTGATAGTCCACTGATGTACTATCATTTCCTCTTTTTACATCAAAACACATTTTGAATTTTCTAATGTTTTTGGATTTTCTAAAATTTCTTACTCCCCCTAAAATTCAAAAACATTTAAAGAAACTTGAAAATAAACTGTACAAACAAATTTGACAACTGTTGTGAATTGCTTCAATTCGCCATCCACTCGGCATAAACAATCAGAACTCCCCCTTACAACAAACTATTTTCCCATAGTGATTTCAAAACACTTAAGTTTATTTTAATCAAAATCGTTTTTCTGGAAAATTAGTTTTGTGTGTCATTTCACAAAATCGGGGTTTCATCACCTTGTTTTCTTCAATCACAAGCACTTGTGGAAAATCAAGTACAAATTAATGTCCCTGATTTACCACTTGTAGATCGAAATATCACCGAAGTGAATTTCTCAAGAAAGATGCCGATTCCTGCTCCACTCTTACCAACCTGGGAGCTCCGGCAAGTCAGGTTTTTCTATTCAAACGATTAACTCTTTCAGTTTCAATTCTTTGAGCCTCCAATTTTTGTTTTAGAACAGCACACTTCTCGATGTAGTTGTTCACAACTTTCTGTTTGATCATGAAAGCTCCTTGAAGTGTCTTCATTGCTGTTGCATGTTCTTCACTTGTGTCATTGTACATATTCATTGCTTTGTTTAACACATCATAAGATTCCTTCAACCTGTTCATGTTGTTGATCAACTCACTGTTTTTCTTTTTCATAATTTCACAGGTTTCACAATTCACAGGAATCTCTCTAGCAACAACCTCTTCACTAATCTCGAACTTTGGAACTTCTTTTACTTTTCTTCTGACCACCGGAACATCTTCATCATCACTGCTAACCGGTGTTTTGACCTTTTTCTTTTTCTGTTTAGCTTTTTCATCTTCACTGTCACTTTTAGCCATCATTTTCAAATGATCTCTCATTCTTTTTGCATAGTATTCAGTATCATCATCACTATCTTCTTTAATTCGAGCAACAAAAGCTGTGTGAACTGGAGATTTGTTAGGATCATAATCATCCCAATTGAAATTCTCCCAGCTAAACCCTTCAGGTAACTTTTCATCATCTTGATCAATCACACATGCTTTAGCATCAGATGGAATATATTTGTCCCAGTTGAACCCTGTTGATGACTTCTTCTTATCTTGATTCACCATACAAGCTCTCTTTGAAGATTCTTCAATCACATTTCTTCCATGTGCTGTTTGTGCCTGTTGTTGATTTGGTTGTTGAGCAACTTGATGGTAGATGGCCTTCCGGTAGTAATCATTGTTGTTGAATGGATTTTGAGCTCCACTTGCTTCGCGATTAGTGCACTCCCTCTTGAAGTGTCCTTTTTCCCTGCAACGAAAACAAGTGACTTTAGATTTATCAAAACCTAAAGTAGAAACATTAGCCTCATGAAGATCATCTCTTCCTGTGATCTGCTTGAATTTCTCAGCTCTCCTCAACACACTAGCCAAACACCATTTTATATCCATTAGCTCCATTTCCTCAGCATCGATCTGGTCGTAATCCTCCTTAGTCAGCATTGGATTCCCGATCCGACCTGCAACAAAACTTCCATACGATTCCAAAACAGTTCCCAACAAAGACATGTGGCTTTTTGCAATTTCTTCTGTGTAATCTTGATCATCTTCAAGATTCAAAACAATATTGCACTGTAATTTTTCTGCCATTCTTTGTTGTTGCCAAATTCAGATCAAATGATGGATATGAAGAAAAACTTGTTTTGCTGCTTGATCCTTTAAATGAACCACTTGATGATCCCTTTGCATTGAATGCAGTTTCAACTTTCGGTGACATGTTTGTCTTTTATTCAATCCTGCTTTATAGTACAAACTGATGTCTTGTTCACCATCAAACACTTTCATTCTTGAAATTTTTATCTGTTCCATTTCTTGTGCTTCAAGCTTCTCAATAAACTTGCTCAGTGTTAGATTGTTGAAACCTTTTTTGTTTCTTAGCATCATTAAGTATGTACCCCAAGTCTCATGTGGTAATGCATCAGCCAGTTTCTCAATCAACTCTTCATTCTCTTTGTTAATGCTAACTCTCTTCATGTTTACCAACAGATTGCAGTATCTTTCAATTATCTGCTTTGTACTTTCATTTTTCAAACCACGGAATAAATCAAACTCTTTTTTCAGAAGTGATTTCTTGTTTTTGATCATCTCTTGGCTTCCAACAAACTTAGATCGTAATGCTTTCCAAATTGAATATGCACTCCCAATGTGTTGTAATAAGACCAAGATATCTTCTTTCACAGCTTGTTGTAGCAGACTTAGCATCATTTTTTCATTCTTATTTTTCTTTTTCTCCTCGGCACTAAGATCTTTGATAGGAATCATATCTTCATCATCATTTGTTGGTTTAACGTATTTTGTTTCAATGCATTCCCAAGCATCCAAGTAATTAGCTTGCACCCAGTTCTCAAAACGTTCTTCCCAACCCTTATATTCCTCGATGTTCATGAGTTTGGGTGGTTTTTGCATAGTGCCTGTTTCGTTTTCCAACATTGTCTGCTGAGCAACTGTGATCGGGGTAGCAAAAGCGTTATAAAATTCCTCTGCCATGTTTCGGTTTTCAAGAAATTCTTAAACAGTCAGTTCAAGCGAAATAACAAACTTCAAACGAAATCACTGTTTCAAGCAAAATCCCTATTCAAACGGAATCAATAGGTTCAAGCGAAATCTCCTTTCAAGCGAAATATCTTTTCAAGTGGAATAACTAATTTCGCTTGAACTAACACCTTTTTCAAACGGAATAACAGATTGAAGCGGAATAGCAGATTTCAAGCGAGATCATTGAAGCGGAATAACCCAACTGAAGCGGAATAGCACGTTTCAAGCGGAATACGAATGAAATTTCAAGCGGAATACCGGTTTCAAGAGGAATTAAGCTCTAATTCTGTTTGAAATGCTGCTGATTTCATAATTCTCAAGCTGTTTTCAAGAGGAATCACGAAAATCATCAGTTTTAGATCGATTTTAGGCCTGAAAACCTTCAAGGCTTTGTTAAAACACTATTGCGCACATTCTGTGAGAAATTTAGCCAATTTTAACCATGAAAATTTTTGAATTTTGAAAAAGAAGGTGTAGAAATCAGAATTTTTCAGCTGAATTGGTAAGAACTCTTCTTCCTGAGCTCTGATACCACTTGTAGGATCGTTTTCAGACCCGAATGAGTCTATCAGAAGAGTTTTACTCAATATGAAAGGCGGAAACAGACGTATTGAGGTCAATTCAGCAAGAGTATCACTTTAAACTGTCGTTATATTGATTTCACAATGATTTACAACGAGACGACACTTCGGCAGCACTTCGTTGCACAAACCAGAAAATCTTTTTTGATTTCGCTTGAATGGCCTTTATATAGGCAATGAGATTCCGCTTGAACATGGCAATGTTCATTTCAAGCGGAATTAACATAAACAATTTCAAGCGGAAACAACATTTTAACTCGAGCGGAATTAGAACACTTCTGATTTCGCTTGAACTAACTAAGTGTCATTTCAAGCGGAAGCACCTCTAATTCTCACTTTCTTGTTTTTTGTGCCCTGATCTAACTAGTTCTATACAAGACTCGATACAAGACGAAGTCGACAGACGCATGCACCAACACTCTTAATGCTGTAAATTTATAACAATGTGTCTTTTGTGCAAATTGAATGACTCGCCAGCATTTCCCCGCTGATAAAATATTTTTAAACATGTTTCAGGTGACTTACTGTGAATCAAGGAAAAGTGCTCAGTAGCATTAAAAAGGCTTGAAGAAATGGCTCAGTAAAATAAATAAACATGTTTTGTAAAACAAGGGATTTCCTCGTAAAATTTCCTTTATTGTAAATTATGGGGTTTGTCCCAAATTGTGAAAT
This sequence comes from Helianthus annuus, assembly GCF_002127325.2. NCBI lineage: Eukaryota > Viridiplantae > Streptophyta > Magnoliopsida > Asterales > Asteraceae > Helianthus > Helianthus annuus. The sequence continues at coordinate 43,907,624 of NC_035440.2, forward strand.
AAAATAATTGGGCATTTTCAGTTAAAAAGATCCTGTCAAATATTTCCGCTGCCAAATTAAATAATCAATACCACGGGTTTCTGTCCCGCGCCCTCTGGACCGGGTCACACCGGGCCGGGGGCCGTGACAGGGACTCTAGGGATTTCGTTTGGGTCGAAGGCGGGTACTGGAATCTGGTCTATGGGGTTGGGTTCAATTTCCATGGGTTAAGTTGGAAACAACGGTAGTGGCTGTGGTGCAATGATTTGTTCTAAATATGGGTTTGCGGCAGCGGTAGCTAATATGTGAAAATTAGCTAATCTCCTATTGAGTATATCTTGAGTTTGGGCATTCATTTTTCTATTTGCTGCTGCTAAGGCCCTCTATTGCTGTAATTTTCTCATTCTTTTCCTACGCTCGTGACTGAACCATCCTCTATTTTTGGTAGGGAATGGCTCTTCGGATTGTGCCTTAAATATAAAAATCCCCTCTTCTGTGTCAGTTGAGTACCCCGAGGGGGTAGGCTGGGAAGAAGTTCCTTCATCCTTAGGAGAACTAAACAGTTGACGATAAGTGTTTGATGGTCCTTAATCACTCATACCGTAAACTAACAAATTGTCAAATAACACAAAACAATAAAATATGCACGTAATCCCGTAGATTATTTCCTAACATGACAGATAAAATTTTGGTGTCAGCAGAACACTTCTGTGGCTGAAATCAGTGGCTGTAGCTCTGATACCACCTTCTGTCACAAACCCCGACCCCTGCCCCAGGAGCCGGGCGGCGGCGGCCTACTCAGAGATGGTGGTATCAGTGTTTATCATTAATTTGGCAGCGGAATTTACATCAGGACCGTAGTTAGGAAATATTTTATCACAGTAAAACACCACATTTTTAAAATAATAAATATATTGGGATAAACCCAAGTTTCCATTACAAACATGTTTTTAGGGATAAACCGTAATTTATTGAAATAAAACTTCTTCTTTATTTAGGTAACTTTTATAGCCACTTTTCCAATCCTTCAGTGCTGTCCAGCTGGCTTCTATTTGGCTTTCACATTTTGTAACCTGAAACGCATTTAAAAACATTTTATCAGCAAGAAATACTGGCGAGTGAATCCCAGTTTAATCAAAACAGGTTTTATCATTTTATAGAATTGAGGGCAATTCAGCAATTACATTTGTTTATTTTCTACTTTAATTACCACCCACGGTACTGTCAATCCTGACTGGTGGTAATGTTACTACTCACAGTGTAGTAACAAATTTTGTATACAAAACCCTAACATACCGACGATAATTCTAGAATACAAATACTCAATCACTATTAAATGTAAATTAAAACATTTGAGGTTCTGTAAAAACAATTTGTGAAAGAAGAAATCACTCACATTGCTATTTTAGGTTTTTTCATGTAACTTCCTGATTATAATCTATCAATTTTAAATAATGCACACGTGTTAGTATAATAACCCAATTTACATTAGTTATACCATCCCCGAGACAGAAACTCCAACGACTGAGTCAGGCAGAGCCTCGACATGCGTTACGGAGCACTAGATCAATCGGGCAGCGTATCTAATACGTAACCGGGGGTTAAAATACTTACAACGAGGCAGAGCTTCATTAATTAGGGGGTATAATACCTGATATTAATTCTAATATTAGAGAATTCGAGAGAGAGAGAGAGATTGATTTTCTGAACGAATTGAAAGTGAATGCCGATCGATATATTTATAGGGCCGCTCAGCGAGTCCCTCGCGCCCTGCAACGGAGACAAGAGGGGTCGTCGCGCCCCGCGAGCTAGGCTACCTAGGCCGTGGCCTTGACCGGTCACGAGAGTAGGTTTGACACGATCTCGACATGTGGCAGCACCGGGTTAAGCCGCTTGTCCTCTCGCTCGCGGCCAGCGAAGAATCTAAAGCAGTCTGTCGCGCCCCGAGACAGACTTAAATTATTGTTTTTATTTGATTTTTAATTATATAAAGGTATTTTGAGCCTATTTTTCGTATACGGGGTGTATTTTAGGGCGTATAGGGGTGTTCTAAATATTTTAGGAGGGTTGTTATATGAATGTTATCTTCAACATCGAAATAGACTTGTACATTGTCTATTTCGATTTCATCAAACTATTTCAATACATAAACTCTATTTCGTTTCCACATGAAAACTCTATTTCGATCAGGCCATGTTAATTTGATTTGGTCATTTAATTTCAATTCATGGTTATGATGACATCATTCTGATGTCATCACAATTCAACTTTTTCGATCGCGAGTCTTCGTGTTTCGTGTGTCGTTCTTCTAGGTTGTATGACGGAGGAATGTCGCCACGCTATTCTTGAACTGAAATGAACCAAATCGTGCCACATCCACACAGAAGTGCATCAACAAACTCCCCCTTTGATGTTGCTGGTGATGGTTCGTTCTTCACACTGAAGGATCTTGAAAGCCTTCACGTGACACTATCAGGAGGTGCATCACCAAACTCCCCCTTGAATGCTACTCATGAACCTTTGATATTCAAGACTTCAGATCCTTGTGGTGTTGATGAGTGGTCAGCTACAACTTCATATCTTGATCCTTTGATTGCATCCAGGTTGTGTCATTACTCCACAACTTGTCATCTAACACGTTCTCTTTGCCTTTAACTGGTTCGAATGCCACGTCTGCACACACAACAGAGCTAAACGCATAATGAGAACAACCACTATGGATTTAATCAATCTTAGAGAATTTTCAGATGAAAATCTCACTAAGAGTTGATTTTAAACAATATAAATAGACGGCACACATGTAACCAACTCTCAATCAACTACCAACCGACAACACTTTGAAAGTTTTAAAATTTGTTCATTTTTAGATCTTTACTTTCAAAACTTGTTAACTTCGACTGTTTATGAAGATGCAATTGTTTTAAGTTTTCAGTTAGGTTTTAGGTTGAATAGATTCGAGTTCCAACATCACTCAATCAAAAATAATGTAGGATCGATATTCGACCTATATGAGTCGGTCAGAGTCAAATCAAAGTCACTAGAGAGGCAGAAGCACTCTAGTAACTGAGAATCAATGATAGAATGGAGTAGAAACATATATGTATACTTAAAACATGTTTTTCATTGATTTTCAACGTTAATACACGGAGAGAAAACTGGCAGCACCTCGTTACAACTTCTCCAATTCGTACCAAATGAAAAACCCAAGACCCCTATATATAGGAGATTGATTTCGCACGAAATGAAAACCTTTCATTTTGTGTGAAATGGACATCACAAGTCCATTTCGTGCGAAATGGTACATACACAAAATAAACTTAACATTTACACTTTGCACCCCTATTACAAACTATTCGACACGACCTAGACTGTAGACGTAGGCTATAGACATCGTGTACCAAAACTCCCCTTGGATATTGCCGGAGTCTTCAGTCAGGTTGTCTTCAGTACTTTCTTCACAGAGACTTAAACTTTTCCTCCCTTTGCTTAGGCTTCTTCAGTAACAGCTTCCTAAGCTTTTCATTTGCTTCGACCGCTCGCTTTTCCTCTTCATCCATCCTTTGCACAACAGTATGTCTTAACATATTGTCTTTTCTTCAAGTGCCTTTATTTCTTTCTCAGCTTTCCTAGCATCCTCTTTCTCAATCTTTCTCCATTTAGATGACCATTCATTCTCAGAATTGATACCTTCCTAAAAACATATAGTTGCCACTTTCTGGAACTGTAAAGCCTGATCTTTGTCTTCAGCTTTGTAACAGATCTTGTTTACGAACAAACACTCAATATCTTTTGCTGAGCAGTTTACTAATCACAATGGATCATACACATAGATATGTCCAACTTCATTTTCCATTCTGTATGAGATCACAGCTTCAGTTCACAAGCAGCTGTATACCCAACACAAAAACCCTTTATGGAAATCTTGCTCCATCTTTGGCAATGGAATGTTCTTTATCACTCTAGGCTTCTTTATCTGTAAGATTGTCTCTTCAACGCCTGTCACTGGATCTATCCTCTTCACTTTCTTCGGATAGTGAGGTTTCCAATGTTTGAAATATTTGAAAGCTTCATACTTCATTAGGCCCCAAATAGGCACATCATGCTTTCTGACAGGATAATTCAATGTTCTGACTTTTGGAAGTTCTTCAACGTCCCACCATGGTAAAGACATAATGTCTTGAATATACGCGAAGTATTGAACACCATACTCTCGACGGATAGCATACGCATTAACCTGTGGCAGAAAGCCCCAACTTATTATGTCACCAAGTGATACTGCTCTGTCTCTCTTGTAATATTTCAACGGTATTTTAAACTTTCGTTCAGTATCTTTTCTAAACCATTTCTTTCTTTCTTCGCGACATTCATCTTTCGATGTTCCATCAAAATTTTTATTCTTTAAACATTCTTCAACTTTCCTTCTTAACTCATCTATGTTTGCTTGACTGAAGAATTCAACAAGCGTTGGAAAGGTAGAAGTGTCAACATTCACACTTTCTTCATCACTGCAATCTTCAACTCCAACTTCATCATAGTTGTCAGCCTCTTCAACGTACTTGTACTGATAATCGGGCTGCTGATTGATGTCGAACTGATTCAGCTCCTCTTCAAAATCAAACTTGAAATTAATCTCTTTGATGTATGTCATCTTGATGATCTCATCCAGAGTATAAGTATGCCTAATTTCACCTTCTTCTACATCAGGTTCAAGACGTAGAATCAATTTGTTACTATCATCAAATTCTTATCATCAACATGCTCCCCCTCACCTTCAGCATTCTCTGGTTCTTCATTAGCATCTTCATGAAGATAATTATCAACAGTCTCTTCATTCGACACTTCAGTAGCTTTAATGCCTGAAGTACCTTGATCATCGTCATTCCCATCATCATCATCATCATCATGACTACTTGCAGAAAACACATCATCTGCATCATCTTTCTTAACCTCATCATCTTCTTCTTCTTCATCATCCTCTTCATCATCTTCATTTACAACATCATCAACTTCTACATCTTCTTCAAATATACCAGAAACTGCAGAGATAGGATGAGGATTTTGAATAGGTGACTCAGTAGCAATTGATGGAATGATTGCTCTTTCAGTTACTTCCAAAACACCTTCAACTTGGACACCTTTTGTGACAACTCGAATTCTAGACCTACTTTGTGAACCGTATGTGAATATGTTATGCTTTTACGAGATTTAATTTATATGAATGTTACGTGTTACGTGTCTAAGATGTTATGTTTTGTGAACCGAACATTAGATTGAAGCTCACAACTTTTGCGGCCCACACTCTTTGACTCGAGACCATGGCCCAAGTGAGGGGCTTCGGCCCACCCTACTCTACGTATATGAACATACACACATCTTAGGGTTTTAGTTTTTACAACCTTTACAACCACAAAGAACACACACCAAACTCTCTCTCTCTCTCGAAAATCGTCTTTCTCGGAACCGGAGATCACACCATTGAAGTCTCGGCTCCGTCTTTGTTCACATCTCGGTTAGCATTAACCTCTTGATTACGTGTTTATATGTTTTGATAGTAAACGGATTTACATGATTATTGTTTATAATCGGATATATGAAGGTTATGTTTTTATGATTGCCATGCTAGATGATTCTATCATGTATGATGTTAGGAATTGGATGTAATCGGCTGTTTAGTCAGATTATGTTAACCGGCTGCATGCTTATGAATAAATCGGACATGTTATATATTGTTAAGATATCGTTTATGCAATGAATTGATTAGAGATCATGTAAATTGGTATTGGGTAGTCTTGTTTGATCGAGATTATGTGGCATGATTGTTAAGAATTCTGTTAATAGATGATGATAATAGGAAACTGTTTGAATACGGTTGAATTTGGAATTAAAACTGAATTGATCTGTTTTTCCGAATTGCTGATTATGTTTGCTGAAATCACGGTGTTAATTGATTAAGATTAAGGAAATCAGTTACATACTTGGTTGCGGCACATGGTTGCGAGTCGAGACCATAGTTGCGGGTCTAGTTGCGACTCGTAACCATCACACTAGCACACAATCAACACAAGCCGAAACCATGGTTGCGAGTCCCGTTGCGACTCGTAACCGGACCATGACGAACCGAGACCACCTGTTGCGACTCGTAACCAGCAGTTGCGACTCGCAATCCCCTGTTGCGACTCGAGATCGCTGGTTGCGACTCGAGACCACCTTTGCACATACACTGTTTTGGGCCTTCGCTGTCACGGGCCCAGTCAGTTGGGCTAATTGATTGGATATTTACTTACTGTTATGTTATTGGACTGCTTATCTGTTTGGGCTGATATATTATTTGGGCGGATTACCTTTCGGGCTTAGACATTGGATCGCACAAGGTTACTTTGTGGCATATAATTGGGCCGGGTTATGATTGGGCCGAACACTTAGATTGTTATCGGATTGCTGATACGTGTACGTGTTTGCCATGACTATACGTGATACTATATACGTGCTATATACGAACCTGACTTGTATAATAACCATGATAGGACGTGGTTGACCATTTACTAGCTTAACTGTACTCTTTGTGTATCTGCCGAGCAAACCAAGGTGAGTTCACACAGCCAAGGCATGGGATTCCCGGGTTGGGAATTGGGTTGGATATGTTGGAAAAGGATTACTCGTACTTACGCATACTCTAGACTATAGACCATCGTCCTCAGGTTAGTCAGGACACGTTACGTAAAGCCTACGTAACCCAGTATGTTTGCCATTTGTCTCCCGGGTCGGGAGGACACGTTACGTAAAGCCTACGTAACCCAATACCATCTACTGGCTTCCGGGTCGGAAGGCCACGCTGCGTAAAGCCTACGTAGCCCCCACGCGTACCAATGTCCTCGGGGAAGGGCACGTCACGTAAAGCCTACGTGACCCTGTACGTATTCCTGTTCTCGGTAAAGAAGAACACATGGTCGGAAGTTAGTCTAGTAAGTACCACTAATGAGAAACCCTCATTAGTAAGGATAAACGTGGGAAACCCCCACCAGTAATATAAACACAAGGTTTGGGAAGCCCCCACCTTTAGTACACACTAGTTTGGGAAGCCCCCACTAGTTATACTCATGTACTATGTTATGAACTTACTTTCTGTGAACTCGCTCAACTAGTTTGTTGATTATTTGCTGCATGCCTTGCAGGACCTTAGGTACATTATGGAGCTTGCACAGGGAGGAGCAGGTCGTTGTGGGATACGGATCATGAACTTTATCTGAACTTATAACTATTCTGAGATTACATACTATGCTTCCGCTATTTAAACGATGTTTGGTTTTGAAACATCAATCATGTCATGATGGTTTACATTGATTACTTTTATTATTAAATGCTATGTTTGATATGATTGATGGCTTGATCCTGGTCAGTCACGCTCCCAAGCGGTGGTACTCCGCGGGTGGATTTTGGGGGTGTGACACCTTTGCCATTATTTTTCATCTCAGCTTCAATCTCAGCCTGACGACGAGCTCTAACTTCCTCAAGCTGGATTTATTCAAATCTTTGTTCCACAGACTTCCCGATCAAATTCTCTAACACTTTATTCATCATGTATATTTCATGTTCTTTCTTTGCATTAATAGCTTCCAACTCTTTGTTCTTTAGCTTGAAATACCCATTCTGCTCATCTCTCCGAGCTTTTTTCTCTTCTAACTCAGCAATACGTACTTGAAGAATATCAATGTCAGTTTGATCAGCTTCAACTCTTTTCAACAAAGACGAGTTTTCAGCTTCAACACTCTTGACACGTTTTTCAAGCTTCTTTTCACGATCTACCAACTTCTTATTTTCAACTAACACTTCTTCAACCTTCTGTTGCAGCTTATTCACAAGCTCATCGTTTACAAAACTAAAATCTCCCATGTCTTCAAGACCAATATTCACTGGAACATGAGGAAAATCTTTGAAACCAGAAGATCCAGGAGTGGTTTGAACTTGTGGTTGTGTAGATGGTGGTTTTGAAAGATATGTGATGAGGTGATAACAGGTTGTTCTAGAATTGGTGATTGATGTGGTGGTGATAGATGTGGTAGTGTAGATTGTTTTGGTGGTGATTGATGTGGTGGTGATAGATGTGGTGATGGTTGTTGTTGTGGTTCAGGTGGTGGTGAAGGTGGTTGACATGGTTCCTGGATTGGTTTATTTTTCAGCAAGATTTTCAACCTCTTTGCTACCTTAGGAGTTACAACACATTTCCTTGCATTTGACTTCTTTCTACCCTCAGACGGTGGTGTTTGAATCTCTTGAACATGTTCCGGAGATGGAATGTACAAATCATCATCTTTTTCCTCTCTCCTTTTTCTCTTTAACAAATTTTCTTTTTCTATATCAGCCTTAATTCTTTTCAAACGTTTAGTTTCATCAATCTCTGATTCAGATGAGCTTCATGAACTTTTCTCCTCATTGTCACCTTCATTCTCACCAGCTGCTTTTTCAGTTGCAAAACTTTCTTTAAGAGCTTTCAATAATCGATCAGATTCTAGAGATAAACGAACTTGATCTCTTTCTACATCAGCTTCTGGTTCTTCTTCCTCTGATTCATCGACCAGTAATGTCTCAATAACTTTCTTTTGACGCTTCTTTGGTTGTGACGACGAACCTTCTTCAACTTATACTTTAGGAGTTGTCTTTCTACTCCTTTTCTTCTTTCAAGAACCACTCATTTCTTGTTTCTTTGAAAGCTGCTAACTTAGCTAACTCATCTGCATCACTCTTCTCTTTCATTTCTTTATCATTCCTCCACTTCTGATGATTTTCTGGATCTGGATCTTTGTAATTTTTATCTTTGATGAAACCAAAGAATTATGCCTTTGTTTTTGATTCTGGATGATTTTTGTGGTACCTAGATAATACAATCAATGTGTCATTATCCATGTGATACAATGCAAACAAATCATTATTTTCATCTTTCTCTAGATCTGGATAGGCATGATCAATCATCATCTGTACAAATCTTTGATATAACCAGGTTTTGCTGCCTGAAGTAATGTTCTCTTTCATGTAGTGAAACACAATCTTTGAAAAGTTATACTTTTTGTCCAACACAAGTGCAGCAACCATATTCATATGATAATCCCTCATCACATCATAACCTCCCTTCCTATGACTGAGAGCGTGTACAATTGAATGAATGAAGAATTTGTAAGGCTTTGAGAAACATGACTTCAAATAGTTTGCACTATTCAACGGACCATTATACCCCATCCTCAACATTCATCCCTTAACCATCTTCTCTGGAAACTTCGTCGGAAAATTTTCATCGTCCGGAAAATCTAATACTTCTCGAACAAGTTGTTCTGTAATGATAATCTCTTTGTCTTTACCATTCAAGCTCACAATCGAAGTTATCGCTTTGCTTTCTTCGTCATACTTTGCATTTTTCCAGAAACGTTCAATGTGAGACTGAAAAACATTATGTTGATTTGTTAATGCCTTCTGGATTGGTAACCGTTTCATAAATTATAGAATCTCTTTAAATACCGCCATTTTTGGAAGCTTTTCATCGTAAACACAACAGATGTTGTGTAATGGATCAAACTGCACATTCGAAGCCTGAAATGTACAACATAAATTCAAGTTAAAACACTTTGAATAATTTTCAAAACAACACATCATTCAAATGAAATGGTTTCAAACAGATTGACACTTCAAACGAAATGGCAACTTCAAACGGAATGATGTTTTCAAGCGAAATGGTGTTTTGATGCGAAATGGTGTTTTGATACGAAATGGTGTGTTGAAACAAAATACCCATTTGAAACAAAATGCCCGTTTGAAACGAAATGCCCGTTTGAAGCGAAATGGTCATTTCGTACGAAATGCATTGTCATTTCGTATGAAATGCATCGTCATTTCGTTTGAAATTCAAGTTCATGAACAGTGTATTTGCAGATGTAGAAAACTTGTTTTGATGATGAAATTGAACCCTAAGATATGTTCTAGAACAGATTCCGAGCACATAGATGTGTTCTAATTTCATTTTAATCCACAAAATCCTCCTAGATCTAATGTTCGAAGATCTGTTCATCTGGGTTCAACTGAAATCAAGATGTCAAGATCAAATTGGAACCCTAGAACTGATATACATCAAAATCCGATCACACTGAAGTGAATTTTGTTCATTTTAGACCGATACTAAACCCTAGATCTAAGTTTTAAAAGTCTGTTCATTGACGTTCATACGAAATCGACAAATCTGGGTAAAATCAACCCCAATCTCACCTTTCCCATGATCTAAGTTGTACCAACCAACTTAAATATGGATTACAAGTAACAATCTGACAAGATTTTGGCTTGAATCGATGAATATGGTGATTTCGCTTGAAATCGCCTGTGACAGTGTGTTTTGAAGCAAAATGATGGAACTGGTGGATTCAAACGAAATGGAACCCCTATATATAGACGTGCCCATTTCGTACGAATTGGGCAATGAGGCATTTACAAGCGAAATGATCAGTTGAAACAAAATGGCCATTTCGTGCGAAATGGTCATTTCGTTTGAAATTTCAATTTTTCAAACTTTTTCAAACATTTAACTTTTTGATGATTTTTGACTTTTACCATCACACCCAGTTAACCAAGTCCAAGTTAATGACCTTGGTCAACTGTTTAGCCTGCCAAGTTCAAGTTAATGACCTTGGTTAACCAATTTATGAAGTTGCTGATTTTCTGAAATAGATTTTAAGTTCAAATTAATGAACTTTTAAACTTTTCAAGCAATTACCAACACCTTTTCACAAACTTTTGTTTATCCAACCCTCATGATCCAAACTTGTTCAGCATGTAACACTTTGATCATCAGATCCCCAACGTCCGCTGTTGAAAATAAGATGAAAAACAAATCTTTTTGGATTTTAAATTTTGCTAAACAAACAGACAATCTTTTGGGATTTTTGACAAACAATAAACTGTACAAACATATATTTGGTGAGCGTCCATTGTCGAAAATAAGATGAAAAACAAATCTTTTTGGATTTTAAATTTTGCTAAACAAACAGACAATCTTTTTGGATTTTTGATAAACAATAAACTGTACAAACATATTTTTGGTGAGCGTGTTAGGGGATCATATCAGCTGCTAACAAGATACAAGTACCGTTAAGCTTTGATTACATATTCAGCATTAAAAAATTCACAGTGATTGTCGATATACTGATCCTCAAAAGCTTTCACACAAATTTCAATCTGTTCAGGATACGAATTTAGTGTTTTAAAGCCTTAACTTTTATGCGTGTACCACCTCAGAATATACTTCCGTATCCGACCACTATATTCAGTCTTACAGGTGAGTGCACACTAATGATATCTGTAATGGGTGAATGCGAGGCCATGAGAGCCCAGGCTAGAACTTCCGTTCAATCAGAGAGATGATGGCTCGACTTTAGGTGGGTCCCCTTTGGGGATCTTCTTTACAACATCACATGATCAGCATTTTTCAATGTTTCATCATTTTTTATGTTGAGGGGAGGCTTTATGAATAAAGCTGTGCAGAGCATTGTACGAGGACTAGGCTATTTCTTCCGCAAAATCAGAAGTCCTGGTATAATACCCCAGATATCATCATGTACAAAGACCTAGTATGTCAGAAATAGAGTCTTTCAAACAGGATTTCAGGGGTTACCTATATATCCGAGAGATGTTCCCCACGTAAAAGCAAGTTATGATTTTATGTTTATATCCCAAACAAACTTACTAAAAGTGTAAAAACCTATCGGCACATCATCAGCGAGACTGCTTAACACAATTTAAACCATACATTTCTTAAGCATACTGCATCTGTCTAGCTGATGTACTATCATTTCCCCTTTTTACACAAACTCTTTTTCAATTTTTCAATGTTTTTGGATTTTGAAATTTTATCATGTTTTTGTATTTTCTGAAAATTTTCTCCCCCTAAAAACAAAAACATATTTTTGTGTTTTTGGTTTTATCAAAAGCAGAAAATAAACTGTACAAAAACTTGACAACACGACGTGGATCAATTCTGATCGCCGTCCTCCTCGGCTTCACACTCAACAACCCTCCCAAAAGACAAATTTTTCAACCCGTTTAATTTCAAAAGATAGTTAAATCTCTTTTTATCAAAAGGTTTTGTGTAAAAATCAGCTTTCTGATCATCGGTGTGTATATGTTCAATTCGAATCAATTTCTTCTCGTGACAATCACGGATGAAATGATGTCGAATTTCTATATTTTCGCTTTAGAGTGATGCACCAGATTTTTAGTTATATTTATAGCTGCCTCATTGTCTACATAGATTGGCATGTCCAAGAACTGCAAACCAAAGTCCCTCATCTGCTGCTGGATCCAGAGGATCTAAGAGTAACAGCTGGAGGCTGAGACATATTCAGCCTCGCATGTAGAGAGAGCGACTGAGGTTTGTTTCTTGCACTGCCAGGTGACTAGTCGAGTTCCAAAGAACTGACAGCCTGCAGTGTGGACTTTGCATTTTGCTTACAGCTTCTGAAATTAGAATCAGCATAACCAGGAAGAGAAAAGTCACCAGACTTAGGATACCACAAGCCGGTGCTTGGGCAGCCTTTAAGATACCGTAAAATTCTCTTCACAATTGTCAGGTGTGACTGTCTCGGGCTGGACTGATATCTGGTGCATAGACAAGTTGGATACATGATGTCCGGTCTGGACGTAGTCAGATACATTAAGGATCCAATGATTGACCGTTAGTACGTCTCATCCACTTTTTCTCCATTTTCGTCCGGACAAATCCCATGATTTTGAGCCAGGGTGGTTGATGAATGAAGATGCCTTCGGGCATTTTCTCAACCTATAGCCCTAGGAAGAACTTCATCTCCCCCATCGAACTCATCTCAAACTTTTTCTTCATAACCTTCTCGAACTATTTGCACAATTCATCATTCGTAGATCCGAAGATTATGTCATCAACATAAATCTGCACGATTAGTAGATGCCCTGCAACCTCTTTTGTAAACAAAGTGCTATCAACCGTCCCACTGATGAACCCGTTGGCCAGCAGATGTTGGGAAAACGTCTCGTACCAGGCTCTCGGGGCCTGGTGTAGTCCGTAAAGTGCTTTGTCGAGAAGATAGACCTTGTTTTGTGCACTGGATTAGTAAACCCCGGTGGTTATCCAACGTACACTTCTTCTTTGATTTTTCCATAAAGGAATGCAGATTTAACATCTAATTGGTAGACTTTGAATCCTTTCCAAGATGCGAATGCCAGGAAGATTCTTATTGCCTCGAGTCTAGCAACGGGCGCATACACTTCTGTAAAGTCGATGCCTTCTTGCTGACTGAAACCTTGTACTACCAAACGTGCTTTGTTTCGAACAATGATTCCTCTATCATCCTGCTTACACTTAAAGACCTACTTGGTCTTTATCAGCTTTTGATTTTCTGGGAGATTCACCAATCTCCACACACCAAGTTTCTCAAACTGCAGTAGCTCTTCCTGCATAGCATTTACCCAGCTTTCCTCAGTTAATGCTTCTTTATAAGTTCTTGGCTCAACCTGCGAGATGAAACATTTCAATAAGAATTCTTCCTGTAAAGGAGCTACAGAAGAATAAAAACAGGTAAGGGCTTTGTTAATTTGATCTCGCGTTTTCACTCCACTATGAAGATCTCCAATTATTTGTTCTGAAGGATGATAAGACAAAGTTCTCGGCATGACTGTGTCTGGCACGCTCACTTCCGATTGCAAGTTTGTGATATCCTGATCACCCGTGTGATCCACAGCTTCTGAAGTTGCAACATTTGGTTCCTCGTAAAAAATCGGATCGGGTTCCGATTCTGAGTCGTCAGAATTATCAAACACTGGAGCTGGTTCTTCTGGGGTTTCGTGTGTAGTTCCACTTGGACCAGCCTCATGATCATTTGCACCCACGGTGGGTTGAGAAACTACCAACGGTCTTGGCACTTGTTCTTGTGACATAGATTGCGGATATTGGTACAATAGTGCTAGTTCCTCTTCACTTGGCTCAGTCGGCAACTGGAATGACTCCCAGAGTTTGTCGTAATCAAAAAGCAATCTTTTTCCGAGGAAGCTGGCTTGGAGCTGTATGCCTTTGACAATCAACATGCTGAACTTGTATAATCTTCCCCAAGCATGGAACATATACTCTCTTCAGTGGACTCGCATAACCTACAAAGAAACCTTCGTTAACCTTTGCACCAAATTTGCCATCCGGATCAATAAATGTACAAGGTGATCCAAACGGTTCTAAGAATTTCAGATTTGGTTTATAGCGATGAAGTAATTTAAAACAGGTTTTCTTGTACTTCTTTACTGTGAGAACACGATTTAACGTATAACACGCTGCAGCAACTGCTTCACTCCAAAAGAATATCGGCAATTTGGAATCGGCTAGCATAGTTCGAGCTGTTTCAATCAGTGTGCGATTCTTTCGTTCGGCGACACCATTTTGTTGTGGAGTATATGGTGCACTAAATTCATGAAGAATGCCCTTCTCATTCCAAAACTCGAGCATACGATTTTTTTTAAACTCCGTTCCGCTGTCACTTCGAATTCTTCTGATCGGCAGTTTGTACAGCGTCTCCATCTTCTTGAATAAAATCAAACGTTTGATCTTTGCTTTCAATACACATCACCCATGAAAATCTTGTAAAGTCGTCAGTGACCACAAGACAATACAAATCTCGACTAATGCTCTGTACATTCACCGGTCCGAACAAATCCGTGTGGAGCCTTTCTAGCGGTACCCTGATTGAATTCAACAGCTTCTTTGGGTGTTTTTTCTTTGTTTGCTTCCCCTTTTTGCATTCTACACAATCATCATTTAGATGAAAAATTTTCAGATTTACACCTTCAACAAGATCATTGAGTACCAAGAAATTCATTTTTCTCACATGAATGTGTCCCATCTTACGATGCCACATTCTTGACTCTTTTTCAGTTGCTTTTGTTTTAGTTACAAAACATTTTGGTTTCATGTCTGTTGTTGTTGCGACGCTCATATCTAGGACATACAAATCGTTTTCCCGTGGAGCGCGCATCAACACCATATCTTCTGGAATTTTAAAACCAGGTTTAGTGATCAAACACTCATTTTTTTGTAAAATGTACTGTGAACGACTTGTCACAAATCTGCGATATGCTCAACAGATTGTTTTCAAGTTCAACGATGTAGTTCACTTTGTCAAACGTTACAACTCCATTGGTAAGAATTCCTTCACCAACGATTCTTCCTCCCTGATTTCCCGTAAATCCAACATATCCTCCGTTAATTGATTTGACATCATAGAGAAGTGCTAGCATCCCAGTCATATGCCTCGAGGCTCCGCTATCCATGATCCACTTGGAGATTATCCACCTCGGAAGCCCCTGCACACATTAGAGATACTCATTCAAACAATGTTGCCCAAGATTTCTTCACATTTGGAACACTTCCAAATACAAGATCACAATACACGTCAACTTTCGGAATGTCGAAGACAAGATTGGGAACAACAGGTTTTGACTTTGATTTTAGATCTCCCTCCTTAATTGGTGGGAATTCCTCAATTAATTTGTCCAATTCAAATTCAAGTTCTTTAACATCGGTAGCAAAAACTTTTGATTCAGATATTAACACCTTTTCCATTTTCTTTTCTTCAAACAATTGTTTCGGTTTTTCCACCCATGATTGGTTTTGAAAAATTTTTGTTTTGGGATAAACCTTTGAAGTCTTTTGAGTCTTCGAAGATTCACCAATCTCAAAGGTTGATTTTGGCTTATCCTCGGACTTCAAAGATTCACCTCGCTTCAAAATACGCACGGGGGAAATCATTGGTTTTTTACCCTTAACATCAGTTGAAGTTTTAGGTTTGGGTTTCTGGAAAACTGGTTTTTCAATCTTTTTAACACACTGTTTGGCCATGTGACCAATTTCACTGCAGCGATAACAGATTCTTCTGTCATATTCAACAAAAGTAGATCTGTTAGTCTCATCTTTCAACTTTTTGGCTGCATTGAAATCATCAACTGCCTTTTGACTAAAGATATAATATTTTTCAGCAACTGTGTTCTTTCCCGCCACAAACACCTCATTTAATTTCTCTTTTGGCTTAACCTCCTTTTTAGCAATTTTCTTCTCAAAACCGACTCCTTTCCTTTTGAAATTGTTTCCATTTCTTTTATTGTTACCACTATTGCCCACCCTTTCATATTGTTTCCCTGGGTTATTGGTTGACTGATTTTTAACAAAATACTTTTTAGGTTTTGAAAGAAATGCGTTGTTGTTAACCTCTGAAATGTCAATTTCCACAAGTTGGAACACTTTCTCAACATTTTCCAATTTTGCATTCTGAATTGGAAATTCAAAATTAGTATATAGCTTGTCAGTTCTGGTCATTGTGTAAGCCACAGTGATCGAATCATCATTCACAGCTTTATCTGATTTTGGTATGAACTTATCCAGAAAATTTCCTTCATCTTCAGAATCAGAATTGGAATTCTCCAAATGAGTTTTCACTGTTCCTAAATCTGAGTTATCACTTTCTTCATCCAACACTTTGTCAACAACAGATTTAATCATTTGTGACTCGTTGTCTGTGTCAGATGGAGAAAATGTAACATCAATGCTTTCAGGTAACTCATTCTCCACAGTTCTCAACTTGAGATTCAAAGCTTCTTCCACCCCATCTGGATATTTTTGTGTATAATGATTCCACATTGGGGGTAGAACATTGTTGAAAGCAGGTTTAGCATCAGGTTGTTGAGGAACAATTTGATCAATCACATAAGATGAGGCAACATAACTGATCAATTTCTTATCAGCTCTTTCTGTTTCAATTCTCATTAATTCAAGTTCCTTTTTTAAAGATGCAATTTTGTCGAGAAGAATGTTAATTTCCATTTGTTTATCCATAACTGTGGCTTTTAGCAAATTGGTAGCTTTATCATTTTCCAAACTTTCTTTCTGAATCATTTTGATTGATTGTGATAAAGTGTCATAAGCTTCTTTCGCATCACTAAGATCAAATTTTACTTCAGCAGTGTATTTCTTCAATTCTTGAAACTGTTTATCTTTTTCGAGACAAACCATGCAAGGGTTTTAAACAGTTTCCGCATGGTGTTTCAGGAATTGAATCAACCTTTTCAGAAACCTTTTCTTCTTTATCAGTTTTAATATCTGGTTTACCAAACCCGTCAGACTAAGTCTCTGCTTTTTCTCCTGATTTGATATCCAATTCAACTGACTCCGTTTTGACTGACTCCTTTTCGATTGACTCTGTTTCGACAGACTCCATTTTGACAGACTCCGTTTTGACAGAATCTGACTCTTGAGTTTTGTCTACCTCTTTCAGCTTGCCCATCAACGCCTTGTCAGCTATCTCCTTCAGAGTTTTTTCATTCATCTCTTTAGAAACATCTATGATTTCTTCAACCGGAGCTGGTTCGACGTCATGTTGTGGACAAAATCCTGTAGTTGGCTCGCTGAAGAATCCTGCAAAAGAATCAAACATGTTAGGAGGCATTATGGATTTAAAAGAACTAGCAATAATCTCCTGTTCTGATTGATAATAATAAACTTCTGCTGCTGCTTCTTCAAGCTCTGCCAAACTCTCTTCACTCATCACTTCACTGACATCCTCAGCTTCAACAACACATTCTGATTCTTCAACAATCTCTGCCATCATAGCAAAACCCTCACCAGGAATATATTTATCCTAACTAAACCCTTCGGCAACTTTCTCATCATCCTGATTAACCAAAAGAGCCTTTTCTGGTTTGTTTTCAATTTGAGGTCTTGAATTGAATGGTTGCTGACTAGTTTTGTGATAGATTGCTTGTCGGTAGTAGTCATTTGTGAATGGATTCTGATGATTGTTTACTTCCCTGTTTGGACACTCCCATTTGAAATGCCCCTTTTCTTTGCATTTGAAGCACGTAACTTTTGCTTTGTCAAACCCAAGCTTTTGATCAGGTCCTGAAAGACTGTTTCGACCAGTTATTTCCATGAATCTTTGTGCTCTCCTTACTAAGCTCGCCATGCCCCATTTGATATCAATAAGCTCTAATTCTTCAGGATCAATTTGATCGTAATCCTCCTTTGTCATGTCAGGATTACCGATCCTTCCAGCAACTAGACTTTCATATGATTCGAGAACGGAAGCTAATAGTGTGATATGTTGCTTTGTAGCTGCTTCTGTAAACTCTTGACCATTTTTTATGTTTACAGCAATATTGCATTGTATCCCAGACGCGTAACTCTGATTGTTTGAGCTTGATGAACTTTGAGGAGACACTTGTTCTTGAACCTTAGGATTTGGTTCAAAACTTGCAAACGGTGAATTACTATTGCTTGGTGTGCTTTGATAAACTCCAGATGTAGGTTCAGCACTAAATGCTGTCTGAATTTTTGGACTTAGGTTCGATGTTGCTGACGAACTTCCTTTGTAGTACAATTGAACATCTTGTTGTACATTAGAAGCTTTCATTTTTCTAATATTTTTCAATTCAAGCTCATGCGATTCAATTTTCTCAATGAACGTGCTAAGACTGAAACCAACATATTCCAAGTTATTTTTCAACACCAACAAATATGTGCCCCACTCATCATACGGTAAAGCATCTGCCAGCTTGTCAACCCATTCTTCATCTGTTTTGGTTATGCCCAAACGCTTCATTTCTACAACCAAATGACAATATCTCTCGATCAACTCTTTAGTTGACTCACCCTTGATACCCATAAATATATCAAATTCTTTTTTCATTAATGCCGTTTTGCTCTTTGTCATCAAAACACTTCCAAGAAACTTCACTTTCAGTGCATTATAGACAGACTGCGAGTTATCCTGATGTTGTAGCAGAACTAAAATATCTTCTTTGATTGCTTGCTGCAAGATACTCATCATTTTCTTTTCAACTTTAAAGCTTTCCTGTTCAAGCGGAGTTAAGCTGCCAATAGTTTTCTCAATACCCGATCCATTCGTCGGAGGTACATACTTTGACTCAATTTTCATCCAACACTCAAAATGATTTGCCTGTACCCATGTCTTAAATCTTTCTGACCATCCTGACTATTCATCAATGTTCATTAACTTTGGCGGCTTTTGCATTGTACTAAGCTCATTTTCCATGTTCACGTTCTGCGCAATACTCGCTGGAGATTGAACTGTTGTCATTCCCCCTCTAGAAAACATGTTATAAAATTCTTGGTTATCCATTTTAGAATGAAATTAGTCTCGAAAAATTTTCCAAGTTTTTGAAAATATGACTTTTCAAACAGAAACACTTCCACACGGAATGAACTTTCAAACGGAATGGACTCACAAACGAAATGGACTTTCAAGAGAAATCAACTTTCAAGCGAAATGAAATGTCATTTCGTGCGAAATCAATATAAAAGATCCTTTTCGTGCAAAATGATCAAACAGAATGAATTTTCAGACGAAATGATCCATTTCGTGCGAAATGAACAAGTGTTTCAAGCGAAATGGTAAACTTTCACACGAAGTAGTTCATTTCGTACAGAATGAACTCAATTTTTCAAACAAAATGCTGCTCGTTCACACGAAATGGAGTTTTTGGCACATTTTTATCAATTTTAGTCCGAATTTAGGTCTGATTCTTTCAAGGATTTGCTAAAACAGTGTTTTACACGTTATATCAAAAGATCAGTCCATTTTGTCCGTGGAATCGTTCAAAAATCCAAGAATGAGTAGAAGTAGAGAGTTCTAAGCACTGATTCAGTCGATTTGACTCATCCTGAGCTCTGATACCACTTGTAGGATCGATATTCGACCTATATGAGTCGGTCAGAGTCAAATAAAAGTCACTAGAGAGGCGGAAACACTCTAGTAACTGAGAATCGGTGATAGAATGGAGTAGAAACAGATATGTATACTTAAAACAGGTTTTTCATCGATTTTCAACGTTAATACACGGAGAGAAAACTGGCTGCACCTCGTTACAACTTCTCCAATTCGTACCAAATGAAAAACCCAAGACCCCTATATATACGAGATTGATTTCGCACGAAATGGCACATCCATTTCATACGAAATGGCAACCTTTCATTTCGTGCGAAATGGACATCACAAGTCCATTTCGTGCGCAATGGTACATACACAAAATAAACTTAACATTTACACTTTGCACCCCTATTACAAACTATTCGACACGACCTAGACTGTAGACGTAGGCTATAGACATCGTGTACCAACAAATAAGGTAGAAACAAAATCTTTTTGGCTTTTATAAAGTTTATATTAAAACACACCTAAAATCTTTTTGGTATTGTTGAATTTTCTAAATGTAAAGACTGTTGGTGCATTCATCTGTCAACTTCGTCTTATATCGAGTCTTGTATTAGAATTGTTAGATCAGGGCGCGTTGTACGAGAAAATAGGAAGTTTTAGGTTGAATTTGATCTGATTCCGCTTGAAGCATGCTATTCCGCTTGAAAGTGTTGTGTGCAATTTCAAGCGAAATCACAATATTAGAGATTCCGCTTGAAATGAACACTGTCACTTTCAAGCGAAATCAGATTCTTAGTGAATCCGCTTGAACTGTCTTGTGTATAATTCAAGCGGAATCAGCCGCCTATATATATATACATATATATGCTTCCAGCGAGATCATTTGTAACTTTCTGATTTTCCGGTACCGAAGTGCTGCCGAAGTGCTGTTTGACTGCAATCATTGTGAAATCAATATTCAAGGCAAATTTAAGTGAAACAAGCTGTTTTTTCTAGTCCGTTTCTTAGTTTCCTCCTCTGAAACGGATAAGAGTTCTTCCGATTGACTCGTTTGGGTCACTACTCGATCCTACAAGTGGTATCAGAGCTCAGGAGGAGGAGTTCTGCAGATATCAGCCTCTTTTCATTGTGTTTTCTGACTTCTTCACCTTCTTTCTTCAACAGAACAAGTTTTCACGGTTAAAATTGGCTCAATTTCTCACAGATTGTGTAAAACTGCATTGTAACAAACCCTTGAAAGTTTCAGCTTAAAATACGGCTTTAAAATGGTAGAAATGGACCTTTGAACTAATTCCGCTCGAACGAACAACTTGAGATTTTGCTTGAATTTGGTATATCGCTTGACTGACTCCCCTCCAAAATACCTGATTCCGCTTCAAACTTGATATTCAGCTTGAAAAGATTCAAGCGAAATCAGTGATTTAGTTTCAATCAGATTCCGCTTGAAAGTTTGTTTGTGATTTCGCTTCAAATAGGGTTGCTGGTTATTTCACTTGAAACAAATTGGTGATTCCGCTCCAAACCATATTTCGCTTGAAATTGTAATTTGGAGATTCCGCTTGAAGTTGTTGTTTGGTATCCCGCTTGAACTTGTTTTGGGAGATTTCGCTTGAAAATTGTTGTTCTTTGTGAAAAAGTGTTCTGAATCATGGCTGAAGAATTTTACAATGCATTCGCGACACCGGTTGCTCCAGTTACAGCTGCTGAAACTGTGTACAATGAGAATGAGACAGGAACTTATCAAAAACCGCCAAAGCTCATGTATATTGAAGATTTTCAGGGTTGGAAAAATCGATTCGAGAACTGGGTGCAAGCTTACAAATTTGATGCACGGTGTTCATTGTTGAAAGATTACGAGAGACCAAAGAATGAACGTGGGATTAAAAAAAGCTATTGTTGACTATTCAGAGAGTGACAAGTTAAAATTTACAAGTGAAAAAATGATGATCAGTATTCTTCAACAAGCGATAAAAGAAGATATTTTTGTTTTACTTCAATTTGGGAGGCTTTGATTCAGAAATTCAGAGGGAGTGCAGATATGATCAAAAACAAAAAGGCATTATTGAAGAAATCGTTTGATATGTTTATAGCTTTTGATCATGAAACAACAAAGTAGACTATTGATAGATATTGTCATCTGGTATTGGAAATGGGAAGATTGGACATTAAGAAAGAGGATGATGAGTGGGTCGATAAACTAGCTGAGGCCTTACCACAGCATAAGTGGGGAACTTATTTGATGATTGTGAAACTTATGAGGAAGTCCGAGAGCATGAATTTGGCACAATTCATTCAGAAAATTGAAGAGCAGGAATTGGATATTCAGAAAACTGCTATCATGACAAACCCAAATGCTAAACAGGATGTTAGTCTGTATTACCTAGGGAACAAGTTTGAGGCTACCCCCAGCCAAAGTCCAAAGACTAGTACAGCTTTTAGTGCGGATGGTTCGTCTAGTCCAAAAGTTAGCACTACAACTAATAGTGGTGGAGATTCTTCATCATTTTCAAGCTTTGATCCAAATAGCACAACATCAAGTCCTCAACAGCATAATTCTACAAATCTTCAATGCAATGTTACTTTAAACATTCAGAATGGTCAAAATCTGTCTCCTGAAATGGCTAAGCAACACATGGCATCTCTCATCGCCATGTTAGAGTCGTATGAAAGCTTAGTTTCAGGAAGAATTGGTAATCCGATGCTTACGAAAGAAGATTATGACTAGATTGATGCAGAAGAACTTGAATTGATGGATGTAAAATGGTGCATGGCCAGTGCTGTTAGAAGAGCTGAAAAATTCCAGCAAATCACCGGCATAGATGAGTTTCGGGGATTGGCTACTTCTCCGTTAGGTTTTGACAAGTCTAAAGTTACTTGTTTTCGTTGGAAAGGTAAAGGACACTTTAAACGAGAGTGTAAAAACCAAGAAGCAAATGGGAGCCAAGAAAAGAACAATTATTATCAGAAATCAATTTTTCATCAGATTGAGCAACAACCATCATCATCTCGTGCCATTGACGATGAAAAGAAGAAAGCTTTGATCATTCATCAAGATGATGAAAAAGTTGTCGAGGGTTTTAGTTGGGACAAATACATACCTGGAACAGCTCTTGTTGCTAAAATTCTGGGTGAAGAAGAGACTAATCAGAAAAGAATCCAGATTTTTCTAGATTTAGGAAGTGATGTTGATACTGATGATGAGGAAGAATATCTTAACAACTGTAGAAAAAGTATTGATCCTGACAGCTTTAATTTTTTCTATGCAGATAAAGTTGAGATGCTGAATCAAAAGAAGATTGACAGATTGAAGAGAGAATTGGAAGCAGCAAAGTTACTTGCTGATGAAAAGGCAAATACAGAAGCTGAAGAAACAAAAGTTGAAACAGTGATTGAGAATGTAATAGAAATAATTGTTGAAGTGGAGAAAGTGGTATAGAAAATAGTTGAAGTTGAAAGAGTTGTTGAAGTAGAGAAGATTGTAGAAATAGAAAATGTTGTTGAAATCGAGAAACTTGTTGAAGTGGAAAAGACTGTCGAAGTTGAGAAGATAGTTGAAAAAGTGGTTGAAGTTGAAAAACCATGTTTGAAATGTTCAGAATCTTGAAAAGCTTGTGAGGAGAAAGACAAGAAGATTGCTGAGTTGGAGAAGATTAAAGAAGATTTATTGTCTGATGTGAAATATGTGAAGGAGTCGTATGATGTGCTGAACATGACAGTTGATAGTCTGAAAAAGACAAATTCAGAAATTGAAAAAGCAATGGAAAAAATGAGCGCAACTTTGATGACAAAGCAGAGCGTTATAAATGATTACATCGAAGACTGTGCTAAGCTGAAGCAAGACTTGGAATTAGAAAATATTGAGAGTGAAAGGATTAAACGATTACTGTTAAGTTACACTACATGTGATTAGTTTATTGCTCATGTTTATCCTACTGTTGCAGGTCTTGAAGCTTTGAAGAAGAAAGAAAAAGAAGAGTATACTGGTAAGACACAAAGTGTCAAGTATAACAAGTGTCCGCCCCCAATCTTTGAAAGTTATTCTCCCAGAAATCCAAATGAAGAACGTGTTAAAAAGGCTCTCAACATCAAATTAAAGTCTGAAATCATTGATGAATTACCAGACAATATTGATGTCACATTCACAGCGTCTGACACTGATCATGAGTCTGAGTTAGTAAAGAAAGTTATTGATCAGGTGTTGGATATGGATGAAGGGTCAAAGTCGGAATCTAAGTCAGATAGTTCGAGTTCGTCGGTCAAGAGGGTTTACAATAAGGAATTCTTGTTATCAAAATCTAATTTGAGTGATGGTTCAATCAAACTAGCTTATACTTTGAATGATTCAGACAAATTATATTCTGATAATGAATTTCCAATAAGAAGTGTTAAACCAGAAATGATTAAACAGGTTTTCAAATTAACAGAAATTAACATTTCTAAAATAAAAGAGTTAAATCTTGGTAGAAAACCTAACAAGTACACTTCTTCAAGAATTCAACAAAGAGTAAACAAGAAAATGGGTTACTGTTGTGGTTATGGTTTTCAAAAGAAACCAAACCATAACAGTAATTTCAAAAAGAAAGGTCTTGGTTTTAGTACTTCAGAAAATTATAAAAATGAGAAAACTTGTTTCAAATGCCAAGAAGTTGGACACAAAGCTTGGAATTGTCCCAAGTCCAACTACAAAGAACAGGGAGTTTCTTCTAACTTTGATTCTATAAGAAAATTTGTTGATAAGACAGAACTATCATTGAAAAATGATAAAAGGTTTGAAAATTCTAGTTCTGAAAAAGGTGAAAGTTTAAAACGGTTTTACAAAAGAAAAGGTGATTTGAATAAGCAAAAATGGGTGGTTAAATCTGAGAGTAATTCTGACAATGAATCTGATTCCATAAAATCAGAAGAGTCTTTGGTTGAGAAAAAGGTTGTGGATTCCGTTCCTGTGATGAACGATGAAAATTTTCCTCCATTGTCCAAGGAAAATCTGAAATCGAAAGTGGGAAAGGTTGAGATCTCAAATCAATTATTCGTTGATAAGGGAGAATTTGATGTTGAGAAGGCTTTCAACAGGAAAGTCAAACATATTTTTGGAAAGATTGTAGATAGGAAGGTAAAGGGTGCAAAAGAGTTTTACAAATCAAAATGTTGGTGGGATAGATGTGTACCAAAATCACCCAAGGCTGGTCAGGCTTGGGTGGACATAATGTTTGAGTAAACACCTGACTTGCCGGAGCTCCCAAGTTGGTAATCGTGGAGCATGAATCAGCATCATTCTTTGTATATGTTTGGTTGGTAATTTTACAAGTGGTACAGAGGTTTATTCTGTCAAAGTGATTAATCAAGGTCATTAATTTGAACTTGATGTAATCCTCATTCAAGTGATTAAAAACAAAGTGATGTGATGACCCCGATCCTACATATGATAAAATCAACAAAACTAATTTTCCGGAAAAACCATTTTGATTAAAACAAACTTAAGTGTTTTGAATTCATAATGGGAAAATGGTTTGTTGAAAGGGGGAGTTCTGATTGTTTATGCCTAGTGGATGTCAAAATGAAGCGACTCGACATCAGTTTGTCATCTTTCTGTATAGTTGGTTTTCAAATTTCTTTAAATGTGTTTGCATTTTAGGGGGAGTAAGTGTCACACCCTGGCTTTGCGGAAGCGTGGTTAATTTGGTGTGACTTCTTAATACCATAGCTTAATCATAACAAAGCTATATGAATTAAAAACATGCAAGATCATCCATTAAGTTTTGAAAACCAAATACAATACCATTGTTTTAACGGGAATACACCCTAACAACGATAATCTTGTTCAACAAACAAACAAAACATAAACACAGTTTAAGGACTGTGACTTGTCCAGGAAAGAGTCACATTCCCTAAACCCCGGATGACCTCGGAAACTAGTGCAGCGGGAAAACGTGCCATACCGTGCCAGATCCTTTAATTCCCTGAAATACATGTAAGTTGAAAAATCAACAATAATGTTGAGCGAGTTCATGTGTTTAGTATGTGCGCGCGAATAAACCTTTATAACCATTGTAAGTGTGAATATTTTGTAAACTCTGGTATGAAAGCAAATAAGGAAACATATCAGTTAATGTGTAACCACATGGTCCAACCTGCGGGCGCATGGGAGGGGATAGGACAAGGTCACCACATGGTCCAACCTGCGGGCGCATGGGTGGTGTTACGACAAGGTCACCACATGGTCCAACCTGCGGGCGCATGGGTGGTGTTACGACAAGGTCACCACATGGTCCAACCTGCGGGCGCATGGGTGGTGTTAAGACAAGGTCACCACATGGTCCAACCTTAGGGCGCATGGGTGGGGTTTGTTATGCTCAAATAGGCCTATCACTTGTATCCCTCGATCGTACTACGAGGACTAATGTTCTTAAGGTTTCACCTACCCAAATCACATAACCTAACAGTTCCTTCCTTAGCTGACCATACCATGTAAGAAATATTCGTAATCATAGTAACATGTATTTCACCCCCGCAATTTAGAAAACTGAAAACAGTTAAGAGAAAAGGGGGACATGAACTCACAGTCGGTGCGTGTCTACCAAGTACTCCAAAACGGGCAGCTGTGCAACGACCTACATATGCTAAATCTATTAGACGGACGGCCGTGCCTTAGCTTTATAGTTTAAGTTTTTGGGAAATAGTTAGACAACTATTCCGTGTTTACTTTTCGTATATACTTGGTAGTTAATCTCCTTCCCAAGGATGGGGGATTTAATACATGTGCGTTCGAATTATAATATGAAGTCTCACTTAATATATTTTCATTTCTAATTCCAAATATAAATATTTTTCTCAAAAATATTATATTTCCATTTCACATAATATTCCCCAAAAATAATACGTTGATAAATATACATTCATAATTATTTCCGCATAATGCGTAAGTTACGTTTTAGCGACCGTGTGGTAATAATAATTACCGTTGTAACTTATATGTTTATCATGGAAGCGTTCGTATTATTTTGGATATGTTAACGTTCGTAAATATTATTTTTACTCTAAAAATAATATTTATGTATTTTCACAAAATAATCATAAACAGTGTTGTGAAAAATATATTTACCAAATATACATTTATCACGTTTAGTTTTGTGAAAATCCCACCTCCGAATATTTGTAAATAAAGTCGTGGCGAAATATATTTTGAAAACTTGTCAAAATAATTCCAACACTTGTAAATAATTCTAAGTGTTAGGTTTTAGAAAAATTTCGCCAGAGTTTCCCCTGTAACTGGAGGTGGCCACGCTTTCAAGCGTATCATTTTCTTTTGCAAAATCAATTTCAACAACCTCTTTATTTAATCAAACAATTTCCGACACATCAAACTAGTCGACAAGTATGTAAATCGCATAAGTACATGAACTTGTAGTTTTTCCGAAAACCATAGTGTAAATCCCATTATATTTTGTAGATCTTATATAGAGTAGTTTAATCTCGTAAAAACCTCGTTTTTAGAATAACTCCATCTTTACAACTTCCCGTCATCTTTCACAAAGATTGTTATTTTGTCGAAACTTTTCATTTCACAAGTGTTTATACACTTGTGGTTTGTAAAATCATACTTGTTAGTGTGTCATCCGACTTTTAGAAAACATGATTTTCTCGACACTTGGTTCTACGAAAATACCACTTGCAGATACGTAGATCCGCTAGTGTTAAACACTATTTTACAAGTAAAAAATACTTTTACACAAGTTCCTGTTTCTTGTGTGGTAGGGTTTCACCTTTTAACCCTTGTCTCATTCAAACAAGCTTATGTCAAGATCCATGATCTTAACCAAACCGGGTTAAATGGTGATCCGAGCTACCACAACATAGATCGGGTCCAAATAACCACACAAATCAATTACTACAACATTTACACAATATATGAGCTTTTAACCATCTTTTTAAGCATTTTTAGTAAACTTTAAAGCATCATCTTGTATGATTTCGAGTTTTAACCGTTACACATCATATTAACCACTTCAAAATAGTTCAAGTAAGTGATTTAAGCAACATACCACTAGCTCGAGGCTAGGGAAGAATCTATGCGCAAAATGAGAGGATAAAAGCAAGAGAATGAGGTCCTTCAAGCTCCGAGTGCACCAAGCCTTCTTATGCGGGATCCTTAACGTTTGTGTGATGTTGGAAAGTGATGAAGGAAATCGAAAAATGATGGATGGATCTAGGGGATCTCGGCCGAACTTCTTAGACAGAGAGAGAGTTTTTGTGTGTGTTGATTTGTGAGATGAATGATCATAATGTGCAAAAGTTGGAACTTATAGACAATTTTAGTGTTATGATCCATTGGACCTTATGTCTCCTTGATATTAAACATAAAGGATTATTATAATCAAGATGGTACAATGTATGTCCCCTAGATGGGGATGGTTTCTAAGGGGGGGGGGGTAGTTTGGTTGGATTTCAACTATCCATTAGTTATTAGTTAGGTTAAACCAAGTTAGTTTAGAGTTTAACTCGGTTAGTGGTGTGATGAGCTTTAATGCGGGTGTTAGGGTATTCAGGGACCCTAACTGGCTCAGAAAAATATCAATATTGTTACTGTCAATATTTTTATGTTCCGGGTATAGTCCGGTTGTTCGGTTGGATAGTAATCCGTTAAAGCGCTTAAATAAGCTTTTAAGTGTCGTAAATAACATGTGACAACTTATTTCCCAAAGTGTCAGGAATATTTCCTCATGTTTTGGCACTTTATTAGTTAGCCAGAAGCTGAAATGTTAATTAAAGTGCTGTGTTTAGTGCTTAGAGTACGTTTTAGGCACATCCAGTCATCGTAACTTATTCCTAGAGACGCAGTTCTACAACCCTTGTATCCCTACACTCACTATGGGTGTAGTAAAATATTTCTGGCTCATACAGGCCTTAGAGGCAATATTTGCCTGATGCTGGCTTTATCAGCATGTTCAATGGGTTATCCGTTCACAGTGCTACTGTGCTTTTGTGCATCATGTTTGTCACTAAGGTTCAGCAGGTAAATAATGTAGTGACGGAAATTAAAGTATGATGCAGATATGTACAAGTATCAGAATTCAAGTAGCAGTTCATCAGTAATTTCAAGTAAGCACAGTAATTAAGCAGCAATTAATTATTAATTAAACCGTACGGATACCTGGTTTAGTGAGGGTTGTCACATTCTCCCCCCGTTAGAAAAATTTCGTCCCGAAATTTTAAGTTCTGCTTGTAGAAGCAAGGTTCTTAGGAAATAAGTGGGGGTATTTCTCTTTCATTTCGGTCCTCACGCTCCCAGGTGAATTCAGGACCATGTCGGGCATTCCAACGAACCTTGACGAGTTTGACACTGCTCCGGCGGGCCTTGTTCACTTTCCAATCCGTGATCTCAACCGGTCCTTCGACGAAGTGGAGCGTGTCGTCAACATGAATTTCGTCGGTAGGAATGGCAACGGTATCTTGCGTTGGACTTCTCTTCAGATTGGATACATGAAATGTATCGTGAACACCATTCAGTTTGGCAGGTAGGTCCAACTTGTATGCTACGGTCCCAATTCTTTCCAAAATCTTGAAAGGACCAATGTAGCGCGGATTCAACTTCCCACGCTTCCCAAAGCGTGCCACCCCCTTCCAGGGTGATACTTTCAATAAAACCATATCTCCTATCTCGAACTCTTGAGGTTTCCTGCTTTGATCCGCGTAGGCTTTCTGCCGGTCACGAGCCGCACTGATGCGATCTCGTATCTGTGCAATCTTATCAGTGGTTTCCTGGACTACATCAGGACCAACCAACTGTCTATCACCGGCGTCAGACAAACAGAGCGGTGATCTGCACTTGCGCCCATATAAAGCCTCGAATGGCGCGGCACCAATACTGGTGTGGTAGCTGTTGTTGTATGAGAATTCAACCAAGGGCAAATGCTTATCCCAGCTACCGCCCAAATCCATAACACACGCTCTCAGCATGTCTTCCAACGTATGAATCGTCCGCTCGCTTTGACCGTCGGTCTGCGGGTGAAATGCGGTGCTCTTATTCAACTTCGAGCCAAAAGCTTCTTGGAAGGATTGCCATATCCTTGATACGAACCTTCCGTCTCTATCGGAGATGATTGAGAGAGGTACTCCATGGCGTGTAACAATTTCTCTCATGTAAATTTCGGCCAGTTTGCTTGTGTTATCCTTCTCTCGGATAGGTAAGAAGTGCGCTGACTTTGTTAAGCGATCCGCTATTACCCAAATAGTGTCATGGCCTCTTGGCGTCCTTGGCAACTTTGTCATAAAATCCATGGAGATTCGTTCCCACTTCCACTTGGGAATTTCTGGTTGTTGCAGAAGTCCCGAAGGCTTCTGGTATTCCGCCTTAACCTTGGCGCATGTTAAACATTTGCTCACATAAACAGCAACATCGCCTTTCATCCTAGGCCATCAATAATAATCCTTAAGATCTTGGTGCATCTTATCCGTTCCAGGGTGGATAGAGTACCGCGACTTGTGAGCTTCATCGAAAATAACCTTCCTTAAATCACCAAACAGAGGAACCCAAATCCTTTTCTCAAAACACAATGTTCCTTCCCTGTTTGGTACCAATAACTTCTCCATCCCACGGAGATATTCTTCCGCAAGGTTTCTTTCCTTGAGAGCTTCCTGCGGCACGAATGCGCAAGGAAAGATCAGTCTGAATAATCATCTCCAAAGCCCTAACCCTAATGGGCTTGATCCTCTCTTTTCGACTTAGGGCATCGGCGACCACGTTCGCCTTCCCTGGATGGTACTTTATCTCGCAGTCGTAGTCGTTCAACACTCGACCCATCGTCTTTGCCCAATTATTCAACTCTGTCTGGTTGAATATATGCTGTAGGCTCTTATGATCTGTAAAGATCGTACATTTCGTACCATAAAGGTAGTGTCTCCAGATCTTCAGTGCAAATATTACTACGTCTAGCACTAAATCATGTGTGGTATCGTTCTCTTCGTGTACCTTCAATTGGCGTGATGCGTAGGCAGTAACCTTTTGGCGTTGCATCAACATACAACCCAATCCTTGACGCGAAGCGTCACAGTATACCACGAAATCATCTGTACCCTCCGGTAGTGCTAAGTTTGACGCATTGCAGAGCTTATCCTTCAATATCTGGAACGCTTCTTCCTGTTTGATTTCCCAATCAAACTTCTTATCTTTCTGCGTGAGGAGCGTCAATGGTTGAGCGATCTTAGAAAAATCCTCGATGAAGCCTTGATAGTAGCCAGCCAAACCCAAGAATTGTCGAATCTTGGTTGGCGTCTTTGGCGTTTCCCAATTCTTAATCGCTTCGATCTTGGTGGGATCCACGTGGATTCCATCTCCATTTACCACGTGCCCAAGGAATTGGACTTCGTGTAGCCAGAACTCGCACTTAGAGGATTTGGCATACAGCTGCTCTTTCTTTAGCAGTTCCAAAATAGCTCTTAGATGCTGTTCGTGCTCAGCCTTTGTTCTTGAATACATCAAGATGTCGTTGATAACACAATCATGAACTTGTCCAAGTACGGCTTGCAAACTCTATTTATCAAGTCCATAAACACTGCAGGTGCGTTGTCAAACCAAATGGCATAACAAGGAACTCGTAGTGTCCATAACGAGTTCTGAAGGCTGTCTTCGGGATACTTTCCTCTTGTATCCTTAACTGTTGGTATCCAGATCGCAAGTCGATCTTTGAGTAAAAGCTTGAACCTTGCAGTTGATCAAACAGATCATCAATTCTTGGCAGAGGGTATCTATTCTTGATCGCCGGCTTGTTCAGCTCCCGGTAGATGATGTTTATTTGAAAATCATCATCCTTCTTTTTGACGAGTAGTAATGGGGTTACCCCAAAAGGGAATTTTGGTCTGTTATCTTCCTTCTCTATCCATTGCTAAAACTTCTCTGTCATTCCTTGCATCTCCGAAAATGTAAGTCGCTACGATGCATTGACTACGGGTGCAGTGCCTGGAATTAATCGTTGAGGAGACGATTCCGGCAAGTCTTCGAGGAAGACTTCGGGGTATTCCCCAATCACAGGGATGTCTTCGGGTTTTGGTTCTTCGGTTTCTTTTTCCACGACATGAACCAAGAATGCAACACGTCCTTTGTGCGAAAATTTTTGTGTCTTCTTTGCCTGATGATCCGTAGGAGCGTATCCTGCTCCATGAATCACCATCATTTCTCCGTTCGTCGTCGGGGTGCGGATGACAATCTCCGCTGGGTTGTTTGACAACCAGTCCATCCCAATTATCACATCGAAGCTTTCGTTAGGCTTGTTCTATCGAGAACTGGGTATCTAGGTTACTTACTATCAAAACAACTATATTTTCTGAAGCTAAAATTTGACAATACTGTCAAATAGAGCGTAACATTGACTATTATGAGACGTACCGATATCCACGCTTGGATTCTATCCCCGCTGTTGAGCTTTTCATCCACGTGCCTGAGTGTTCTTAGGGCAATACTTCCTGAAATGCCCCACACCACCGCAATTAAAACATGCTTGGCCACAGCCTTGATCGTTACCATCCCTGCCTTGATAGTTGTCGTCGTTGTTATTTCCTCCGCGATTTCCGTTACCATCGTGACCTTTATTTCCATGTTCAGTACCTTTGTGACAACTTGAATTTCCAAGATTTCCATTTCACATTTATTGCACGTTCTTGCATTATTTAGTTGTTTACTTGCACAATTGATTTCCATGGAATTATAAACGTTTTGATACAATAAAGTGCATTGTGTGATTATGCATGGTTATGTGTTAATTGTGATAAATTGTTAAATGCATAAACTTGGTGGTGAAACTATGAAATTGTTATGAGATAGTGTGCATGTGTAAAATATGATACTTAGGGAGGTAGAGGGTAATTAGTGAAATCCTAGAGATTCTTAACCCTAATCCCTTGTTCACTAATCATTTTTCACAAGAAACCAAAACACGTAGTTCACATTCTCTAGCAATCATCACCAAATCATTGGCAAGACATTCATCATTTTTGTTTCTACATTTTCTCTAGAATCAACACAAGGTAAATGATTTATGTTTATTGATTGCTTGATTACTATTAATTCTTGATTCTTGTAATTCTTGGTGAAACCCTAATTCTTCATATGATGCTCACTGTGATTATTGATTTGATTCTGATTAATGTGATGATGTTATTGCTTAGTGTAGAATCGATTGACTGCTGATGTAGATGCAGGATATGTGGGAATATTGATTGTTGTTTTGATCAGTACAATGCAAAGTATGTATTTAGGGTTTCATGATCGTAGGGAACAAAAACGTAACTGATACAATCTCATGGAACAGAAACACTTGTATGTTTAAATTGGTTGTCTGAGGTTTGTGAATGAGTGTAATTGTCCGAGGTTTATATAACATGCTTGTCCGAGTTCTTTATGATATAACATGTCCGCACTTTATTAACATCCAAGAAAGCTTGGTCCGACTTTTGAAAGGGCCAAGGGGGTCTGAGTTTTTGGTAATGTTGGTTAAGGGTCCGAGTTTTCTGAATATCAAGGGAGATGGTCCGAGCTTGTTAATAAACACATTTTCCGACTTTAAACATGTATGTTGCTGTCCGACTTTTATATGATTAATGGCCCGACC
This sequence comes from Helianthus annuus, assembly GCF_002127325.2. Taxonomy (NCBI): domain Eukaryota; kingdom Viridiplantae; phylum Streptophyta; class Magnoliopsida; order Asterales; family Asteraceae; genus Helianthus; species Helianthus annuus. The sequence continues at coordinate 43,940,916 of NC_035440.2, forward strand.
TTTATGTTGAGCACAAGAAGTCCGACTTTTGATCACACATATTATTATTAGTCCGAGCTTTGTAGGAGGAGGCCTGTCCGAGTATTAACACCCCCTTGTCCGAGTTTGCAAGTGGAAATGCATGTCCGACCTTTTGTAAATGAAGGGTCCGAGTTTTTATATAGTGCAATGAAGGTCCGAAATCTTTTAAAGGCATAAGCCATGGTCCGAGTTTCATATATGTAGTACTAAGTCCGAACTTCTTGTGATAAGTAACAAGAACCGAGTTTTAAGAGGGGGTGGGTGATCCGAGTTTTGTTTAAACTGATATAGTCCGATTTCTAATTGATTTACATGGCCCGGGTTTTTGAAGACACATGCCTTGTCCGACTTTTATAAGGAGGCAGAAAGGTGTCCGAGCTTCATTGATGCAAGGGTAGTCCGAACACCTTTGATATGTTACTATCCGAACCATTTTACATAACACACTAATATGACTTTTATATGTAGACGTGTAGTCCGACCTCTTACTAGATATAATTGTGATCCGAGCTTTGTGGATAGTTATACAGTCCGAGTATGTTGACTTGTTAATGGAACCAAGTTGATATTGAATGAAATATGATCATCCTATCACCACTGTATGCATGTTATTGAATACTACATATTGTATGATGTCTGTACATTACCGTATGTTACCGTAATTGCACCGTATGTTACCGTAATTACTGCATATGACTGTATGACTCCATATATGATTGTATAATACTGGAGGCAACTGCATGATCTCGTATGTATGAACATTCTATGTGATATCAGCATGTACACAATGATCACACGAAACGCAGTTGCATGAATATCAAGGATTTGTAAACCCTAATTTGACGCAATCACTTACACCGTATCATGTGCAACATATCCTAGGTCGTGTGTAACGGACTTAGACGTTTGATAAACCCTAGAGCATAGCATACCGAGCAAACCAAGGTGAGTTCACACAGCCAAGGCATGGGGTTCCCAGGGTGGGAATGGGATTGGATTACTTTATTGTACATACTCAGTTGATAGAACTTAACGATAAGAACACGACTAGACTAGTAACACTTATTGAACTGATCTTCGCACACCTGCCAAGGGTTGGCCGCGATATTATGACTGACTTCGCACACCTGCCTTTGGAAGGCCGCGAACTGAAATTTACTAATCTTCGCACACCTGCCTGGGAGGCCGCGATACAGATAAACCTAGTCTAGAATACTCGGGAGGAACATCCCCTAATATCTTCGCATACCTGCCTGGGAGGCCGCGATGGAAACTAATACGATACATGACATAATGAACGAACATACTATTACTCACACTATACTATTACTGAACTGTTAACTGTGAACTCGCTCAACTAGTTGTTGACTCTCTGCTGCATGCCTTGCAGGACCTTAGGTACTTATGGAGCTTGCACAAGGAGGAGCAGGTCGTTGTGGGATTCGGATTGTAGACATTATGTTAAACAATTGAACTTATAACTTTACTTTGGATTTTCATTATTACGCTTCCGCTATTGATACTATGTTTGGTTTGGAACATCAATCGTATTGATTTGGGTTTTACAAACTACTTTGATTATTATACATACTATGTTCAATATGATTGGTGGCTTGATCCTGGTCAGTCACGCTCCCAAGCGGTGATACTCCGCGTGTGGATTTTGGGGGTGTGACAGATTGGTATCAGAGCCATTGGTTATAGAGAACTAGGTTTTAATGTGGGAAAAACGTTTTTATTAAAACCAGACTATAACCAGAACAGTGCTCTCAACGATCCACAACGACGCTTCGCTCCACGTGCAAGACTCAACATCCTAGGTAATAAGGTTTATGTTTATTGCCTACATGCTAGAATCGCATAGAACTTTGCTCGTAGTATGCTTACATTACTTTGCTCACTACTTGTTACTGCTTGAGAACACCTATATGCCTACACTTTTCTGTCATCGCACTACTCGCGAACCATTCATACTTACGCTACCTTTACTGTTCGATCATGTCTGGACGTGTTAACATGACTCAAGCCCAGTTGACGGCTCTCATTAACGAACAAGTTGCTGCGGCACTTGCAGCCGCACCAGCAAGAGGTATAACCTGCTATTCCAAACCTATCCTAGGACGTTAGATCCTACTCTCGTGACCCAACTCTCGCGCTTAACCTTGACCTATCTTTCTCGCGCAACGGGTCAGAACGCACAGCAACCTGTCTGCACATTCAAGAACTTCATGGACTGTCGTCCAAGAACATTCAGTGGCACAGAAGGAGCAGTTGGACTACTCCATTGGTTTGGGAAGCTCGAGTCGGCATTCGAGATGTGTGAATGCCCTGAGGCTCGCAGGGTCAAGTACGCCACTGTTACGTTGGAAAGAATCGCGCTAACCCGGTAGAACGCGCAAGTACAGATACTAGGGTTGGCAGCTGCTAACGCCACCCCCTGGAACGAATTCAAAGAAACGCATTAAAAGGGAATACTGCACGCGTGATGACATCCACAAGTTGGAAGTGGAGCCTTACCATTTGAAAATGACGGGGTCAGAAATTGAAGCTCATACGAAACGGTCGAACGAACTGGCCATCTTGTGCCCAACCATGGTGGACCCTTCAAGCAAGCGTATTGAATTGTACCTCAAGGGTCTAGCCTCAGAGATTCAGAGCCATGCTACATCGGCTAACCTCAACAATATCCAAGACATTCAGTGTCTTGCTCATCGCCTCACGGATCAGGCAGTGGAACAGAACAGGCTGCCCAGTTATATCAGCACTATTACTACCGCTATCACTTCCGCTACACCCGCTACTCCTAGTGACAACAAGCGGAAATGGGATGGGTATTCCAGCAAGGGTTAAGCTACCGTTCAGTCTCAAGCACAGCAGAAGCGGAAGAATAGTGATCACCAGAGCCGAGTCAGCCAACTTCTGGTGGTCAGGGGCAGGGTGGATATCGGGGAATTCACCCAATGTGTAACTAATGCAACAGACACCACGGTGGTTAGTGCAACGAGGGACGTTGCCAGAGGTGTCTCAAGATGGGCCATGAAACTAAGGATTCAGGAGTCCACGGCCTGCAAATCGGAATCGCCAGCAGCAACAGCAAGCAGAAATCCTATGCAAAGAAAAGATTGTTCGCATTCCTCGTTCTGGTCAAGAACCTCTCGAAGTTCAAAGCGACAAAAGTGGTGCTGTGGTTGGCATCACCTCTTTCTTGAAGGCTCAGAAATGTTTGCGGAAGGGCCACACCGCAATTTTGGCTCTCGTTACTGACGCATCAGCGAAAGAAAAGAAGTTGGAAGACCATCCAGTTGTACGCGACTTTCCTCAGGTGTTTCCTAAAGATCTACCTGGTCTACCGCTTCATCGTCAGGACGAATTTCAAATCGAGCTCGCTCCAGGAGCAGCACCCATAGCTCGAGCACCGTATCGCTTAGCTCCATCAGAATCGGAAGAACTATCGACGCAGCTACAAGAAATCTTGGATAAGGGATTTATCCGACCTATCTCTTCGCCTTGGGGAGCTACAAGAACTATTGGATACCAATTATCGGGGAAAAAGAAGGATGGCACCTTCGGGATGTGAAATTGATTACTGTGAACTGAACAAGGTCACAGTGAAGAACCGTTATCCTCCTCCACGCATTGACGACTTATTCGACCAGTTGCAAGGGTCGAGTTACTACTCCAAGGTTGATCTAAGGTCTGGTTATCATCAGCTGAGAGTCCGGGATGAGGACGTCTCTAAGACAGCATTCAGAACTCGCTGCAGCCATTACGAGTTTCTTGTCATACCATTCGGGCTTACGAACGCACCTGCAGTTTTCATGGATCTTATGAACAGGGTGTGCAAACCCTATCTAGACAAGTTCGTCACCGTCTTCATCGACGACATTCTGGTTTACTCCAAGAGTCAGGAGGAACATGAACAGCACCTACAATTGATCTCGGAACTGCTACAAAAGGAACAACTGTACGCTAAGTTTTCAAAATGCGACTTCTGACTTCGTGAAGTCCACTTCTTTGGCCATGTGGTGAACAGGGATGGGATTCATGTCGATCCATCCAAGGTAGATTCTATCAGAAACTGGCCTGCACCGTGTACACCAACGGAAATACGCCAATTCTTAGGTTTGGCGGGGTATTACAGACGATTCATCAAAGACTTCTCCAAGATCGCGCAACCACTTACACTACTGACACAGAAAGGTGTCGTGTCACCTACCGTTGGGGAGAGTCCCAGGAAACCGCTTTTCAGTACTTAAAGGATAGGCTTTGCAGTGCACCTATTCTCTCATTGCCAGAGGGCACAGACGATTTTGTGGTCTATTGCGACGCATCGATACAAGGGCTTAGTTGCGTATTGATACAACGGGATAAAGTTATTGCTTACGCTTCTCGTCAACTCAAGGTTCATGAACGGAACTACACGACGCACGATTTAGAGCTGGGAGCTGTTGTTTTCGCACTTAAGATATGGCGACACTACCTGTACGGTACCAAGTGCACAATTTACACCGATCACAGGAGTCTCGAGCATATCTTCAAGCAGAAGGAATTGAACATGCATCAACGACGATGGGTCGAACTGCTTAACGATTACGAATGCGCCATCAAGTACCATCCAGGCAAAGCCAATGTTGTGGCTGACGCTCTCAGTCGAAAAGACACCTTACCTAGGCGCGTACGAGCCTTGCAGTTCACTATTCAGTCCAGTCTTCCTGCACAGATACGAACTGCTCAGATGGAAGCATTGAAACCCGAAAACGTCAAAGCTGAAGCTTTACGCGGCTCAAGGCAACGATTAGAACAAAGGGAAGACGGCGCCTACTATGTAACAGGACGTATTTGGGTCCCACTATACGGCGGTTTACGAGAAATTGTGATGGATGAAGCACACAAGTCTCGCTACTCGGTACGTCCAGGGTCGGATAAAATGTACCACGACATTAGAACTACATATTGGTGGCCTAGTATGAAGGCCCACATCGCTACTTACGTTGGCAAGTGTTTGACATGTGCAAAGGTCAAAGTGGAGTATCAGAAACCAGCGGGCCTACTTCAGCAACCCAGGATACCACAGTGGAAATGGGAAGAAATTTCCATGGATTTCGTTACAGGCCTACCCAGATCCCAGCGTGGGAATGATACTGTATGGGTGATCGTGGATCGACTCACCAAGTCTGTACACTTCCTGGCTATAAAGGAAACGGATGAGTTCTCCACTCTCGCAGACATTTATCTTAAAGAAGTAGTTTCGAGGCACGGGGTGCCCACCTCCATCATTTCAGATCGGGATGCACGATTCACATCAGAACTATGGCAAGCGATGCACAAATCTTTCGGCTCACGGGTAGACATGAGCACAGCATATCATCCTCAGACGGATGGGCAGTTTGAGCGAACGATCCAGACTCTTGAAGACATGCTTCGGGCATGGGTTATTGATTTCGGCAACGGCTGGGAAAAGCATCTCCCTTTGGTGGAGTTCTCGTATAATAACAGTTATCACACCAGCATACAAGCCGCTCCATTCGAGGCATTGTACGGACGTAAATGCCGGTCACCTCTCTGTTGGGCAGAGGTGGGGGATAGTCAGATTACGGGTCCCGAGATTGTAGTGGACGCCACAGAAAAGATTGCAAAAATACGACAACGCATGGCGGCAGCACGCGACCGTCAGAAAGCATACGCGGATAAGCGTAAGAAACCGTTGGAATTTCAGGTCGGGGACCGGGTTTTACTTAAAGTCTCACCCTGGAAGGGTGTGGTTCGTTTTGGCAAACGAGGCAAACTCAATCCGCGGTATGTCGGACCCTTCGAGATTTTAGAAAGAATAGGCCCAATAGCCTACAGATTGAACCTACCAGCTGAACTCGGTGCAGTTCACAATGTTTTTCACGTGTCTAATCTGAAGAAGTGCCTGTCAGATGAGACCCTTATCATTCCTTTTAAGGAACTCACTATCAACGAGCGGTTGCAGTTCGTCGAGGAACCAGTTGAAATCACGGACCGGGATGTTAAGGTCCTCAAGCACAAGAGAATCCCTCTTGTCCGAGTTCGTTGGAACTCCAAACGTGGCCCAGAGTACACCTGGGAACGCGAAGACCAGATGACAGAAAAGTACCCCCAGTTATTCGAAACCAATGCAACCACTACTGAGGCTGAAGCTACTACTATTGAATTTCGGGACGAAATTCCAAATCAACGGGGGGATGATGTGACACCCCAGGAGAACCAGTGAACAATATAGCTTACCTAGCTTCCTCAGTGAGTGCGTACCAAATTTCGGGACGAAATTTCTTTTAAGTTGGGGATAATGTGACAACTTGAATTTCCAAGATTTCCATTTCACATTTATTGCACGTTCTTGCATTATTTAGTTGTTTACTTGCACAATTGATTTCCATGGAATTATAAACGTTTTGATACAATAAAGTGCATTGTGTGATTATGCATGGTTATGTGTTAATTGTGATAAATTGTTAAATGCATAAACTTGGTGGTGAAACTATGAAATTGTTATGAGATAGTGTGCATGTGTAAAATATGATACTTAGGGAGGTAGATGGTAATTAGTGAAATCCTAGAGATTCTTAACCCTAATCCCTTGTTCACTAATCATTTTTCACAAGAAACCAAAACACGTAGTTCACATTCTCTAGCAATCATCACCAAATCATTGGCAAGACATTCATCACTTTTGTTTCTAGATTTTCTCTAGAATCAACACAAGGTAAATGATTTATGTTTATTGATTGCTTGATTACTATTAATTCTTGATTCTTGTAATTCTTGGTGAAACCCTAATTCTTCATATGATGCTCACTGTGATTATTGATTTGATTCTGATTAATGTGATGATGTTATTGCTTAGTGTAGAATCGATTGACTGATGATGTAGATGCAGGATATGTGGGAATATTGATTGTTGTTTTGATCAGTACAATGCAAAGTATGTATTTAGGGTTTCATGATCGTAGGGAACAAAAACGTAACTGATACAATCTCATGGAACAGAAACACTTGTATGTTTAAATTGGTTGTCTGAGGTTTGTGAATGAATGTAATTGTCCGAGGTTTATATAACATGCTTGTCCGAGTTCTTTATGATATAACATGTCCACACTTTATTAACATCCAAGAAAGCTTGGTCCGACTTTTGAAAGGGCCAAGGGGGTCCGAGTTTTTGGTAATGTTGGTTAAGGGTCCGAGTTTTCTGAATATCAAGGGAGATGGTCCGAGCTTGTTAATAAACACATGTTCCGACTTTAAACATGTATGTTGTTGTCCGACTTTTATATGATTAATGGCCCGACCTTTATGTTGAGCACAAGAAGTCCGACTTTTGATCACACATATTATTATTAGTCCGAGCTTTGTAGGAGGAGGCCTGTCCGAGTATTAACACCCCCTTGTCCGAGTTTGCAAGTGGAAATGCATGTCCGACCTTTTGTAAATGAAGGGTCCGAGTTTTTATATAGTGCAATGAAGGTCCTAAATCTTTTAAAGGCATAAGCCATGGTCCGAGTTTCATATATGTAGTACTAAGTCCGAACTTCTTGTGATAAGTAACAAGGACCGAGTTTTAAGAGGGGGTGGGTGATCCGAGTTTTGTTTAAACTGATATAGTCCGATTTCTAATTGATTTACATGGCCCGGGTTTTTGAAGACACATGCCTTGTCCGACTTTTATAAGGAGGCAAGAAGGTGTCCGAGCTTCATTGATGCAAGGGTAGTCCGAACACCTTTGATATGTTACTATCCGAACCATTTTACATAACACACTAATATGACTTTTATATGTAGACGTGTAGTCCGACCTCTTACTAGATATAATTGTGATCCGAGCTTTGTGGATAGTTATACAGTCCGAGTATGTTGACTTGTTAATGGAACCAAGTTGATATTGAATGAAATATGATCATCCTATCACCACTGTATGCATGTTATTGAATACTACATATTGTATGATGTCTGTACATTACCGTATGTTACCGTAATTGCACCGTATGTTACCGTAATTACTGCATATGACTGTATGACTCCATATATGATTGTATAATACTGGAGGCAACTGTATGATCTCGTATGTATGAACATGCTATGTGATATCAGCATGTACACAATGATCACACGAAACACAGTTGCATGAATATCAAGGATTTGTAAACCCTAATTTGACGCAATCACTTACACCGTATCATGTGCAACATATCCTAGGTCGTGTGTAACGGACTTAGACGTTTGATAAACCCTAGAGCATAGCATACCGAGCAAACCAAGGTGAGTTCACACAGCCAAGGCATCGGGTTCCCAGGGTGGGAATGGGATTGGATTACTTTATTGTACATACTCAGTTGATAGAACTTAACGATAAGAACACGACTAGACTAGTAACACTTATTGAAGTGATCTTCGCACACCTGCCAAGGGTTGGCCGCGATATTATGACTGACTTCGCACACCTGCCTTTGGAAGGCCGCGAACTGAAATTTACTAATCTTCGCACACCTGCCTGGGAGGCCGCGATACAGATAAACCTAGTCTAGAATACTCGGGAGGAACATCCCCTAATATCTTCGCATACCTGCCTGGGAGGCCGCGATGGAAACTAATACGATACATGACATAACGAACGAACATACTATTACTCACACTATACTATTACTGAACTGTTAACTGTGAACTCGCTCAACTAGTTGTTGACTCTCTGCTGCATGCCTTGCAGGACCTTAGGTACTTATGGAGCTTGCACAAGGAGGAGCAGGTCGTTGTGGGATTCGGATTGTAGACATTATGTTAAACAATTGAACTTATAACTTTACTTTGGATTTTCATTATTACGCTTCCGCTATTGATACTATGTTTGGTTTGGAACATCAATCGTATTGATTTGGGTTTTACAAACTACTTTGATTATTATACATACTATGTTCAATATGATTGGTGGCTTGATCCTGGTCAGTCACGCTCCCAAGCGGTGATACTCCGCGTGTGGATTTTGGGGGTGTGACAACCTTGCCGACACGTTTCCTTGACATGTCCCACCTTGCCACAGTTACCACATTTTCCATATCTACACCGCCCGTTATGGTGACGTCGACAGTTGTCGCACTTTGGTAGGATACCCGTGTACTCTTTTCTCTTTTTGGCCTTGTCGTCGCTACTCGACTGGGTACCCTGTTTGAAATTCGCCAACTTCCTCTTGTTGTCCCCAGATGACTCTACATGAGTCTCTTTCTTCTCCTCAGAGGCTGAAAATTTGTTCATCCTGATTGCCTCTTCCGTCAGGGCTACACTTAGATTGATGGCCACAGAGATTGTGGCAGGCTTTGATGCCGTTACCATGCTCATGATTTGGGGTGCCAATCCCCAAATGAAACGCTCAATCCTTTTAAACTCCGGATCTACCATATAAGGAACGATACGCGATAGAACTTGGAACTTCTCCACATACTCATCTATTTTTGGACCTTCATTCTTCAAGTTCCAGAACTCAGTTTCTACCTTCTGGCTTTCTGTTCTCGAACAGTACTTTTTATGCATTAGCTCTTTCAGCTCGTCCCATGATAGAGCATACGCAGCAGTCTCGCCCATTGTCTGAACCTGAAGTTTCCACCATGACAGAGCCCCATCTCGGAACAGCCCGGAAATGTACGTGACCTGATCTCTTGGGGTGCATTTGCTCGCACGCAAAACAGTGTCCGTCTTCTCAATCCAGCGTACGAAGGCTACGGCACCCCCAGTGCCGTCGAAATGTAGGGGCTGGCAGCCTAAGAACTGCTTGTAGGTGCAGCCGTTGGGTGGGTTATTTCCTGAGGTACCTCCGTTGCGCTCGGAGTGATGGGCCTCGTATTGTGCGATGACTGCAGCAATGATTCCCTGAAGTTCCGCCTCATTGGTGGGTATGCGTACATCCCGTCTTGGAGGCATCTTCCTATGATGATCGTACGGGTCAGGTCATAGTAAGTAAAATGTGCGTAAGTATACAACAATATCAACACATAACATCTCATGTTATCAATAAATCAATCACATAACATCTCATGTTATAGAACATAAACAATAGATCACTTCGATTTCATTGCCACAAATCGAGACCAGAATGTAAGGTTTACAGGTACCCAACTGTATCACACAACATCAATGACTTAGTAGGTGACGACCCTAGGCAAGTCGTGCGATCGCTGGTCATGTTCAGGAATCTCTGATTCGTCCATTTTCAAATTCCAGGACTCCATCTCAAGCTTCTGTTATTCCAGTCTTAGAACCATATTTCTCCTTAATCATTTCCTTGAGCTCGTCCCAGCTCAGTGCATAGGCAACATCTGTACCAAGGGTCTAAATCTGAAGATCCTATCATGAAAGTGTGCCATCTAGAAATGACCCCGAGGTAAAGGTAACACTCTGTTGGGGTGAACAGTTAGTCATTATTAGAATGGAGTCAATCTTTTCGGACCAACGAAAAATGCAATGGCGCTTCCTGTTTCGACGAAGTTCAAAGGCTTGCAGTTCAGGAACTGCTTATAGGTGCGGTCAGTTTGGCGGGGGGGGGGGGGGGGTTACTCCTAGTAGTGCCATTGCTACGCTTAGTGCGGAGTGCTTCATGTCATGCATTTGCCTGTGAGATGCGTTTTTGCCGCTCGGCTTCTATCCTTGGCAACATACTGGTGTTTGTGTCACGCCTGGGTGACATTCTCTTCTGCCGAAATGGCATGAAGTGGGTTAGACAACTTCCCAATTGTCTATGAGATACATAGCACCATGAGCCATCATGTACTCACCTAATTTTACACGTAAATATACTCAATGTATGGGTGGGGAAAATAAATTTATGAGCCTTCACATAGGCTTGCCAATTTGGCTTGATGCTTGTAATAGAATGAACTCGAGGCTACATCGCCTTGGTCATTAGTTATTTCCTGCTACATTGGTTTTCATTAGCTTGACTCGCAGAGTCCACCGGGATTTCTGTGCACTACAAGTCGTTATTACGTGGGCCCCCGTAATAATAAATTGTCTTGCACAGTTACCCCAAATTTTCTCTCGTCCAAGCAGATGATCAATCAAGGAGCAACAGCAGGTGCATTAGCATGAACAGGGTCATGCTCTAATGCGGTGTTAGGAGCGACGCCTGGCTCAGGGGCCACGGCTGGCTCCGGATCAACAAACTCCATCTCAAAATCAGCTGGATCAACCATCACAGGGGGTTACAGGATCCTCCAAGGGCTGGCCTAAGCGTATGAACTCAAGGTCATGGTCTGGATCAAAACCAGATGGAAGAACAGGATCACCCTCAATACTGTGATCAAACTCAAAGCTATGTGCGGGAACTGGTGCAGCCGATGATGCCGTATGTCACGGCCCCCGCCCCCGGTTTGACCCGGATCAGGAGCCGCGGGACAGGAAACACGCGGTAGTCAAGTTTACAGCGGAAGTCTTTTAGCAGGATCGTTTTAATTATTGAAAAATGCCCGAGTATTATTTATTTACATTTCGGGATAACCTCGTAATTTTCATCATTTCATTATTTTACAAACATATTTATTTATTTATATGAGCCACTACTTCAAGCTTGATGGTGCTCCGTAGCACGTATACCGATTTCACAGTATGTCACCTGAAACATGTTGTAAAAAGGTTTTGTCAGCGGGGAAATACTGAGTGAATCATTCAGTTTTGTTTAAGACGACACATAGTTATAAATTACAGCATAAGAGCGATTACAATGGCATTATCTTATTTTATATCTGGTATTGCCACCCGTGTGACGATGGTCATATCACTATTGGGTCCAGTCACCCAATTAGTGACGTTTTATCACTGTTAGGGCTTGTAGCCTAACCACTGTTAGGGCTTACTGCCTAACCCTGTGAGAAATTAGTAATGTGCACAATACCCCACTAACCAGCGATCAAGATAACCACGACTTAATCCCTGTAATTATAACACTTTGAAAATAATTTGGAGTATTGTAAAACAGTTTGATAAAAAGAAGAATGACTCACTTTGCAGAATTAACGAGCAGTGTATAAGCCTACTGATTAGCCTTGTTTATTTCTAAATTAACAATAATGCACACAAAACAGGATTAGTGATTAATACAGCAGTTACGATAACTTCCCCGAGATCAATTTTGACAATGAATGTCCAAGTGCAATACTTCGGCTCATTTATCAAAATGACAAACGATAAAGTATAGTACTTCAACTCGTATATCGAATTATCGACAACGACAAAGTACAATGCTTCGGCTCATTATCGAATTATCGACAACGATAAAGCATAGCTCAATGTGGCGGCACTTAGATATTCTTTGGGTATATTGATCCCGGAAACTGAATCGTAATAGTGATCGACTAATTACCCTGTTTTGCGGCAGCACCTCGATAATAGTGTGTGTGTGTTGGACTGTTTTGCTTATAACTTGGCCTATGTAACTCCGATTTTTGTCGTTCAAGTGTCAAAATTCAAGTCCCAACCCCTGCTATTTATACTGAATTTTTGACACCGTCGCGTAGCGCGAGGGGTACCCCCTTAGCCGTCGCGCTACGCGAGTGACCACCCTATTTTCATAGGGTAGCCCTTCGTGCAGGTAGGCTTGCTGTGTCGATGGTTTTATAAATTTCGAATTTTATAATGAGTTATGAAGATAATCGTTATTAGGGTTTTGCCCCCCCTGAGTTTTAGGGCCCCTGATCCTGATTCTGATTGTTCTGGAAATTCTAGGGTTAGTGCAGAATTACTTGGGTGTCTCAATTAGGGTTTTCTTAATAGCTAATTACTATCCTAATTATGGATTTTGGTGACAGTTGTTACATCCTCCCCACCTTAATAAAAATCTCGTCCTCGAGATTTACTGGAATAGATAAGGGTATCTTTGCTTCATTTCTGATTTCAGTTTGTAGATATATTCAGATTCTTTCCTTGAGTTCTATTAATATTATTGTTTATGTATAAAAATTTTACTCGTCTATCCTTTATTCGTAGTGATTTCTTTACGAATTTTGACTTTTCGTTTATCTCTTTTTCTTGAAGAGATACTACCAGGGATTTGTCTATCAACTATTTCTGGAAATTGGATATATGAAATATATCATGTATTCTAACTATTTTGTCGAGTAGTTTGAAAATAATAAACTATTAATCTTATTGGAAATGGTCCTACGTATCTTTAGACTTAGTTTTCTTTTCTTACTGAATCTAATAATTTCTTTTCAAGGAGATATTTTTAATAATATTTTGTTTCCAACTTGAACTTTAATGGATTTGGTTTATAGTCGTCTTCAGTCTTTCCCTTTGGGATACTAAATATTACAGTTGTATTTACTCCAATATGTATCTTAAATTCTTATGACCTGTATGGGTAATAACTTTATCTTCTTACAGATAGTGGTTTCTAATCTGAAGGTTAAATTTATGCTATAAGATTTTAAAGCTTCTTTTGATTTAGATTTTTATTTAACCTTAATTGTTTTAGCTTATTTTAGGGATATATATTTTATCAAATATACTATCTATAGTATCTATTTGAATTTACAGAATTCCAAATTTTCTTTTAGGGATTGCAGAATTTGCCATTTAATATTGTTCGAAACACAAATCTATTGTGGACGAATACCTAGTATTTGAAAATTGAGCAAAATAAATTTTTATTCCTAGAGAATAGGTATTGATTTCTAATTTATTTCTCTATAATCGATATATCTTTTCCTTAATCCTTCCTTTCTATTAACACGGAAGCTTTTATAAAGAAGTTGAGCAAAGTTGGTTATTATTCCTATAACATTGAATCCGGCTAATTTATTAATAACAAATTTTACAGAAAAGTTTACGTCCTATTAATTCTATCTGTGCTTCTTGCAAAATATTATTTATTCTAACAAAATCTGCGTCAACTGTAAAAGTTGGCCTAAGGTTTGGTTAAAGGTAAATTAAGGACTTGGCAAAATGAAGTATTTATAAAACTTTGGTTTGCTCTAGAGTCAAATAATTCTTTTGCTTAATCGTCGGAAATTTTAAAACGTACCAACTATGATGTCAGGAATTAATTCAGCTTCCTGAGTAGTTAATTGGAAAGCTCTTGCATTTCTCTTGGTAGTCCCTTCTGTAGGTTTTGTCTTTTCGTTTGCTGGGTTGCCTAATTTCGGGCAGTTAGTTTTGTAATGTCCAGCTTCTCCGCAATTGTAGCAGGTTATTGCCTTCTTTTTCCTGCAATCCTCTTCCCGATGTCCTGGAATTTTGCAGAAATTGCAACATCCTTTGCATTTTCCAAAATGCCTGCTGTTGCAAGTATCACAAAATGGGATGGTAGGAAATCGCTCATTTCCTCGTTTCCTGAGATGGTTATTATTACCTACATGGAATTCTTGGGAAATTTTCTGGGCTAAATCCTTCCTCCTATTTTCTTCCCGAGTGCGTACCAGTCCGTCAGTTAGGGTGTTGGCTAATTCTACCGCATCGTCAATTGTACGAGGTCTCGCAGCTTTGACAATGTCACGAATTTCGCTAATTAAACCCCAGATATAGCGAGATATAAGTACCGATTCTGGCGAAGCCAGTGTAGGTACAATTCTGGCATACTCAAAGAATTTTGAAGTATACCCTCGACAATCTACGTCCACCATTCGGTGACTTAAAAACTTATTTGCCATTTGCTCTTTCTCATATTCGGGACAAAATTTTCTTTCTATTAATAGCTTAAATTCTTCCCAACCTATGGCATAGGCTATGTCACTTCCTTTGGCTTGTAACACGGTATTCCACCATTCTAATGCTTCTTCTTTGAAAAGGTGTGACGCATACATAACTTTATCTTCCTCAACACATTTACTTATTCTAATCACTGCCTCAGTTTTCTCTAACCAACGTAGTGCCGCAGTTGCCCCTTCATTGCCTGCGAATTCTACAGGTTTACAGGCAAGAAACTCCTTATAAGTGCAACCAGGTGTTGCAACTTTCTTTTTCTTAGGGAGCGGAGCTCGTCGCGGTTCATTATCATGATTAGCATGATCATTACCTCCGTTTACGCTATTACTGAAATTATCTTCAGAAATACGTTTACTAGGAATGATTTGCTGTGGTTCTATGGGATTTTTAACAGCATTGACAATTGCTGGAATAGCGTTGGCTATCCCTTGAGCAATCATTGTTGGAATAGTGTTGGCTATCCCTTGAGCAACAATATTTTCTATATCCTGCCTAGTCATATATTGACCCCCTGACTGTTGCTCAGATTGATTACCTTCGTTAACTGGTTCATTATTAGCGTTTTCCATTGGATAACTGATTTATAGATAAATAATTAGTATACAAGAAATAATCTAATGTTACACTTAATTGCACATAACCACGTGTACCCAATTCTGTAAATTTTCTATGATATTTATTATATCATGCTTCTATATACAATCGTTTTATTATTTATTTTACACATACTAGTTTTATTTATTACTATTACATAATCGTAATTTCATAAATTCTCGATCCTTTTGCTAAATAATAGTCTAGTAACGGTATTTCCTTGGATCGTATTTCCAGGAGATTTGTTTTCCAATCTCTTGAATCCTATTCCCAATATTTATTAGTTCCTGATCCAAGTGGTGAAGTCTAGCTGTATTCTCGTTACTCTTTTGGTGGCTTTGGTAAAGGGTTCAGTTGGAACTGAGGAAAAAGCTTATAGGGATTATTCTGTAATTGTATTTCATGAATCAACCATTCGTCTATATCGGAAGGTCGTGAGCGGATCAAAGGATTTGAAATAGCTGGGTCTAAGTTCGTTGGTAGTTGTGTTTCATCACAGGGCTTAATAGTATTGAAATTTTCTAATACGAAATCTAGCTCTTCTTGAGATGGTAATCTCTCAATTTGCCTAGAACTTTCTTCAATTTCTGTTTTCTTAGGCTCGAGAGGTAAAGCATTAAATTCTATAGGTTCCTCCCTGGCTGGTATATACCTATTGAAATCTCTGGAAACCTCTATTCTTACTGGATAGAGATTTAAGTTCTGGAGGGCATTAGACAAATCACTCATTCTGTTTACACACAATTATTATGTCAGAATTTATAATAAATTTGGTAGAAATACTCGTTTATTTATCCGAACAACTAGAATTTAGAGTACCCTAGATTTTATAAATTTATTTATTTACTGAATAAGGCTTCTAGATTTTGTAAAGACACTAAAATTTTATTTTATTTGCTACACATATAAAATTTGTTTCATGTTATATGCAATTAATCAGATAATAAAACACATAATCACAGAATAGCAATTTAATAAAGATTAAGTATTTTCTAAATAATTAATAGGCTTAAATCAGTGGCTTGATTAGTGGCTCTGATACCACCTCTTTCCTGTCACGGCCCCCGCCCCCGGTTTGACCCGGATCAGGAGCCGCGGGACAGGAAACACGCGGTAGTCAAGTTTACAGCGGAAGTCTTTTAGCAGGATCGTTTTAATTATTGAAAAATGCCCGAGTATTATTTATTTACATTTCGGGATAACCTCGTAATTTTCATCATTTCATTATTTTACAAACATATTTATTTATTTATATGAGCCACTACTTCAAGCTTGATGGTGCTCCGTAGCACGTATACTGATTTCACAGTATGTCACCTGAAACATGTTGTAAAAAGGTTTTGTCAGCGGGGAAATACTGAGTGAATCATTCAGTTTTGTTTAAGACGACACATAGTTATAAATTACAGCATAAGAGCGATTACAATGGCATTATCTTATTTTATATCTGGTATTGCCACCCGTGTGACGATGGTCATATCACTATTGGGTCCAGTCACCCAATTAGTGACGTTTTATCACTGTTAGGGCTTGTAGCCTAACCACTGTTAGGGCTTACTGCCTAACCCTGTGAGAAATTAGTAATGTGCACAATACCCCACTAACCAGCGATCAAGATAACCACGACTTAATCCCTGTAATTATAACACTTTGAAAATAATTTGGAGTATTGTAAAACAGTTTGATAAAAAGAAGAATGACTCACTTTGCAGAATTAACGAGCAGTGTATAAGCCTACTGATTAGCCTTGTTTATTTCTAAATTAACAATAATGCACACAAAACAGGATTAGTGATTAATACAGCAGTTACGATAACTTCCCCGAGATCAATTTTGACAATGAATGTCCAAGTGCAATACTTCGGCTCATTTATCAAAATGACAAACGATAAAGTATAGTACTTCAACTCGTATATCGAATTATCGACAACGACAAAGTACAATGCTTCGGCTCATTATCGAATTATCGACAACGATAAAGCATAGCTCAATGTGGCGGCACTTAGATATTCTTTGGGTATATTGATCCCGGAAACTGAATCGTAATAGTGATCGACTAATTACCCTGTTTTGCGGCAGCACCTCGATAATAGTGTGTGTGTGTTGGACTGTTTTGCTTATAACTTGGCCTATGTAACTCCGATTTTTGTCGTTCAAGTGTCAAAATTCAAGTCCCAACCCCTGCTATTTATACTGAATTTTTGACACCGTCGCGTAGCGCGAGGGGTACCCCCTTAGCCGTCGCGCTACGCGAGTGACCACCCTATTTTCATAGGGTAGCCCTTCGTGCAGGTAGGCTTGCTGTGTCGATGGTTTTATAAATTTCGAATTTTATAATGAGTTATGAAGATAATCGTTATTAGGGTTTTGCCCCCCTGAGTTTTAGGGCCCCTGATCCTGATTCTGATTGTTCTGGAAATTCTAGGGTTAGTGCAGAATTACTTGGGTGTCTCAATTAGGGTTTTCTTAATAGCTAATTACTATCCTAATTATGGATTTTGGTGACAGTTGTTACACCGTATCAGGGTCGGCGTTGTGTGAATGGTGCTGCACTCCCTGTATATGCGAAAATGCGGATGTCAGCAACTCAAATGAGTCTGGGAC
Organism: Helianthus annuus; assembly: GCF_002127325.2. Lineage (NCBI taxonomy): Eukaryota > Viridiplantae > Streptophyta > Magnoliopsida > Asterales > Asteraceae > Helianthus > Helianthus annuus. Next base: position 43,958,838 of record NC_035440.2, read on the forward strand.
AGGGGAATGGGCATGAGTTTCCCCTGCAGGAGCGTCCGCAAGCAGTAGGCTAATACCAGCAGCAATAGGGCCTCGCCCTCGAATGGGTCCTCCTCTAGTAGATCGTTATCGTCGTCAGAGGCAACGTCGGGGGCATATCAACAATGGGATAAGCGGCAAGGGGGCACAGGAGCAGGGATCACCGCGAGTGGCAAATTCCCAACAAGATGGCCATCAGTAGGCTTTGCTACGACTTTAGGCAGCGCAAAGGGCTGAATGTCGTCATTGTCTGTGCCGGTAGTATCGGAAATGTGCACCTCGTGCTTCGATGTACTATGTCGTCTGATGCTATGGCCATGGGATTCGTAGTGTCCATCTTTCTTGTACATGATGAAAGCATGACATTTGTAACATAAACACATATACGTATAACAATCAATCACATCCATATATAAACATGTTAGTCAGTAATAAGCAATCAAATAATTCTCCTAGTCCCACTAGCCTCCCAGCCTCCTAGACTGATATTCCTAGTCCCACTAGCCAAATTCCTCCCAGTCTCTAAGACTGCTCTATCATCCACCTCGACCTCCTAGATCGAGCCTCGGCCTCCATGTCCGAGCCTCAGCCTTCATGACTGAGCCTACTCTTCCTAGTCTCACTAGCCATCTACCTCGATCTCTAAGATCGAGCCTCGGCCTCCAAGACCGAGCCTCAGCCTTCATGACTGAGCCTACTCTTCCTAGTCTCACTAGCCATCTACCTCGATCTTTAAGATCGAGCCTCGGCCTCCAAGACCGAGCCTCAGCCTCCAAGACTGAGCCTAAAATAATAAAATGTGCTCAACATGTGTTTGTAAAAACGTTTTGGATCTGGACTTAAGTGGTATGCAGTAAAAATGTTTTCGTGAGAGCCCTAGTGATCATAGTCTAGACTCGAGAAAGAATCCTAGTTCGCTATGATCAGAGCTCTGATACCAAGCTGTCACACCCTGGCTTTGCGGAAGCATGGTTAATTTGGTGTGACTTCTTAATACCATAGCTTAATCATAACAAAGCTATATGAATTAAAAACATGCAAGATCATCCATTAAGTTTTGAAAACCAAATACAATACCATTGTTTTAACGGGAATACACCCTAACAACCATAATCTTGTTCAACAAACAAACAAAACATAAACACAGTTTAAGGACTGTGACTTGTCCAGGAAAGAGTCACATTCCCTAAACCCCGGATGACCTCGGAAACTAGTGCAGCGGGAAAACGTGCCATACCGTGCCAGATCCTTTAATTCCCTGAAATACATGTAAGTTGAAAAATCAACAATAATGTTGAGCGAGTTCATGTGTTTAGTATGTGCGCGCGAATAAACCTTTATAACCATTGTAAGTGTGAATATTTTGTAAACTCTGGTATGAAAGCAAATAAGGAAACATATCAGTTAATGTGTAACCACATGGTCCAACCTGCGGGCGCATGGGAGGGGATAGGACAAGGTCACCACATGGTCCAACCTGCGGGCGCATGGGTGGTGTTACGACAAGGTCACCACATGGTCCAACCTGCGGGCGCATGGGTGGTGTTACGACAAGGTCACCACATGGTCCAACCTGCGGGCGCATGGGTGGTGTTAAGACAAGGTCACCACATGGTCCAACCTTAGGGCGCATGGGTGGGGTTTGTTTGCTCAAATAGGCCTATCACTTGTATCCCTCGATCGTACTACGAGGACTAATGTTCTTAAGGTTTCACCTACCTAAATCACATAACCTAACAGTTCCTTCCTTAGCTGACCATACCATGTAAGAAATATTCGTAATCATAGTAACATGTATTTCACCCCCGCAGTTTAGAAAACTGAAAACAGTTAAGAGAAAAGGGGGACATGAACTCACAGTCGGTGCGTCTCTACCAAGTACTCCAAAACGGGCAGCTGTGCAACGACCTACATGTGCTAAATCTATTAGACGGACGGCCGTGCCTTAGCTTTATAGTTTAAGTTTTTGGGAAATAGTTAGACAACTATTCCGTGTTTACTTTTCGTATATACTTGGTAGTTAATCTCCTTCCCAAGGATGGGGGATTTAATACATGTGCGTTCGAATTATAATATTAAGTCTCACTTAATATATTTTCATTTCTAATTCCAAATATAAATATTTTTCTCAAAAATATTATATTTCCATTTCACATAATATTCCCCAAAAATAATACGTTGATAAATATACATTCATCATTATTTCCGCATAATGCGTAAGTTACGTTTTAGCGACCGTGTGGTAATAATAATTACCGTTGTAACTTATATGTTTATCGTGGAAGCGTTCGTATTATTTTGGATCTGTTAACGTTCGTAAATATTATTTTTACTCTAAAAATAATATTTATGTATTTTCACAAAATAATCATAAACAGTGTTGTGAAAAATATATTTACCAAATATACATTTATCACGTTTAGTTTTGTGAAAATCCCACCTCCGAATATTTGTAAATAAAGTCGTGGCGAAATATATTTTGAAAACTTGTCAAAATAATTCTAACACTTGTAAATAATTCTAAGTGTTAGGTTTTAGAAAAATTTTGCCAGAGTTTCCCCTGTAACTGGAGGTGGCCACGCTTTCAAGCGTATCATTTTCTTTTGCAAAATCAATTTCAACAACCTCTTTATTTAATCAAACAATTTCCGACACATCAAACTAGTCGACAAGTATGTAAATCGCATAAGTACATGAACTTGTAGTTTTTCCGAAAACCATAGTGTAAATCCCATTATATTTTGTAGATCTTATATAGAGTAGTTTAATCTCGTAAAAACCTCATTTTTAGAATAACTCCATCTTTACAACTTCCCGTCATCTTTCACAAAGATTGTTATTTTGTCGAAACTTTTCATTTCACAAGTGTTTATACACTTGTGGTTTGTAAAATCATACTTGTTAGTGTGTCATCCGACTTTTAGAAAACATGATTTTCTCGACACTTGGTTCTACGAAAATACCACTTGCAGATACGTAGATCCGCTAGTTTTAAACACTATTTTACAAGTAAAAAATACTTTTACACAAGTTCTTGTTTCTTGTGTGGTAGGATTTCACCTTTTAACCCTTGTCTCATTCAAACAAGTTTATGTCAAGATCCATGATCTTAACCAAACCGGGTTAAATGGTGATCCGAGCTACCACAACATAGATCGGGTCCAAATAACCACACAAATCAATTACTACAACATTTACACAACATATGAGCTTTTAACCATCTTTTTAAGCATTTTTAGTAAACTTTAAAGCATCATCTTGTATGATTTCGAGTTTTAACCGTTACACATCATATTAACCACTTCAAAATAGTTCAAGTAAGTGATTTAAGCAACATACCACTAGCTCGAGGCTAGGGAAGAATCTATGCGCAAAATGAGAGGATAAAAGCAAGAGAATGAGGTCCTTCAAGCTCCGAGTGCACCAAGCCTTCTTATGCGGGATCCTTAACGTTTGTGTGATGTTGGAAAGTGATGAAGGAAATCGAAAAATGATGGATGGATCTAGGGAATCTCGGCCGAACTTCTTAGAGAGAGAGAGAGTTTTTGTGTGTGTTGATTTGTGAGATGAATGATCATAATGTGCAAAAGTTGGAACTTATAGACAATTTTAGTGTTATGATCCATTGGACCTTATGTCTCCTTGATATTAAACATAAAGGATTATTATAATCAAGATGGTACAATGTATGTCCCCTAGATGGGGACGGTTTCTAGGGGGGTAGTTTGGTTGGATTTCAACTATCCATTAGTTATTAGTTAGGTTAAACCAAGTTAGTTTAGAGTTTAACTCGGTTAGTGGTGTGATGAGCTTTAATGCGGGTGTTAGGGTATTCAGGGACCCTAACTGGCTCAGAAAAATATCAATATTGTTACTGTCAATATTTTTATGTTCCGGGTATAGTCCGGTTGTTCGGTTGGATAGTAATCCGTTAAAGCGCTTAAATAAGCTTTTAAGTGTCGTAAATAACATGTGACAACTTATTTCCCAAAGTGTCAGGAATATTTCCTCATGTTTTGGCACTTTATTAGTTAGCCAGAAGCTGAAATGTTAATTAAAGTGCTGTGTTTAGTGCTTAGAGTACGTTTTAGGCACATCCAGTCATCGTAACTTATTCCTAGAGACGCAGTTCTACAACCCTTGTATCCCTACACTCACTATGGGTGTAGTAAAATATTTCTGGCTCATACAGGCCTTAGAGGCAATATTTGCCTAATGCTGGCTTTATCAGCATGTTCAATGGGTTATCCGTTCACAGTGCTACTGTGCTTTTGTGCATCATGTTTGTCACTAAGGTTCAGCAGGTAAATAATGTAGTGACGGAAATTAAAGTATGATGCAGATATGTACAAGTATCAGAATTCAAGTAGCAGTTCATCAGTAATTTCAAGTAAGCACAGTAATTAAGCAGCAATTAATTATTAATTAAATCGTACGGATACCTGGTTTAGTAAGGGTTGTCACAGTAAGAATCTTTCAGAAAATCCAAAAACATTAAAAATTTTGAAAAACACAAAAATATGATAAAATTCAAAATGAGTTTTGTTGTCAAAAAGAGGAAATGATAGTACGTCAGTGGACGATCACAACATGCTAAAGAATTGGATAGTTAAAATGTGATAAACGGTCTCACTGATGATATGGGTGCACATTTAGTAAATTGTGACGAGATATAAACCTAACTTCAAACTTGCTTATTTCGTGGGTAACATTTCTTGGATATATGGGTAACCCCCGAAATCTTGTTTGAAGGACCCCTCTTTCTGAGATACTAGGTCTTTATACTCAGTAATATCTGGGGTATTATCCCGGGACTTCTGCTGAATGGAAATTCTGACCTAGTCCCCGCATAATACTTTGCAAATTGCTTGAAATATAGCACAGCCCTCAACAAAAATGATGAAACAATAAAATTGATAATCATTGCTGTTGAAGAAAAGATCCTCTAAAGGGGACACACCAAAAGTCGAGCCGTCATCTCTCTGCTGAACCGAAGTTCTGACCTGAGCTCTCACGGTTTCGCATCTAACCCCTTTACAGATATCATCTGTGGTATACTCACCTGTAAGACTGAATATTGGGATCTGGATACGGGAGTATATTCAAGTGGTGGGACACGCGAATAAGTTTAAGTGCTTAAGACATTAATCTCGTATCTCGAAACAATTGAACTTTGTGTGAAAATTTAAGTGGACCAGTATACTTACAATCTAGGTGAATTGTTTAGAACTTAAAATGTATAAAGCTTAACGGTGTTGGTGATTTGTCTCACAAACTGATATGATCCTCTTACACAAACTCACAAAAATATTGTATGTAAATATTTCTTTTCTGCATTTCATTTCTGTTATGTCAAAAATCCAAAAAGATTTTTAGTGTGTTTTAGCATAAATTTTGAAAAATCCAAAAATATTTTAGGCAACTGATGTTAAAAAGCTGATTTTCAAAATTCCGAGTGCTAAACATGACGAACAGGTTTGGGAGTGTGTGTTTTAGAAAGAAAATGATATTCATACAAGTGGTTTTTCAGTGACTTACATGTTAATTTTTTTAGTGTGTGTTTACAGGTGGTTAGCAGGGTTTCTATCTTTGTTGTATCTTATTTTTATGAAACTTATGTTTTGGGTAGAGGATTTGCAGGAGAGCCTGATTACGATGCTTGAACCTGAAAAAAACTAGACTACGATCCCAGCACAAGTTGAGGGGGTGTCTGAATGGCAAAAAGACAGGTTTTGATCTGAGTTTGCTGATGCTGATGAACCTAAGGAATCAAGAGATCTGATCAAGAGAATTAGAGAGTGATAAAAGCCAGATAGAGTTTCTGGAAGCCCAAAGACTGATAAAGACTGAAGACGTTGAAGACTCGACACTTAAGACTCGTCAACATCTGAGGGGGAGTCTGTTGGTGCATTCATTTGTCGCCTTCGTCTTGTATCGAGTCTTGTATTAGAATTGTTAGATCAGGGCGAGTTGTATGAGAAAATGGGAAGTTTTAGGTTGAATTTGATCTGATTCCGCTTAAAGCATGTTATTCCGCTTGAAAGTGTTGTGTGCAATTTCAAGCGAAATCACAATATTAGTGATTCCGCTTGAAATGAACACTGTCACTTTCAAGCGAAATCAGATTCTTAGTGATTCCGCTTGAACTGTCTTGTGTGTAATTCAAGTGGAATCAGCTGCCTATATATATGCTTCAAGCGAGATCATTTGTAACTTTCTGATTTTCCAGTACCGAAGTGCTGCCGAAGTGCCGTTTGACTGCAATCATTGTGAAATCAATATTCAAGGCAAATTTAAATGAAACAAGTTGTTTTTTCTAGTCCGTTTCTTAGTTTCCGCCTTTGAAACGAATAAGAGTTCTTCCGATTGACTCGTTTGGATCACTACTCGATCCTACAAAGACGAAAAGCAATAAATAAATATTTATAGACATTCTTTTTGTGAGTTTCAAGGGTAAGAGAATCATATCAGTGTACGGTCATTCCAAAACACCCATGTTGTTCAATTAGTTAGCATTTAGATAAGCATCCTATAACGATTATCGATATTGTTGTCCACTTAAACTCAATAATTAGATGTACTCATGTGACTTGGGGATACGTTAAGGTATGATTTATACTTACCGACCTGTGTTCATCCACTCACGACACATTCCCATATCAAGGTATGCATGAGAGTTCATCTTATTGGTTAGTATAGCATTTATCATATGTTTTAATGTATATGACGTGAGATACTCACTAATTTGAGGATGAATAGAAGCCCTATGTGATAAAATCACTTATTTATGATGAACTTGATACTCAATGCATGTAGGGCATGAGAGCAAGTCCATGAACAGGTTAGTACCTTCGCACCGACAAAGAGACAAACTTGACCCTCAGATAAAAGATGTGATTTAGAATCACTTATTCGGGGGTGACTGTGATATTTTTATCATTTACTGATGGTAGTATGTGGCATGTACTATATACATGTATGTATAGTATATACACGTATATATGGTATCATGGAAGATCTAGACTTGATCCCCGTTGTTTTCGGTAAAAGAAACAACCATGATACCCAGATGATAAACAACATAAAGACCACGTATCTATAAACCTCGGCAATCTATCAAACGAAATTTCGGTACCAAGACCATATGCCAGTGAGCGGTTCCTACACGGTCTTTAGTCGATTATGTTTATGTCACCCTGCACCCTTTAAAATGATTGTGAGCCTACCGATACATCTTATACAGAGCTGCTTATTGTTTTTCTTTTTAAGTTCAAAGAGGTTTCGATAAACCACTGATTTACTATCATTTTCTCCTTTTCTCGCTAGGAAACTCATTTTTTATTTTCTATTGTTTTTGGATTTTTGTAAATTTTCAATGTTTTTGTGTTTTTGAAATTTTTCAATGTGTTTGTATTTTTCTTGGAAATTACTTCCCCTATAATGAAAAAAAATAAGATAAATTAAAAACACAAATAAATATTTTACAAAACGATTTTCCGATGTCAGTTTACTCTTGCGTGACCTTAATGTCGTTTACCAGAAGTAAAAAGTCAAAAAGTGATTTGTCAAATGCTTTGGTAAAAAGGTCGGCACGTTGGTCATCGGTGTGGACCTTAACTACATCGATAAGTCTTTTATCAAAACAATCACGTATTAAGTGATATTTGATATCGATGTGTTTGGTCTTTGAATGCTGCACATGATTTCTAGTGACCTGTAAGGCAGCAGAATTATCAACGTAAATAGGAGTAGATAGGAATTCAAAGCCGTAGTTACACATTTGTCATTGGATCCACAGAACTTGGGATCAATAACTTGAAGGTGCAATGTACTCGGCTTCACAAGTTGTTGTAGCTACACAAGTTTGCTTCTTGCACTGCCATGTGACCAGGTGATTTCCTAAAAACTGACATCTAGCCATTGTGGATTTGTCGTCGATTTTGCAGCCACCAAAATCAGAATCACTGAACGCGATTAAGTCGAAGCTATCATCCTTAGGGTACCAGAGACTGATGTCTGGGCAACCCATCAAATAACGGAAAATCCTCTTTACAACCGTCAAATGTGAGACCTTCGGGTTCGCTTGATATCAGGCGAGCAGGCCCGTAGGATACATTATGTCAGGCCTCGAGGTTGTGAGATACATAAGAGATCCGATCATTGCGCGGTAGAGTGAAGAATCAACGCTTTCACCCTACAAGTCCGGAGTAATCCCGTGATTATGTGGAAGTGGGGTACCAATGGGCGTCGCTTCCGATATCTGGAACCGGCTCAAGATGTCTTCGACATATTTTTATGATGGATGAATATCCTAGACTCTGTTTGTTGAACTTGTACGCCCAAAAGAAGGTCATTTCCTTTATCACGCTCATTTTGAATTCTCCTGCATAACACGCTTGAAATCCCTGCATAAAACATCATTAATTGAACCAAAAAGAATATCATCTACGCATACATGTACCAATAGAAGATCTCCGTCCTTTTCTTTGATGAAAAGAGTGCAATCGATCAGAACTCGGGAACTCGGTGAAAACCATTCTCTAGTAGGTAGTTAGATAACGTTGCATACCATGCCCTCGGTGCTTGATGTAACCCGTAGAGAGCTTTGTTGAGTAACCAAACGTGATCTAGATAAATAGGATCTTCAAAACCCGAAGGTTGTTCGACATACACTTCTTCTTCAACCACACCATGAAGGAATGCACTTTTCAAATCCTTTTGATAAACCTTGAATCCTTTGAAGGAAGCATAGGATAGAAAAATGCGTATGGCTTCAAGACGTGCAACTGGTGCATATACTTCATTGTAATCTATCCCTTCTACCTCATGAAAACCTTGAACAACTAATCTTGCCTTGTTTCGCACAACTATCCCACACTCATCCTTTTTGCATTGGAATACCCGAGGGGTACCAATCTTTTTGTAGTTCTCAGGTCTTTCAACAAGTTTCCAAACACCTAGCTTCTGGAATTATTGCAGTTCCTCCTACATAGCTTCCACCTAAGAATTTTCCTTTAAATCTTCTTTCCAAGACTTTGGTTCTTCTTGTGATACATAACATGCGCAGGATCAATCATTCTGCAAACCCGATTCACTAATCGCTGCATACAAGCCAACGTTGTTGTTGTTCCTCAACTGATTCCTCGTCTACACGCCACTTTGAACATTTCCAATGATGTTTTGTTGAGGATGGGTATTATGGATTCTCGTTTCTGGATTAGCAGGAGCTAGAATATTTGTACCCAGAATTGTTGAAGTTGAGATCAACAACCAATTCAAGATTCTGAACAAGCGAAGAGGATGATGCACTGGCTTCAGCTACTGCGGGACAGTCCACTTGGGGTGTAGCCTCAGAAGTACCATGCACACCTATTGCAGGAACTTCTTGGTTTGCATCGTGAAATACATCATCCTCTGAAGATTCATTAAGTTCACTAGCATCTTGAAAATCCTCATTATCGAGAGCATTAATTTTAACCGAAGATGATGCTTGATTGTTAACAATAATAGGACGGACCAACGGTGACTCTGTTGCATTATCACTCTCGAAAAACATATGTGTCGTAGCATCCACTGCATCTTCTTCCATATCGAGCGAATTGAAAAAGTCATCATACTCAAACATCCATGGCTAACCAGGACATCTGAATGGCAGTGTATGTCTCTATACTCTAACTTCAGACCATTCCTCGACCCTTTTTATATCAAGATTCCAAACTCTCAAGTTCAGGGTGGAATACCCAAGAAAGTATTCCTTAATTGCCTTTGCCTCGAATTTTCCATCTGGATCGATCATAGTGCAAGGAGCTCCAAACAGTTCAAGATATTGTATGTCTGGTTTCCGTTTGTGCAAAAGCTTAAAGCAGGTCTTGTTATGTCTTTTTATTGCAAGAACACTGTTCATGGTGTAGCATGCAGAGGCCACAACTTCACACCAGAAGGGAATGGGCAACTGTGACTCTACCAACTTGTCCTTGCAGTTCCGATCAATGTGCGATTCTTACGCCCGGTGATGCCATTTTTCTATGGAGTGTATCTGGCACTAAACTCATGAAGAATACCTTTGGATCTATAGAACTCTTCCATAGCATGATTTTTAAACTCGGTACCATTATCGCTATGTATTCTTCTTACCTTCAAATTATACAAATTCTCAATCGTTGTGATTAAGTATTTGATCATTTCAAACATCTCACTCTTGTGTGCCACAAATGCCACCCAAGAAAATCGAGAATAATCATATGTCACAACGAGGCAGTATGAATCATTGCTGATACTTTTGTGCTTTACAGGACTGAACAAATCCATATGCAAGCGTTCAAGCGGCACTGCCACCGTATTGCTTTTCTTCTTAGGGTGCGATTTCTTGCTTTGTTTCCTTTTTGGCATGAAACACAGATGTCTTGCAGATGGAAGTTTTAATAGGAACACCATTCACCAGCTCATTCTTTACCAGATGATTCATTTTCCTTAAGCGAATGTGTCCCATCCGTATGTACCAAGAGATTGACTCCTTTTCTATGGCTTTTGAAACAAAACAGGTTACTTGAGCAAACGTGGTGAATGCTTGGCCCATATCAAGTATATACAAATCATTAATCCTTGATGTAGATAAGAGAATCCAGTCTTCAGGAATCTTGAAACCGGGCTTCAACACATAACATCCAGTAGCATCAAAGTACACAGAAAACTTCTTATCACAGATTTGAGATACACTAAGAAGATTGTGATCAAGTTGTTGCATGAAGTTGATCTTATCAAAACTCACTACCCCATTGGATACCATTCCTTCCCCAGTAATATAACCGCCTTTATCTCAAGCAAAAGCAACATAACCTCCTCTTATAGATTTGACGTCATAGAGAAGCCTCATGTCGCATGTCATGTGCCTGGATGCTACACTATCAACAATCCAAAGACTATTGATAGTTCCTCCTGGAACATCCTGCACATGTACTCAAATAATCAGTTGGAGATGGGGACCCAAGCCTTCGTGGACTTGGGTCTTCCATTTTATCGACAAAAGTTATTTCAACTTCGTGATGGTTCGGAAACAGTGATGCTCCCCCTAAATTTGTGACCGATTTTGGTTTCCATATCTGTTGAGTTTTACCAGTTTGATTGTTTAATGTTTTAGAATTTTCTGGTTTGATTGAAATAGATTGTTTTTAAACCACTTTAGTTTTAAGCGCCTTTTCAATTACCTTGTTTTGTTTAGTCTCTATTTCACCCCACGTTGTTTCACAAGGCGGGGATCTTGTTTTGGTGAGACAGATCGCTTCCGGTATCTTTGCTCGGGGGAAGCATCCAATCTAGCCTTTAGCTTATGAAGATAAGGACAATTTCGAATGATATGTTCAAATTCACCACATTCGAAACATGATCTTCATTCTACAAACCCCGGAGTATCATGTTGATGGCTTGTTGATGAACTTTGTGATTTCGAAGTACTTGGTCCTGAATTGTTTTGACCGTCTCTTTTCAAGATTTTAACATGATTAACATAATCTGCATTAGATTTGTTTTCAAACATTTCAAGTTTTGTGAGTTCCCTTCGATTTCACAAAATTCATCTTTGGATCCTTTCTTTGGTTTTGTTCCTTTCGACCTTGAGTCGTCGATTTTCCTTTTGGTTTAATGTGGTTTTGCTATTTTTTCTCTGTTCGTAATTTCTGGTTGCCATATTGTTTTCAAATTCCAACTTTTGGAACCGGAGGACATTGTGTTACCACAACTCATAAACTCGACTCTCCCAAAAACATACTTGTCAATTCCTCAAAAACTTTACTGATTAGATATTGGTTTACATTCTTAATGGAAAATTTTTATTTGAGTATACTCTATCATCATCAATTAGAGTATACAACAAATTCACACTCTCAGAGTCTTGCGCAGAAGGGGACTCTACCAGAACAGTCTTAGAAGGTTTTGCTGGAGGATCACACAAAATATGATTCTCAAGAGGTATACCTCTTCATTAGTCACTGCATCAGACTGAACTGATTTGGTATCCTCGGATTCATCATCTGATGAATCAGCATCCTAAAAAAAGAGTTGTAAATGTGGGAATGGGTATTTCGAAGACAAGGTATTTCAAAGGCAGTGTATTTCGATGGATATGCAGAGAACAAACAAGGATTGTTTCGAATAAACTAGGAAGAAGAACTGCAGGGACAAGAACTAAGAAATGCAGGCATACAAAAAAGAAATTCTGATTTTTGCAGGTCAAACCCATGAAAACCCCTCACCGGAAAGTACTATTCCGGCAAGAAATTCTGGCCAAACTCTTCACCGGAAAATATGAAAATCAAATCCCAACTTTTAAAACTCATTTAGATTCACATTTTTGATTATCTTCAACTGTTTTAATAAATGTTCAACCAAAAATGTCAACAAACAACACCATTTTAGCAAGTTTTAGGCCATATTATCATCCAAAAGAGTGGGGTTTCTGTTTTTGTTCAAGAAACTTTGATAAACACTCAAAAACCACTCGAATCTCACAAGAATGTTTGATTTTCAACAAGGAATCGAGCCAAAGGTCTGATACCACTTGTAGGTCCCTAAAGGAGGATCTAGAGAACCTATTCCTTGTTGGTTAACACACAAACGAGTGCGGAATCCATGTTTATGTGCAAATCAAAGCAAAGAACACAAACAAACACAAAATGGATATCAATTTAAAAGCTCAATGTTTATTTCAACAGAGTAACATTACACAATGTTCACAAACTCTCTGAAAGTGTTCTCTCTTACAAAATAGAGTGTGAGTCTGCTGTATTTATACTCCATACATCAAACATTAGATCGAAATAGAACCATTACACACGAAATACAACAAAACATATGAGGTATCATCGAAATATAATGTATACATTCATTATCGAAAAAGTCTTGGCCTTCATTAATCGAAATATACATGGCTTGTATCTCATAGGGATCGAAATAGAAGGATAGATATGTATATCGAAATAGAGGTGTTTTGAATACATCAAAATAGACTTGTACATTGTCTATTTCGATTTCATCATACTATTTCAATACATAAACTCTATTTTGTTTCCACATGAAAACTCTATTTCGATCAGGCCATGTTAATTTGATATGGTCATTTAATTTCAATTCTTGGTCATGACGACATCATTCTGATATCATCATGATTCAACTTTTACGTCATGAGTCTTCGTGTTTTGTGTGTCGTTCTTCTAGGTTGTACGACAGAGGAATGCCACGCTGTTCTTGAACTGAAACGAACCGAACCATGTCACATCCACACAGAAGTGCATCAATATGTAACCTTTACAACTAACGTCGTCCAAAAACTCAGTAAAATTACCTCAAATGCTTTGCATGTGAGTGTACTATGGTCTTTTATAAGATAAAGGTTGATTTGTGCAAAATATTACTATATATATAATAGATTTTTTTTGCAAAAACATTATTAGTTGTTAATAATTATATATCTATATATATAAAGATATATAAAAATAAGTTTTAAATCTATTTAATAAAATTTTAATTTAAATATTTTTATAAAGTAAACAACAAAGACTAGATAAATTACTTTTTATATGAACTAAAAATAAAACACAAATTCTTTTAAAATAAAGTTATTGTAATATCCAGAATTTTTTTATAATTATATATAATTATAACATACTTTTTAAAACTAATATTAGACAAATTTATATTGATAAAAGAAACTAGTAAATTAATTTGACATTTAAAAAATCGTTAATAAACTTCAGTAAATAAATTCTAAATATATAATAGGTAATTTTAAAATAAAGTTATTGTAATATCCATAATTTTTTTTATAATTATAACAGACTTTGTAAAACTAATATTAGACAATTTATATCGATAAAAGAAACTAGTAAATTAATTTGACATTTAAAAAAATCGTTAATAAACTCCAGTAAATAAATTCTAAATATATAATATGTAAAGAATACAAATGCAATATAAAATAATATAATGTCTTAAAATTTGATTGGTAATTTAAATATTCTATTCTAGTTCTTAAGAAATATATTACCGTCTTTATCAAATTATATTTAGTACTTATCAAATTAGCAAACGTCAAGTATACATTTTTCACACTTGGTTTACATTAAATGAACACCTAAAAGCATAGATAATGTACATTAACAAATCTAAATGAGCAAGGTTTTACCCTAAAACATTAAAAACACTTTTAGGATCATTTTTTTCCAAAATTAGTTATATATGTGAAGGAGTACCATCCAACCCCACCCGTTGAAGAAAACTTGTCTACAATGGAATTCAACCAATGCATGGTCTGACCATGGATCGGCCAGTAATCCCATTTCACCTATGCTTTCAAAAGCCTGTCGAGCATGATAAGATCATATTTCAGGTGGGATGAACATTGCAACTTCTTTTGCAAAAAAAAAAAATAATAATAATAATAATAAAAAAACCTTTTACAAGTGGATGAACAAGGTATTTGATTTTAGTTTCATATATTCTTACGTTTATGCGACATATATTGGTGACTTAAGAGTTTTAACAAACATTTAAAACATCTTTGTAAAATTTCACTCAAATACAAATAAAAAAATTCCACATGTTAAGACATTCTATTATTTTCTATTTCATTTGTATTATTTACATATTATATATTTATAATTTGTTTACCGAAGTTTATTAATGATTTTTTTAACGTCAAAGTAATTTATTAGTTTCTTTTATCGATATAAGTTTGTCTAATATTTTATTTTTATAAACACATATTTACATATACATAAAAAATACTTTTTAGTTTGAGTAGTTTTAAAAAGTTTGTTATAATTATATATAATTATAAAAAATATTCCGGATATTACAATATCTTTATTTTCAAAGAATTTGTGTTTTATTTTTACTTTATATAAAAATTAATTTATCTTGTCATTATTATTTACTTTCTAAAAATATTAAAATTAAATTTTTATAAAATAAATTTAAAGCTACTTTATATATGTTTACATATATAAATATATAATTATTTATTTCAGGTGGGATGAACATTGCAACTTCTTTTGCAAAAAAAAATGATAATAATAATAATAATAATAATAATAATAATAATAATAAACCTTTTACAAGTGGATGAACAAGGTATTTGATTTTAGTTTCATATATTCTTACGTTTATGCGACATATATTGGTGACTTAAGAGTTTTAACAAACATTTAAAACATCTTTGTAAAATTTCACTCAAATACAAATAAAAAAATTCCACATGTTAAGACATTCTATTATTTTCTATTTCATTTGTATTATTTACGTACTATATATTTATAATTTGTTTACCGAAGTTTATTAATGATTTTTTTAACGTCAAAGTAATTTATTAGTTTCTTTTATCGATTTAAGTTTGTCTAATATTTTATTTTTATAAATACGTACTTACATATACATAAAAAATACTTTTTAGTTTGAGTAGTTTTAAAAAGTTTTTATAGTTATATATAATTATAAAAAATATTTCGGGTATTACAATAACTTTATTTTCAAAGAATTTGTGTTTTATTTTACTTTATATAAAAATTAATTTATCTTGTCATTATTATTTACTTTATAAAAATATTAAAATTAAATTTTTATAAAATAAATTTAAAGCTATTTTTATATATGTTTACATATAAAAATATATAATTGTTAACAAATAATAATGTTTTTGCAAAAAAAAAATATTCTACTATATATATAATAATATTGTTGCACAAATCAAGCTTTATTTTAGAAATAATATTTTTGCACAAAACAATCTTTATGTGATAAAAGACCATAGTACCCTCACATGCAAAGCATGTGAGGTAACTTAACTAAGTTTTTAGACGACGTTAGTTGTAAAGCTTATAGAATGTGACAAAACATGAAAATAAATGTTGTGTTTGGCTAATTTCACAGTGAAAGGTATGAAGTGCAATTTAAGTATAACATAAATGTTGATTTGTGCAATTTTGTCTTGTGGATAATGATTTCGCCGACGAATCACCAAAGACAACCTAAACCAAGTCATGGA
Organism: Helianthus annuus; assembly: GCF_002127325.2. Classification (NCBI taxonomy): domain Eukaryota; kingdom Viridiplantae; phylum Streptophyta; class Magnoliopsida; order Asterales; family Asteraceae; genus Helianthus; species Helianthus annuus. Next base: position 43,974,889 of record NC_035440.2, read on the forward strand.
CACCGACAAATCACTCAAGGTGACCGACTACTCCTTCGAAGAATTATCACACCGGATTCAATGTCGTGTAACATACATAATTTTTATTACACGTTACCATTACAGAAGAATTTTTGCGTCAATAATCAATTATGGACCGACTTTTCGTCGATAAAAGTCTATTTTCTAATATTCCAATTAACTATAGGTTTTTTTCTTTATCTATCAATTCTATGTCTCTCTTTCTCTGGTTAGACATGTGTGAATTTGACGGAAAGAAAAATGACTACATACGTGTTACCATTAGAAGAAGTTTTTTCTAAAGAGAAAAAAATATCTTACAACTATCTATTTTCCTCTAGAACACGTGTAAACACAAATACCTTTAGTTTTCTTAGCACCAAAATTATTGATTATTCAAATTATCTCGTGCATTTTTGTTTTAACATAAGGGTGGAATGGGTGCTCCCCAAATATTGTAAATCTACACATTTTTTATTTAGAATTTGTTTACTGGAGTTTATTAACGATTTTTTTAAATGTCAAATTAATAGTAGTTTCTGTTATCGATATAAATTTGTCTAATATTTTGTTTTTATGAACACATACCTACATATACATAAAAAAATAAGTTTTAGTTTGAGTAGTTTTAAAACATCTGTTATAATTATAAAAATATTTCGGATATTACAATAACTTTATTTTAAAGAAAAATTGTGCTTTATTTATACTTTATTTAAAAAGTAATTTATCTTGTCATTATTATTTACTTTATAAAAATATTAAAAATCAATTTTTTAAATTAAATTTAAAACTAATTTTTTATATATAAATATATAATTATTAACAAATAATAATGTTTTGCAAAAAAAATATTTTACTATATATATATATGGTAGAGTTCATGCGAGAACCACTTTTATTGCGAGAAACACGAGAACCAATGTGAACACAACAAAATAAACCCACTACACCACCCAAAACCTAAAAAACCTAACCCCCCACCCCGTCCCCAACCCTAAAAACCACACTCAAGCTAAATGCTAAAAACTAAACCATAAAACTAAATCCCCCAGAAACCTAAAAAAAAATCTAAAACGCACACAATTTTTTTACTATTTTTTTATAAAAAAATCGCTGGTTTTAGTCTCCAAAAAAATTTCTTTTATTGACGAAAATTAGCAATTTTTAATAAAAAATATTAATTTTTTTTATGTTTTTAGATTTTTTTAGGTATTTTTTGTTGAATTCACATTGGTTCTCGCGGTTCTCGCAATAAATGATGGTTCTTAACGGATCTTTCTCCTATATATATATATATATAACATCTTTTGCAGAAATCAACCTTTATGTTATAAATAATATTTTTGCACAAACCAACCTTTATGTAATCAAAGACCATAGTACCCTCACATGCATAGCATGTGAGTTAACTTAACTCAGTTTTTGGACGACGATACTTGTAAAGGTTATAAAACATTACGAAACATGAACATAAATGTTGAGTTTTGCCCATTTTATAATAAAAGATACGAAGTAAAGTTTGGATATAAAATAAAGGTTAATTTATTCAATTTAGTCTTCAAACTTCTCATTTATGAGACTCACTTGTTTGGTTGCTATAACAGAACCTTTTATTTATTTCCCATTAAAAAGGCTACTTTTAAAATTTTTATTGAGCATATCATAACTGCAGCCCATGACATTATAGCCTACTGATATCTTGGAGTGGGATAAGGCTTATGACCATTAGGTCATGGGTTCGATTCCTATAAGGGGGGTTTTCCCAGGTTTATTCGGTTTCCTCCTGAATTGGTTTATATGCATTATTGCCTAGTGGGGATGGATATGATCGGTTGGTTCTGTTGGTGACACGATGATACTCCAGTTGTCCGTCAGTGATCCAAATTTGCCGTTCAAAAAAGAACTCATAACTGCAAGTCGTTACAATTGTTAATACTTATCTATATTTGGTCATATATTTTATAATGATGTGAATACAAACAATAAATATATATTTTGTCTTGTAAGCTACACTCCTAGGTTTAAGTTATATGGTCAGTCCATGCACATCTCTAAAACTATTGAGACCAAGTTTGGTCACTAGATGGCAGCTATCTGATTTAACCACTCAAAGGAAATTTTAATTCCTCATTTTTTTTCATAATCTTTTTAATATAATATTTCTTTCTTTATCTAAGTTTGTTACCTTCAAATTTTGATACAAATGAATAATTACTCATAATCGATCAATTCCTTCTGTTAGAAACTCTCCAAAATCAAGCTTTGTAAAATTATTAAACTTTCTATCCTCATTTAAATTTGATTGATCTTTCAATTGCAACCGTTACTTGTTGTAGCTAGAAACATAATTATGAAATTGAATAGAGGTATAGTATAATGAGGCACACCATGCCGTCGTTGGTTTCATTTATTAGAGCAATTAAGAGAAAAATGATACAAAATGTAAGGACATTCGTAATGGGCATTATAAGAGGTGAAAGGATTTGATAACGCTTCTAACATAGTATCTGGGCATTATAGGGGCATGAATAAGAATGAACATTTCTAGTATAATGCCTAATAGAGAGAAAACAAAATGGAAAGTAATTATTGAATAAGCATTAAGAGACGTTAAACATTCTAGTCGTGTTGCCCCATGTAGCCCCCACACCACCTATGCAAGGACGTAAATGATCAATGTGAAAGGTTAATCGAACTCTTTCTTTTCCATCTTTTTTTATGTGTGCTGAAAAAATAATAACTGATTTAAAACAATATTGAAATTAAACCACTAAAAATGTTACGGATCATTTAGACGAAATAACCTTATAATTTTATTCCTAAGTTTTAGTTTTATTAGGATTCTGAAAATATCGCCATTTCCACCTTTATCTATAAGTCTTGACAATGTTAACCTAGAAAAATTTTCTATTGTATTAAAGTTACAGAGTTAAGTTCTTGTGAAAATAAAATAAACACACGAAACGTACGAATTGAAAGAAAGTCAAAAAAAGTGACGGTGCCATTTTGGTAATTATCAGCAACTTCAAAATTACTCTAGTAGAGTAATTTTGAGCTTATGTAGAGTAATTTTGTAAAAGTACATGTAGAGTAATTTTGGTCGTGTAGGGTAATTATCAAAATTTTAGGGTAATTATCAAAATTACACTACCCCCCCCACCCCCCCAAAAACCTAAACCACCCCCCCCCCACACCCCCCAAAAACCTAAACCCCCCCCCCCCCCCCCCTCCCCCAACTAAAAGCTACAAACTAAACCATAAAGCTAAACCCCATAACTAAATGCTAACAAAATTACTCTACAAAGACATTTACCAATATTACTCTACAGAAGTCAAAATTACTCTACTAGAGTAATTTGATAATTACCCGACATTTCCCAAAATTACCCTACACATGTTTCGGGTACATGTGTTCCGAGTCATTATCATGTGTTTCGGGTCTTTCACCATAGTAGAAATCAGCAAGAGCAAGCAACAACAGTTATTTCGGGTATGTGTGTTTAGGGTACATGTTGTAATTGATAATTACCAGATTGCCACCGCCACTTTTTGTTTTTTCCCAGTAATTTGAAGTTGCTGATAATTACCAAAATGACACCGCCACTTTTTGTTTTTTCTCTCAATTTGTACGTTTCGTACGTTAATTTTGTTTTTATTTGATCCTTTACCTAAAGTTATATACGTCTTTAGCTAGGTCGTTGTTAAGAAAGTTCTTAGTCGTCGAGATAGTACATTCATCATTTAAGGTACATTGATTAGATGGAGGACAATGTCCTTACCTAAGCAAGTTGCAAGAATATTGTTCCTTCTTGCTCTGAATTGGCCCACCAATTAAATTATTGAAAGGTTGGTACGACGTAACACCACTCTTGAAACATCAGTTCAAAGGGTTTTTTTTTTTTTTTTTTTTTTCTTTCTTTTTAGATGATATATTAGTGGAATAAATTAACTATTTAAAAAAGGGTCCTTGTTTTAATACACTATCTGTTTTTTAGGGTTTCTACAAGTTTACTTTAATATTTAAACTAAGTTTACCTTTATTGAAAATATGGAAATTTTAAAGTAAAATGCAGTTTACAATCTTTCTAAACTGTGGTTTACATTTTTTTTTTTCGGTTATTTTGTTTAACTTTTTATGTTTGTTTATTAACTAGTTGATGCCTCGTCCACGTTGCGAGGCGATGGCCGAATAATTCTCAATTAATTAAAAAAACACTACTATAATTTTGTTAGAAAAAAAAACTAAAACGATATTTTTCGGATCAGGGCAAAACTTTAATTTTTCAGAACTAATGAGCGAGTGTTAGGTGGCTCCTTGACATGGAATAAAATTAAATCAAGTAAAACAATTAAAAAAATGTTTTCTACTTTTGCTAAAAAACTAAAACGATTAGGAAAACGTAATTTTTAACTGAGGGTGAAATCATAATTTTTATTCAGGGATAAAATCGTAAATTAAATGGACCAATGGGGGAGTGTCAGGAATCTGCCGGCATGACTGTAATTTTACATTGGGGGCAAAATTGTAGTTTCACCAGGAAAACAAACAAAAACGATGGAGATAATGTAAATATAAGTCGAGGGCAAAATCGTAACTTGGCTGTGAGAAAAAAAACTAATTGCAAAACTATAAATTTACACGGGGCAAAATCGTAATTTTGAACCGAGAGAAAAATAGGAATTTTTAGCTGGGAGCAAAAGCGTTAATTTATTTTTAAGTGGGGGTAAAAACATAACTTTGAACTGATGGAAAAATCGTAATTATAAGAGAAAAAAACTAATGGCAAAATTGTAAATTGAAACGGGACAAAGTCGTAATTTTTAACCGGGGGGAAAATTGAAATTTTTAGCTGGAGTAAAAACGTAAATTTATTTTTAAGTAGGGCCAAAAACATAATTTTGAACTGATGACAAAATCGTAAATTTAAAAGGGATAAAATTATATATTTGTTGGGCCAATAGGGGAGTGCCAGACAGCTGCCCATTTAATCCAATGGAAGGCAAACACTATTGCCGCCCATGGGTTTTGTTGATATTGAATTAATTAATTAACTATTTTATAAAAAATAATTACAAGAACAATAATAAAAATTACTGAATTATCTAATAGTCATTGTAATAATTTTTTTTAGTTTTGTAAAAGATATATTTATTTATAATAATGGTTTTTTGGTAAAAACTATAAAATGGTTTTTTAATTGATAAATACTATGAGACACTTCAGTATTTAGTATTTAAACTAGTAAAAACAACCCGCGCTACGCGGCGGGATTCGTTTGGTTATCCCACGTGTTGCGGGGGCATGGGTCGTAAAATTGCGCGAAGTAGTAAACAAACATAAATACGGATTTACACCGCCGCGTGACGTAAAACATAGTAAAAGACAAACGTGAACTAATAATGCAACCTGGCGGAAAATGTACAAACTCGAAATCATACCGACAGAATTGATCATACCGCCTACTTAATCAACAAATGATCACTTTGTAAGATATAAAATTACCTGATATATAATATTTAATTTCCTAAAAACACACAACACTATTGGCAAATGAATGTAAAGAAATGGCAATTTTGAAATTAAGCTTCAAAAAGAAAGGCAAACTTTATACTATAGATAACAATCCACGATAACTGTTATATACTAGATGGAAGCCCCTGCCCCGATACTGCCGGGGGCTTAGAAATTAAGACGTAACATATACAAATCCAGGTTCAACACGTTCATAAAGTGCGTAGATGATCGCCCATGATTCAGCTTGTATCTTGCGAATATTTGCAGCTTTCACTGTTAGTTCCGTGAGTTTTCAGCAAGGCATTGGCTGTATTCATCAAGTTCAACCATCAGTTTTCCAGTTATAGTCGTCATTATAATAATAAAACAATAGAAATGAAATAAATATAGGCAAATGAAATTCAAATAAACAAAGTAGTAAAACCTGAACAAACAAAAGCACAGAAGAAGCGGCCAAAACCCCGGAACACAAATAGACTATCGGAGAAAAAAGAGCGCCAATTGGACAATCAGATCAAAGACATCGTAAAAAGGGAAATATGGAGACGCGATTTAGGAACCCAGAATTCGAAATTGGGACTGGAAACCTAGATGAGGCTGGGTGTTTTCCAAACCCTTAAATGTGAAACAATTAAAAGCTTATATAATTCAGAAGTTGTTGACTCTCTTTCACTATAGAGAACAAAATGCACCCAAAATGAAGATCAATAAAATTAGCAAGGGTTTCTTCTCCATTTTATTAAATTAAGGATAAATCTCTACAAAGGATAAAAGCTTTTTTAATCAAAACTGGTCATGTATTCATTCATGGTACATTCGTTGTTGAAAGATATATATCATGAGTACATATTTGAAATCTTTAAGCATCGATCTAATTATTTGAGGTCGGTCGAGACGCCAGTATAATGCAATTCATAGTCACAAAGTCGGGACGAAACGCACCTGAGGAAGAAGATACGAAACAACCACAACCCACAAACGTATACAGCAATTGCACCAACAACACAAAACCCTAACCCACAACCAATCGCAAGCTAAGAAACAGAAGAAGAAGTAGAAAAAAACATACAATGCGAACGTCGGAGGAAACGAACCTGATGAAGAAGACAACAAACTAAAAGCGAAACCCAAAAGAGCTTCCGAAAGTGGTAAATGAGGTTGATTGGTGACGGTGGTAGGGATCACCGACGTTTTTCGATATTGGGTCTGTTAAGTCGAACGATGGTATCAATTTAGCAGAGTAAGGTGAATAGGGATTTTACGGAAGCAAGATGGTTAAAGGAAGGACAATAGGGTTGTTGAAGGGAACGAAGAATATGCTGCAGCTTGTGATTTGGTTGAGCTTGGATATGGGTGTTTTCAGAGGTGGGATGGAAGTCCTAAAGAGTGAAGAGTGAAGATCGTTAGATGACCTGCAGATGCCAGTCATGAGTGACTTAGAAACCTGCATTGTTGTTAAGGCTCTTCATCATTTGTTATTATATAAAATTACGTAACACAAAGATAATGGTTAAACAACATTATGAATATGATGCTGATTTCTCCATCTTATTGTATCAATGATTACTTTTCATCTATTTATATCATTGTTTCATCTATAAGGAGATAACCAATTGCTAGAAAAAAAAAACATATGAATACTTAAAAGAGAAAACAATGCAGCTGCTTAAAAGAATATATTCTAACCACATCTAAAGATATCTAAAGATTAGGTAGCATAACCTGCTACATATGTGTGACACTTCGGGTTTTCCCGAGCGACCATTTCTGTATTCAACCTACTTGTATATATATGATTTATATTAAATGAAAGTTTGTGATCATTGTGGCGTGCTAATGGTGATAACATGTACGTATTATATATATATATATATATATGTGTGTGTGTCTGTGCGTGAGTGAGTATGTGTAAGAGAGAGGTGAGCCGAAAACCATGACCCAACTCGCAACTTATTAAGGGCCGGTTCGGTTTGGGCCATATGGAGGCCCAAGTCGCAACCACACCTTAACCGCAACCACACCCTAACCCACTCGTGACATTATATAAACCAACCCTCCCCTCCCTTAATCATTTTTACAACACACCTCTCACACTCACCCTCCTACTCTCCTCTCATTTCTCCTTCACTAAAACCCTAGCACAACCCCACAACCGGCTGCAAGAACACTTTCGGATCGGCTCAAATTCATCACCCGGGACTCCACCTCATTGCTTTCTTGCACACCCTTTGAGTACACTATAACCGGTTAGTGGTTTGAGCTCTCTTCTAGATGTTCATGTGTTAATAATGTCACTAGGATGAATATATATTATGTGTTAAATGGTTTTGTTATTCGGTTAATGCTAGAAGCTTGTTTGGATGGTTTTGACCGAATGATATGCATGATTTGCTTGATCTTATGAGTTTTGATTAATGATGAAACATGCTAGACTAGGAACCGAGAATAATGATACCGATTATGCTCATTTATGTTAAAACAGATTGTGTTAAATATGTGTTCTTTGATCTTAATATTTCCTTATAAAGAACTTATGGTTTTGTGCTTAAAAGATGAATATTATGAATATTATGATGAACAGTTTGAATGCCATGAAATATTTTGAATATGCTTGTTTTAATCTGTTTTGATTGCAAAATAGACAAGAAAACATGTTTAGTGGGCATAGTACACAAATTTCATGAAATTGCAATGTTATTGGATAGTACATCTGCACAGGTTCTAGAAGATTTCTGTGCACGAAATCGTGGTTGCGAGTCGGAACCTTTGGTTGCGACTCAAGACCAGAACGTGATTCGTCGAAATCTCCTAGTTGCGACTCGCAAGCAGCACCTGTGGAACCATAACCAAGGTTGCGAGTCGGAAACCCTGGTTGCGACTCGTAATCAAAGCATGATGAGCCGTAACCGAAGTTGCGAGTCGGGATCCCTTGGTTGCGACTCGCAACCGCCCTTGTTTCGACTGGGCTGTTATTGGGCCGAAAGACTTGTTGGACTATCTGTTAACTGGATTGCTTGTGTATCTGTTACCGTTGTGAACGTAGAACAGGCCCAATAACCCAACTGTTTGTATGTTTGCATGCTAAGTGTGTTTTTACGTGCTTGCTATACGTGATTACTCGTACCCGACCTGACCTATACTGGTAACCATGCTAGGACGTGGTGACCAACGAGCTTAACCGAGTAACGTAACATACCGAGCAACCCGAGGTGAGTTCACAACTTAAAAGCATGCGTCCCGGTGGTTTGGGACACGAGACTAAAACAACCCTATCCCCTTGTAAAGGGGATACCATTCACTTTCCTTCCCTAGTTACTTGGAACAAACTTACTTTTCCTTCCCTTGTATTGGGAAACCTTTTAGTTAATTACTGTTTATACGGAAATGCAACCAAATGGCACTAAATGCAACTCTATCACTCAAGTCCCTACTACATAATACCGATTAGTCGCCGGGGCCAGGCGAACGGGTTATTAGTTGATAGCGCTATTTAGGTTTTACCAACCTCACACCGTGCCATGGTATGGGATCGGTCGTGAACTAATGTACTCAGGCATCCGTCAATGATGATAGAACATTGACATCGGGGCATCCTGCGGAAACGCAAACGGTTACCTAGTGTTCGGTATTGGAAAAACAGTTTAGTTGTCAACTTTTGGGGTAGCTCCCCATGGCATGTATAAACGGATAAATTAACTAGTGAAACAAGTTTTTGGTAATTAAAACTGGACAACTAGTGAACTCACTCAGCATTATTGTTGACCCCTTACTGCATGCTTTGCAGGTAACCATTGACGAAGGAGCTTGCTGTTTGGGAACGAGTAGTGTCTGTCCACCCTTGTGTTGGGTGTTACCTTATTTTGAACTATGAACTTTGTTCAAACTGCCTTACTTATGCTTCCGCTACTTATTACTATTTGAACTTGAAACCTTAAACTCTGAACTTGATATTTGCTAATCTTATGGTTAGTAAGTATTACTTTTTGTTATCAATTTAATTATTCAGTATAATTGGTGGCTGGATCCTGGTCAGTCACGCCCTCGAAGCGGGTGTTATCCGTAGGTGGAATTTGGGGGTGTGACAGATTGGTATCAGAGCCATTGGTTATAGTGAACTTGGTTTTAAAAAGGGAAAATCTTTTTGAGAAAAACCAGACTATAACCCGTAACTCAAGACGACACTACACTCCAAGTGCAAGGCTCGACTTATCTGACCTCCTAGCTCGGACCCATATATACTTGCTTAATTGTCTTATGCTTTCTGCTTTACTATACGTAATAGTTTGCCTGATTAGATAGATACGCCTCCCCCCTTCTATCTCATTCTCGCTATGTTACGACACCACACTCATACTATGTTTTCTGGTTATGAAGACAATGAGTGGACGCGGACGAGGAAACGTCAACATGACTCAGGCTCAGTTCACTAACCTGCTCAACACGGTGGCTGCAGCTTTCGCAGCTCACCCTATAGGTAAGCTCGTTGTTTTAGGATGTTTAGATCCTACCGCCACATCGTCTTTTCGCCTCTAAACCTATTTCACTTCACTCCTCACAACAGGTCAGCCTGCGCCTGTGCAACCACGTGTCTGTACCTTCAAGACCTTCATGGATTGCAAGCCTCTTCCATTCAGTGGCACTGAGGGTGCCATAGGTCTCCTGCACTGGATCGAGAAGGTCGAAGCTGTCTTCGCTGTCTGCGAGTGTCCCCCTGCTAATTGGGTGAAATTTGCTACTGGTACTCTTGAGGGAAGCGCACTTTCATGGTGGAAGGCGCAAATTCAAATGCTTGGTTTGGAGACTGCTAACGCTACTGCATGGGAAGATTTCAAGGATATGATCAAGGAAGAGTACTGTCACAGGGATGATATCCACAAACTCGAGGACGAGTACTATGAACTCAAGATGGTTGGGTCAGAGATTGAGACCTACACCAAGCTGTCCAACGACTATGCTGCTCTTTGTCCAAACATGTCCCGACCTATGTACCGAAGGATCGAATTGTACATCAAGGGTTTAGTCCCGGAAATCAGGAGCCATGTGACCTCGGCCAACCTCACTGCCATACAGCCTGTAGTCCGTCTTGCCCACAAACTCACCAACCAGGCTGTGGAGGAGGGCAGGTTGCCCAAAAGGATCAGTGTTGCGGAAGGAACTTCTAGTGATGGTAAACGAAAGTGGGATGGAAATCAGGGCAAGGATGCTAACTCTACTCAGGCCCCAGCTCAGCAAAGGAAAACTGACAACAACAAAGGCACTCAGCAACAGGGTGGCTACCGGGGAAGCTACCCTAAGTGCAACAAGTGTAACAGGCACCACAATGGGGTATGCAACAAGGGTCAGTGCCAGCGATGCCACAAGGTGGGGCACGAAGCCAAGGATTGTAGAAGTCAGTTCCCAGCAAGGCAGAATCAGCAACAACCTCAACAGCAACAGCAGCAGGGAAACAACCGAGCTTGTTTTAAATGCGGGGCAACAGGGCACATGCGAAAGGATTGCCCTGAACTGAATCAGAATCGCAACAACAATCAAGGAGCTGGGAACAATGAGCAGAACAACAATGCTGGGAATGGTGCAAGGGGAAGAGCTTTCGTGATTGGAGCTGGAGAAGCAAGGAACGACCCCAACGTCGTGGCGGGTAAGTTCCTACTTGATGATCGTTATGTTTCTGTGTTATTTGATTCCGGTGCCGATGCCAGTTATGTATCCCTTCGCATTAGTAAGAAACTTTAGCACCCGCCTGCATTAAGTTCTAAGCACGTCGTCGAGATAGCCAATGGTAGGAACATCGAGGCCACGCACGTGATCCACGACTGCACGCTAGAAATGTCTGGTCACACGTTTAGTATCGATCTTCTCCCCGTCAAACTTGGAAGCTTCGACGTCATCATCGGTATGGATTGGTTATCCAAGCATCGTGCTGAGATCCTCTGTCAAGAGAAAGCGGTTCGTATTCCTCGCCGTTCTGGTCAACCCCTCATCGTTCGAGGCAACAAAGGTGGAGAAATCACGGGCATTATCTCGCTTCTGAAAGCCCAGAAGTGTTTACAGAAATGGCACACCGCTATCCTAGCACTCGTCACCGACACCCACGAAAAGGAAAAGAGGACTGAAGATTTTCCTGTAGTACGAGACTATCCCGAGGTATTTCCTGAGGAACTACCTGGACTCCCTCCCCACCGCCAGGTCGAATTTCAAATCGAGCTAGCTCCTGGAGCAGCACCCATAGCTCGTGCACCTTACCGTCTAGCCCCTGCAGAACTGAAGGAACTCTCCACGCAACTACAGGAACTTTTGGATAAAGGATTTATCCGTCCTAGTTCATCACCCTGGGGAGCCCTATTTGTCAAGAAGAAGGATGGCACATTCCGAATGTGCATCGACTACCGTGAGTTGAACAAGGTCACCATCAAGAATCGTTACCCTCTCCCGCGTATCGACGACCTATTCGATCAGTTGCAAGGATCGAGCTACTATTCTAAGATTGACCTGCGATCAGGCTATCATCAGCTGAGAGTTCGTAGTGAAGACATCTCTAAGACTGCATTCAGAACTCGTTATGCCTTTTGGAATGACTAACGCACCTGCGGTTTTCATGGATCTCATGAACCGAGTGTGCAAGCCTTACCTCGACAAATTCGTGATTGTGTTTATCGACGACATTCTGATCTATTCGAAAAGTCAAGAAGAGCATGAACGACACCTACGCCTTATCCTCGAACTCTTACGCAATGAGCAGTTGTACGCCAAGTTCTCGAAGTGCGACTTTTGGCTTCGAGAGGTCCATTTCCTTGGACATGTGGTCAACAAGGACGGAATTCACGTCGACCCCGCTAAGATCGACTCGATAAAGAATTGGCCTACACCCAAGACTCCAACCGAAGTTCGCCAATTCTTGGGATTGGCAGGTTACTACCGCAGATTCATTCAGGGATTCTCAAAGATTGCACAGCCCCTCACTATACTCACTCAGAAAGGCATCGCCTACAAGTGGAATGAAGCACAGGAATCTGCTTTTCAGAGGCTTAAGGATAACCTCTGTAGTGCTCCTATTCTCTCGTTGCCTGAAGGCACTGACGACTTTGTGGTTTACTGCGATGCGTCTATCCATGGGCTCGGTTGCGTGTTAATGCAACGCGAGAAAGTTATTGCCTACGCCTCACGACAACTCAAGACGCATGAAAGAAACTACACTACGCATGATTTGGAACTGGGAGCAGTGATCTTTGCTCTTAAGATATGGAGACATTACCTGTACGGTACCAAGTGCACTATTTACACCGATCACAGGAGTCTCGAGCATATCTTTAGGCAAAAGGAATTGAACATGCGACAGCGCCGCTGGGTCGAACTCTTGAATGATTACGAATGCGCCATCAAGTACCATCCGGGCAAGGCCAATGTCGTGGCAGACGCCCTCAGCCGAAAGGACACTATACCAAAGCGCGTGCGAGCATTGCAACTTACCATCCAGTCTAACCTCCCTACCCAGATCCGAATTGCTCAAGTCGAAGCATTGAAACCGGAAAACATCAGGGCTGAGTCTCTGCGAGGGTCGAGGCAGCGACTAGAACAGAAGGAAGATGGCGCTTACTATGTAACAGGGCGCATTTGGGTTCCACTCTTTGGAGGTTTACGTGAACTCGTGATGGACGAAGCCCACAAATCCCGCTACTCCGTACATCCTGGTTCGGACAAGATGTACCACGACATGAAGACTACATATTGGTGGCCTGGTATGAAGGCCCACATAGCAACATACGTCAGCAAATGTTTGACTTGCGCAAGAGTCAAGACAGAATACCAGAAGCCAGCAGGCCTACTCCAACAACCAGAAATCCCGAAATGGAAATGGGAGCAAATTTCCATGGATTTTGTTACAGGGCTACCTAGGTCTCAACGCGGAAATGATACTATTTGGGTAATAGTAGATCGATTGACCAAGTCCGCGCATTTTCTGGCTATTAAAGAAACAGACAAGTTTTCTACTTTGGCGGAGATTTACTTAAAGGAAGTAGTTTCGAGGCACGGAGTGCCAACCTCAATTATTTCTGACCGAGACGCTCGTTTTACTTCGGAATTGTGGCAAGCTATGCACAAATCCTTTGGCTCACGTTTGGACATGAGCACCGCTTATCACCCGCAAATGGATGGACAGTCCGAACGCACCATCCAAACCCTAGAAGACATGCGTAGAGCATGTGTGATCGATTTTGGTAAGAATTGGGAGAAGCATCTACCGCTAGTAGAGTTCTCCTACAACAACAGCTACCACACTAGCATTCAGGCAGCACCTTTTGAGGCATTGTACGGTCGAAAATGCCGGTCACCTCTCTGTTGGGCGGAAATCGGTGATAGTCAAATCACGGGCCCAGAGATGGTGGTAGATACAACGGAAAAGATCGCCCAGATCAGACAACGCACGGCGGCAGCTCGTGACCGTCAGAAGAGTTACGCTGATAAGCGTAGGAAACCATTGGAATTCTAGGTCGGTGACCGGGTTCTACTTAAAGTCTCACCCTGGAAGGGTGTGGTTCGCTTTGGTAAACGGGGCAAGCTAAATCCGCGATATATCGGACCATTCGAAATTACCGAGAAAATCGGTAAGGTTGCTTATAGATTGAACCTGCCTGAAGAACTGAGTGCGGTACACAACGTATTTCACGTATCTAATCTGAAGAAGTGTCTATCAGATGAAACGCTCGTAATTCCTTTCAAGGAACTAACTATTGATGAACAGCTACACTTTACTGAGGAACCGATTGAGATCACGGATCGAGAGATCAAAATCCTCAAACGTAGCCAGACACCTCTTGTACGAGTCCGTTGGAACTCGAGACGTGGCCCAGAGTTTACCTGGGAGCGGGAAGACCAGATGAAGCACAGGTATCCCCAGTTGTTCCCAAACGAAAATCCCAGCACTGAAGCTACGGCCGAATTTCGGGACGAAATTCCAAACTAACGGGGGGATGATGTGACACCCCGTTGAAACGTTTTCACTTACACTAGCTTACCAGTGACTGCCTTAACTTTCGGGACGAAAGTTCTTAAAACTTGGGGATAATGTGACACTTCGGGTTTTCCCGAGCGACCATTTCTGTATTCAACCTACTTGTATATATATGATTTATATTAAATGAAAGTTTGTGATCATTGTGGCGTGCTAATGGTGATAACATGTACGTATTATATATATATATATATATATATATATATATATATATATATATATATATATGTGTGTGTGTGTGTGTGCGTGAGTGAGTGAGTATGTGTAAGAGAGAGGTGAGCCGAAAACCATGACCCAACTCGCAACTTATTAAGGGCCGGTTCGGTTTGGGCCATATGGAGGCCCAAGTCGCAACCACACCTTAACCGCAACCACACCCTAACCCACTCGTGACATTATATAAACCAACCCTCCCCTCCCTTAATCATTTTTACAACACACCTCTCACACTCACCCTCCTACTCTCCTCTCATTTCTCCTTCACTAAAACCCTAGCACAACCCCACAACCGGCTGCAAGAACACTTTCGGATCGGCTCAAATTCATCACCCGGGACTCCACCTCATTGCTTTCTTGCACACCCTTTGAGTACACTATAACCGGTTAGTGGTTTGAGCTCTCTTCTAGATGTTCATGTGTTAATAATGTCACTAGGATGAATATATATTATGTGTTAAATGGTTTTGTTATTCGGTTAATGCTAGAAGCTTGTTTGGATGGTTTTGACCGAATGATATGCATGATTTGCTTGATCTTATGAGTTTTGATTAATGATGAAACATGCTAGACTAGGAACCGAGAATAATGATACCGATTATGCTCATTTATGTTAAAACAGATTGTGTTAAATATGTGTTCTTTGATCTTAATATTTCCTTATAAAGAACTTATGGTTTTGTGCTTAAAAGATGAATATTATGAATATTATGATGAACAGTTTGAATGCCATGAAATATTTTGAATATGCTTGTTTTAATCTGTTTTGATTGCAAAATAGACAAGAAAACATGTTTAGTGGGCATAGTACACAAATTTCATGAAATTGCAATGTTATTGGATAGTACATCTGCACAGGTTCTAGAAGATTTCTGTGCACGAAATCGTGGTTGCGAGTCGGAACCTTTGGTTGCGACTCAAGACCAGAACGTGATTCGTCGAAATCTCCTAGTTGCGACTCGCAAGCAGCACCTGTGGAACCGTAACCAAGGTTGCGAGTCGGAAACCCTGGTTGCGACTCGTAATCAAAGCATGATGAGCCGTAACCGAAGTTGCGAGTCGAGATCCCTTGGTTGCGACTCGCAACCGCCCTTGTTTCGACTGGGCTGTTATTGGGCCGAAAGACTTGTTGGACTATCTGTTAACTGGATTGCTTGTGTATCTGTTACCGTTGTGAACGTAGAACAGGCCCAATAACCCAACTGTTTGTATGTTTGCATGCTAAGTGTGTTTTTACGTGCTTGCTATACGTGATTACTCGTACCCGACCTGACCTATACTGGTAACCATGCTAGGACGTGGTGACCAACGAGCTTAACCGAGTAACGTAACATACCGAGCAACCCGAGGTGAGTTCACAACTTAAAAGCATGCGTCCCGGTGGTTTGGGACACGAGACTAAAACAACCCTATCCCCTTGTAAAGGGGATACCATTCACTTTCCTTCCCTAGTTACTGGGAACAAACTTACTTTTCCTTCCCTTGTATTGGGAAACCTTTTAGTTAATTACTGTTTATACGGAAATGCAACCAAACGGCACTAAACGCAACTCTATCACTCAAGTCCCTACTACATAATACCGATTAGTCGCCGGGGCCAGGCGAACGGGTTATTAGTTGATAGCGCTATTTAGGTTTTACCAACCTCACACCGTGCCATGGTATGGGATCGGTCGTGAACTAATGTACTCAGGCATCCGTCAATGATGATAGAACATTGACATCGGGGCATCCTGCGGAAACGCAAACGGTTACCTAGTGTTCGGTATTGGAAAAACAGTTTAGTTGTCAACTTTTGGGGTAGCTCCCCATGGCATGTATAAACGGATAAATTAACTAGTGAAACAAGTTTTTGGTAATTAAAACTGGACAACTAGTGAACTCACTCAGCATTATTGTTGACCCCTTACTACATGCTTTGCAGGTAACCATTGACGAAGGAGCTTGCTGTTTGGGAACGAGTAGTGTCTGTCCACCCTTGTGTTGGGTGTCACCTTATTTTGAACTATGAACTTTGTTCAAACTGCCTTACTTATGCTTCCGCTACTTATTACTATTTGAACTTGAAACCTTAAACTCTGAACTTGATATTTGCTAATCTTATGGTTAGTAAGTATTACTTTTTGTTATCAATTTAATTATTCAGTATAATTGGTGGCTGGATCCTGGTCAGTCACGCCCTCGAAGCGGGTGTTATCCGCAGGTGGAATTTGGGGGTGTGACAATATGTAACAAGAAAATGATATTAAATAATATATGATATTAATATTAATAATAAAGTATAAAAGCTAAGTATTAATAAAAAAAGTAATAACAAGTACTAAATAACTTAAATAATAAAAAAAATTATATATATATATATATATAGGATAATGCTAGATAAAAAACCCTAAAATTCTTAGAAAACTCTGGAAACCCAAATGGGAAGCCATTTTTACCCAACCTCCCGACATTTTTTTTTTTTGAAAAAAATTACACATGTAATATACATGTTTTAGAGTGTTTTGGGCCAAAAAAAACAAAAAAGCGCCGAAGGGATTTTTTTAAAAAAAATAAACAAATTTCAGCTCCTAACACGTGTTAAGCAAAAAATCCATAATTTCGCTGAAAATTGCTGAAACTTGTTTTTTTTTTTTTTAAATATCCCTTCGGCGCTTTTTTGATTTTTTTGGCCCAAAAGTCTTAAAAACATGTATATTACATGTGTTATTTTTTTCAAAAAAAAAAAATGTCGGGAGCTTGGGTTTTCTCGGGTTTTTTATATATATAGGGTTTTCTATCTAGCCCTACCCTATATATATATATATATATATATATATATATATATATATATATATATATAGGAGAAGGATCTGTTAGTAACCACCCTTTATTGCGAGAACCAATGTGAACACAACAAAAAATACCTAAAAAACATGTAATTTTTTTTAATATTTTTTTTTTAATTTCTTTTTTTTTTGCTTCTACAAGTAGCGATTTTATTGTAAAAAATATTAAAAAAAAATTGTGTGTTGTTTTGATTTTTTTTTTTTTTTAGGTTTTTTGTGGGTTTTGTTTTTAGCATTTTAGCTTGGGGGTGGGGGTTAGGTTTTTTGGGGGGTTTAGTTTTTAGCATTTAGCTTGGGGGGTAGGTTTTTTTAGGGTTTTTAGCTATTTTTTGTCGTGTTCACACTGGTTCTCGTATGAACCTTACCATATATATATATATATATATATATATATATATATATATATATATATATATATATATATATATATATATATATATATATATATATATATATATATATATATATATATGTATGTATATGAGACCGCTAAAATGAAAACCACCTCCAGTTGTAAGAACCATGAGAACTTTTTGATCCGGAGCGAGTTGGACCAATTTTTTTTTCATAAATGTAGATGTGTGTATTATAAACACATTTGTGAAAAAAATTTAAAAAAAATGTCGTGTGTGTAGTTTTGAGCACCACAAGTTTGTGTTTACGGGTACCGTAAATTTTAAAAAAAATTACGGTACCCGTAAACACAAACTTGTGGTGCTTAAAACTACACACACGACTTTTTTTTAATTTTTTTTACAAACGTGTTTATAATACACGCATCTACGTTTATGAAAAAAATTTTGGTCCAACTCGCCCCGTACGGTGTAGTTCTCATGGTTCTTACAACTAGAGGTGGTTTTCATTTTAGCGGTCCCCTATATATATAAACGGGATCCGGGAAACAATTGAATAAATGTGAAAACGATGAGAACGAATCATGGGGCGACACGTGGCATTGGCGCTAAATAATATGTGGGGGTAGGATCGTCATTTCCAAGTTATTTATCCAAACATTTCTTTTATTGTCAGCACGTTTATTCCTTTTGAAACAAAACTCCAAATTTTTCTTGTTATCTGTTACCTTCTCTCCAAGTTTCCTAGATCCATGGCATCTTATATGGATTGTGAGTTACAAAGTAATATATATTTAAATTTTTTTATTTGCTTGACATTCCTTCTAGCAATTCATGTAAAAGTGTTGCCGATTGTTTATTATATGTGCTATAGTGACCTTTATTTTGGTATTAATACAAACATCAATATTAGCTATGGTGTTTATTTTTTTTTTCTCTTCATGTTTGATGTGTTTAATGGGGTTTCAATTTTAACAATTCTCTTAGATCTTTTTATATTTAATCCACTTTTTTTTTATTATCATCTATCACAAATGGCGTTTATTTTAGCATCATTAATTAGTTTAGTATTGATACAAACATTAATATTAGACATGGCGTTTGTTTTTTTATTCACATTTGATGTGTTTAATGGCGTTTCAGTTTAATAATTCTTTTAGATCTATTTATATTTAATGCATGGCGTTTTATATCATCAATGACTAATCACGTTTATTTTAGTATCATTAATGTTAATTTTTGGCTTTTGTGTTCTACACCTCCTTTTTTATGGTTAAAGACGTTTTAATTAAGACAATAGTTGAACGTTCTTTCATTATGCGGTTACATGCATATGAAATATTGAATTATTTCATGGCGTGTATTATTTTCAGTGATGTGGTTTTTGGAAACATTTCGCCTTTTCCTTTTTATCGTGTAATATTTCATGGCGTGCATCATTAATGTTAATTTTTGTTTTTGTGTTATACACATCCCTTTTCTTCTTTTGATGTATCACTTGTTACTGTCGTAGCGTTTTTGCTGGTTTTAGACGAGCCTGATGTGTCCAATGAAAGGATTTGTCCCAAAACTGGGGTTACATTGTACATTCCTAACGTTGGAGAAGATCTAAAGCCAAAGATATGAATAACTTTTGAAAGCCTTGATGATTGTTATTCTGTTTATGTTAAGTACGCGATGACTGGCGGGTTTGCTGCCAGAAAAGAGACAGAAAAGATAAACGCCAGGGGAGAAAATGTCACACCCCAATATTTCCACGTATAACCGGTGGGCCCGGTGGGGAGTATCGTGACGTAGTTGATATCATCATAGACAATTAATCACAGTTTAAATACACAGCGGAAGTCGAAAGATAAAACCATTACAAACTGAATGAAAGTAATATCAATTATTACAAAACAGTTGTAAAGGATCCACAGGCGGATCAAAGATAAAAAGGATCATTGTTCAACAGATTATAACATCTAAGCTTGCAAGACTCTTTATTGATGCTAGGAGTAGCCAGCCTATTCCGTCTAGTACCTGCACTTAGCCTTTTTGGAAAATACGTCAGTTTACACTGGTAAATACATTTAACCAACTCATTTTGAAAATGCTTAAGAAAATTGATTTGAATGCACAAGGCACAAAATATCTTTTATAACTTGGGATAATTATTTAAATATAATCTTGTTAAAGAATTACATGTTTATTATACGTTCAGTAGCCCGGGCTGAATACCGGGTTAAAGATTAATAGACACACCACATAATATATCCCACGGCGAGTTATTCTCGAACAGGTGGGTATATTATTTTTACATACGCACCGGCAGGTGTATGCCTACACCCAGTGCTTAATTCGTGGCCATTTCAATGAACGAGCCGAGGATATCCAGGACATGATCATTAACCCCCCAAAGGCTTAAAATAAACAAAACAGATTAAACGGGTCATCTCAATAAATTAACCTTCATATGATTAAAAATTCAATGCCCGACCAAGCGGTATTTTATATACCGTACCCCAAGTCCGTATAAGGGAAAATAAGTTAAAAGTATTTACCTGAGCAAATTATTTAAATTTATCCCAGTCGTACAAATCAGCAAGTGCAAAGTATCTTTTAGTGGGCTCCTAAATCTGGAACGAAGGTTTTTATAACCTATTAGATTCCTAACGGGTCTTAATTAAGCCTACACTTAGACCGGTTAGTTTTAAAGGAAGATATACGGTTCAAAATGCAAGATTAAGTGAAGACCGGATTAGAATGTGGTTTAGACCCGACAAGTTTAAAGACTTGTATAATATGGGTATACTAAACACATTCTGGATTTTGAGATAAAAATGATAAGGTTTGACCCGTTTCGGTCAATTTATGCAAACTAGTTACATAAACTGTACCGAACGCGAATAATGCATAACGGGTAAACAAATGAGTCATGAACAGGTTTCCTAAGTTAATATGCCTTAAATATGTTGTGATATTAGTAGGATACCTTCCATTATGCCCCATAGGGGTATTTTGGTCATTTTAAAGGTTATAAAAGGGATTAAATATTAATCTGGGGTTCAGGTCTGATTTGATCAGTAAAAATACTTAATTTAATAAGTTATATCAGTAGGGTATTGCTTATATGTGAAATTTATCATTTATAACCAAATTATGCACCGAATGGACATTTTGGTAATTTCACATAAGCTTTAAAGGTCAAATCTGGAAATCTTGGTTTAAAACTTTTGCTTACTGTTAAAATATAAAAATTTACTAAAAATATCAGTAGGTATTAAGTCTTATTTGTTTAAAATAGTTTTAATCCATACAATGCGTTTAAAACGTGTAAAAAGGCGGTTTTAAGCGATTTTCGGGTTTTATAAGAAAATATGATATTTTTATCATTCCAGAAGGCTTAAAATATTTTATTTATCATATAAAATCAGTAGCAAAAAGTTTGGTATCAAAATGTTATGTAAAACTCATTTTATTGGCAAAAAGGGTATAACCGACAATTACCGAATTGAAGCAAGAACCCTATGTTATGTTTAGCCTAAAAATAAATAAAAATCTTCAAAAATCCCAAAATATTATATTACATCAGTGGGTAAAAGGTTTGGTGTCAAAATTTGGGTTTAAATAGGCTTTATGCCAAATATGTCGTTTAATTAATAAAAAGCTTTCAATTTACGCTATTGAGCATAACTCTTAATCTAGACCTCAAACTGATGTCAAATTTTTAGGACAAGTTTATAAATTAGTAATAAAGGTGTTTGTCCTCTCACATTTTCAAAAATCTCGTTTTAAGGTCCAAAGGGCATAATGGTCAACTTTTAGGCATATAACGGAAACATTCAAATGAATCGGATAAATTAGGAACCAAGTTGTATAATCACAGAGGGTTATACTAACATATAACTTGGTCCTAATGGAACTCTAAGGCATGTCTAAACTAAGCTAAATCGAGTCAGAACTGAAAGTCAAAGCAAAAGTCTTCTTTTGCGACTTTCGGTTCCGAACCGAGCCTAAACTCAAAATTGTCGGGTTGAACATGCTTGGACATGTTCTTACATTAATTACCAAGTTATATGAGTGATAAAACATGTTTCATGGCTTCTACATTGTTAATTATTTGTTTATTCGAAAATTAGCTTTCTGTTGACTTTTTATAATTACGTTTGACCCGGCAATTTACCTAGTTAGAGTGGGAATCAGAGGGTGCCCTTTTAAGGGCTTATTACCCACATAATTACCAACTCATAGCCACTTTCAATTCGAAAAATGACTGGACCATTAGTGATTAATCACTAAGTCAAACCTTAATTACGACGGTTTTGACTTTAGGTCATTAAACTAATAAAACACGAATTAGAGAGGTTAAGGAAGCTTACTGAAGTACTTAGCACGACTAATGATCCTTAGAGAATGACCTTGAGCTCCAGGAGGCTCCCAAAACTGAGTTATGAATATTTAAGTGTGTAAGAATAATGTTGCAACAAAGGCTCCTTATAGGAACTTAAAATGCATGAGATCATTCCACCAAGGTCTACCATTGATCCCTGATGATTCCCAAGTGTCCCTATGCATGAAAAACCACTGGTGCAGCCCCTGAATTCGAATATAAGGCTTCTAAGGCGGTGCAATCTGCTGTACATGCAGCTGTGCAGAGAATCTACCCAGGTCAGGCCGTCGCGTCGTGCAACGGCAGAAGGTGATGGTGGTGGCGCGACGCCAGCATGTAGGTAACCAGATCAGCAAGTTTCCAAAGCTGACATTTTCACCCCTTGGACTTTATAAAGCGTGAATTCTTTCATTTTAAGCACACTTAGCCCATTTAACTCTTATTCTTGTGATCCATGAGATATAACCAAACACCGTTAGGTCCGGTTTCGTTAAATGATAACCGAAAACATAAGTTTTGCCTTGTTGATGCTTTTAACCCCTTAATTACGAAAGTTAACGTATCTTTCTCATACGATATCGAAACCTTGTGAAATTTTTATCACTTATTCTTGGGAGTATAATTAATCGTTACAAGGCTCCGGGTTCGCTAAAACGTCACTTAGAGGTATAACTTAAACATGTTGACACATTTAACCCTCGCGTCTTGTAAACTTTCACTTTCTTCCACAAACGGTTTCATACGCTTCATGATTCATTCGTTTAAGGGTATAAACATTATGTAGGGTTGTTGAAAGGCAAAATTATCAAATGAATACACTTTGAATCCTTTTACACACATACTTTCTTTGTTTTTCAACTTTAGCCCCTCATATTTAATCCATTACACGTTTAAAGCTCATGACACGTGTCTTCATTATATTGGTCGTGATTTTACGAGGTGTTACATCCTCACCCCCTTAAAAGAAATCTTGACCTCGAGATTTACTGAAATAAATGAGGGTACTTCTCTTTCATTGTGGACTCTACCTCCCACGTGTACTCGGGACCTCTACGGGCATCCCATTTAACTTTCACAATTGGCACGTGCTTCTTTCAAACCTTCTTAACCTGCCGATCCTCAGTCGAAAAAGGTTTTCAATAAACTTTAAGCTCTCATCAATATGCACATCTTTATGTGGCATGACTAGTGACTCATCAGCTAGACATTTCTTCAGGTTGCAGATGTGGAACATATTATGAATACCACTGAGCTCTTCAGGCAGGTTTAACTTGTAAGCCACTGTTCTGACACATTCGATGATCTCGAATGGTCCTATGTATCTTGGGCTTAATTGCCTTTCTTGCCAAAACGCATTACCCCCTTCCAGGGTGATACTTTCAGTAACACTTTGTCACCAACCTCGAACTTTAGAGGTTTACGCCTTTTATCTGTGTAGCTTTTCTGCCCATCCCTGGCAGCTTTGAGACGATCACGTATCTGCACAATTTTATCTGTCGTCTCCAGGAATATATCGGGTCCTGTTAGTTGGACATCTCCAACTTCTGCCCAATAAACGGGCGTCCCGCACTTTCTTCCATACAATGCTTCAAAAGGTGCAGCTTGAATACTGGCATGATAGCTATTATTATATGAAAATTCTATCAATGGAAGATGATCATCCCAACTTCCACCTAAATCAATAACACAAGTTCTTAACATATCCTCCAGCATTTGAATCGTACGCTCGCTTTGACCTTCCGTCTGAGGATGATATGCAGTACTGAAGTTTAATCGAGTGCCTAGGGATTGCTGAAAGCTTTTCCAAAAATGCGATGTATATCTCGTATCCCTATCAGAGATGATAGACACTGTCACTCCGTGGAGAGATACAATCTCGTCCACGTATAGCTGAGCTAACTTATCTGAGATGTGCGTTTCCTTAATAGGTAAGAAGTGGGCTGACTTAGTCAGTCTATCCACTATAACCATATAGTATCATTTCCTCGCTTTGTCTTTGGTAACTTGGTGATAAATCCATAGTCACCATTTCCCATTTCCAGGTGGGAAGTTCAGGCTGTTGTAGCAAACCTGACGGCTTCTGGTGTTCTGCCTTAACTTGAGCACATGTCAGACATTTGGCTACATAAGTGGCTATAGATTTCTTCAAACCTATCCACCAGTAATTTGCCTTTAAGTCCTGGTACATCTTGTCACTTCCAGGATGAACAGAATACTTGGAACAGTGGGCTTCTTGAAGGATAACATCCCGAAGTCCTCCATAGATTGGAACCCATATTCGTCCGTTCAACCTCAGGATTCCATCCTTTCCATAAGATAACTGTTCAGCAGTGACTCCCAATTTTTCATTTGAGTAGTTGGCTTCTAATACAGCTTCCTTCTGAGCAGCTAATAATCTATCATTCAAGTTGTTCTTCAATTCAATGCTCTTGGCATTGATCCTGATGGGCTTAACCCTTTCTTTTCTACTTAAAGCATCGGCGACTACATTCGCCTTGCCTGGATGGTATCGGATTTCACAATCATAGTCATTTAAAGTCTCCATCCATCGACGCTGTCTCATGTTTAAGTCCTTCTGATTAAACAGATGTTGAAGGCTCTTGTGATCTGAATAGATCACACACTTGGTACCATACACGTAATGCCTCCAAAGCTTTAGTGCAAATACAACGGCACCTAATTCCAAGTCGTGGGTGGTGTAATTTTTCTCGTGCACTTTTAATTGCCGAGAAGCATAGGCAATAACTTTGCCTTTCTGCATGAGCACACATCCCATACCAGTGTGGGATGCGTCGCAGTATACCACAAACTCTTTGATTCCATCAGGCAACATTAACACAGGTGCATTGCTTAACTTTTGTTTAAGGATGTCAAAGGATTCTTGCTGCTTAGGACCCCAATCAAACTTTATATTCTTCCTAGTCAATGAGGTTAGGGGTGCATCAATCCTTGAGAAATTCTCTATAAAAGGGCCTGTAATATCCTGCCAGACCCAGGAAGCTACAAATCTCTGTGGGTGTCTTCGGCTCTTGACAATTCATGATAGCTTCAATCTTAGCGGGACCCACCTGGATACCACGCTCACTCACAACATGTCCAAGAAATTGGACTTCACGAAGCCAAAACTCACATTTTGAAAACTTGGCGTAGAGCTTCTCATGCTGAAGGAGTTTAAGAATGCAACGAAGGTGCTTCTCATGGTCAGCTTGATTCTTTGAATAAATTATAATGTCATCAATGAAGACGATAACAAATTTGTCCAAGTAGGGTTTGCAAACGCGGTTCATGAGATCCATGAACGCTGCTGGTGCGTTAGTGAGTCCAAAAGGCATCACTAAGAACTCGTAGTGACCATAACGAGTCCTATATACAGTCTTGTGCACATCTTCATCTCTAACCTTCAGCTGATGGTAACCTGACCTTAAGTCGATCTTGGAGAAGTAACTTGCCCCTTGTAATTGATCGAACAGATCGTCGATCCTGTGCAGTGGATATCTATTCTTGATCGTGACCTTGTTAAGCTCGCGATAATCGATGCATAGACGCATCGATCCATCCTTCTTCTTTACAAACAGGATTGGTGCTCCCTAAGGAGATGAACTAGGTCTAATAAATCCTTTTGCCAATAAATCATCCAGTTGAGTCCTCAACTCTTTCATCTCTGTTGGCGCTAACCTGTAAGGTGCTCTTGCAACAGGTGCTGCTCCAGGAATAATGTCGATTCTGAGCTCCACTTGCCTATCTGGGGGTAAACCAGGTAGTTCTTCAGGGAATACTTCTGGATGTTCTGAAATGACAAGGATGTCTTCAAATTTAGGCTTCGGTTCGTCAATGGTTACCTGTGCCATATAAATGACACAACCTTTCTTCAAACACCTAGACGCCTTAAGCATAGACACTTGCTTAGGCAATCCATACTGAGTATCTCCTTGTATGGTAAGTGGCTCACCATACGGAGTCTTGATAACTACTTGTTTCTTGTCGCAAACGATCTGGACTTGGTTATGGGATAACCAATCCATGCCTATCACTATGTCGCAACCAGCTAATTTCAAAGGAAGCAAGGATAACGGAAATGAGTGGTTCCTAATGGATATGAAACATCCATCTAATACAATTGAGGTAGTTTCTATGGTACCATCGGCCAATTCTACTTCATATTTCATGCTTAGGGTTTCAACAGACAGATTTAACAATTTACAAAACTTATCATCAACAAATGACTTATCTGCACCCGAATCAAATAATACCCTTGCATAAACATCATTAATAAAGAAGGTACATGTTATCACGTTATCATCCTGAAATGCTTCCCGTGCATTCATCTGAAAGACCCTGGCATTGGTCTTCTTACCATCTTCAGTCTTCTTCGCATACTTTGGGCAGTTAGACTTGATGTGCCCCTTCTCATTACAGTTATAGCACGTCGCATCCTTTATCTTCTTGCAGTCTAACGTCTTGTGCTCAGTCGACTTACAAATCCCACAAGCCCTGGGTTGCGATTGGGATTTCGATTCGTATCTGCATTTTCCTAAATGACATTTCTTGCAAATTTTACACTTGGGCTTTTCACCCGACTGCTGATCATCCCTTTTAAACCCGGAACTCTTCTTGTGGTCAGAGTTCCACTTGTGCTTCTTGTCTGAACGTCGTGAGTCGTCATTCTCACGC
The DNA here is from genome assembly GCF_002127325.2 of Helianthus annuus. Lineage (NCBI taxonomy): Eukaryota > Viridiplantae > Streptophyta > Magnoliopsida > Asterales > Asteraceae > Helianthus > Helianthus annuus. The sequence goes on from NC_035440.2 coordinate 44,001,857, forward strand.
TTCCTCTTTCCCTCGTCAGAATTCCTAAGCGATCTCTGCCTGACCGCATCAAGGGTGAAAGATAATGACAAATCAGCTACAGACCTAAAGGTAGTAGGTCGAGATGCCTTCACACTGGCTTTGATCTCCGGGGCTAAACCCCCAATGAAATGGGCTATCCGCTTTGGTTCCGGTGTCATCAAATAAGGAACCAATCGAGACATAGTATTAAAACTCGTGAGATAAGCCTGACAGTCTAGGTTCTTCATCACCAGTGTCAGAAAGTCGGTCTCAATCTTCTCAACTTCATGTTAAGGACAAAAATTTTCCTTGATAAGAGCAACAAACTGATCACATGTCAGATTGTACAATGGAATCTTCCCAGTAGCTTGGATCAAAGACCTCCACCAAGCTAGAGCTTCACCTTTGAAGGATTGTGAAACATACTTCACAATATCACGCTCTGCACACCCGCTAATATCAACTACCGTATCCATCTCGTCTAGCCACGTCATGCAGTCTATAGCTCCTTTTTCCCCAGTGAAATCCCTGGGATTACAGGAGACGAAATACTTGTAAGAGCATGTCTTTTCACGTGGCTCTTGGTCAAATACAATCTTCTTAGACGGAACACTATGCTGATTTGAAGAGTGTCGGTCATCATCCTTCTTCGACTCATGATGTTTAGAAGGTGGCTTACTATGAGCCTCAAAATGAGTCTTAGGGTGCGATTTAGAATGAGGTACCGATAAGGTCTTGCTTCGAGTACCACTCGATTCATTGTCTCGTCTATCTAGAGCTCGAGTAACGGCATTGTCTATCAATGCCTGCAGTTCTGCACCAGCTATGTTGATTCTGGTGTCATGATTTTCCAAGGGATGACTGTTGACTTCTTCAGACTCTGTCATGTAGCTTGATTGCTACATAAAATAATGATATTGATTTATTCAGAAGTTTATAACAGTATTATCATTCTTGATAATTTATTAACCATGGTATTAATAAACCATATTGGTTAATTTGTTAAGCAATTTCATTTAGGATTTTCATTATAATAATCCTTAGTTATAATTAAAATATAATAATGACACAAAAGGCCAAGTCACAAGGACAATTTAAATTATAAGCCAAGATTTTATAGGATCCAGGCACTAAGGCTTGAAGCATAGTTTATTACCTTTCTTGACAGGGAGTCATAGACTACAGTTGTCTTTTGTTTTATATGGCAATGCTTATGGCCCGCAGGCATTACATCACTAATGAATGCTTAAAATAAATTAGAGACAGGGATTGGAAGAATCTAATAATAGAATGACTTATGCGATTTTATCAAATCACATTTTCCAGGAGTATTAACATGTTTTCAGATGTTAACAAGGATCTGAGTCTAATTAAGGGACTACCATCATGGCCCTGTCTTAAAATGACACATGGGCTAGGTTTTGCCTTTAAGATTTTATTTTATATATAATGGCAGATTAATCTTTAAAAGGAATGATATTTTATTTTATTTCATATATTATTTTCATTCATATAATGATAATTGAAATTTTAAATTTAACACATTCCACTAATAATTAAAAGAGTACATGAATGCCCTAAACGGGACTTTAACAGAAATGACTTGCCCACGCAGGGGCTAAACTAGAAATACAAGTCCTCGTAGGGACTGAATACAGAAGTAGATGTCCACGCAGGGACTTGATTGAAACAAGGAAATTACAATACAAATAAATAAATAAGGAATCTTCAAAAATCCCTTTTCTTCTTTACCTTGATTAAACTTGCCAGACCTTTGAGAAATCCTCGGTTGTTCCTACGCTCTTCTTGAACCTCCCACTCCACCTGGCTCAACCTTTGGAGAATCTCCTGTTGTTGCGTTGGCGGTATGAATGGCGGTTGCGGCGGCTGCTGATGTGGAGGTTGAGGAGGTGGCGGGTGTTGGTACCCATAAGCTGGGTATCCAATCCCCCAGGGAGCTCCATAGGGCCCCTCGGGATGAAGAGCATTGTAGTTCGCCGCTACAAGGTATGGGTCAGCTTCGGCGTAGTTGTAGTTGGTATGGGCTGGCTCCTCAAAAGGGTTATACGCCGCTGCACTGGCGTATGAAGGAATCAGGTTATCATAACCCATCAGTGGTGGTGCGACTGGCGCAGAGTCCACCTCAGAAATGGGGTTTGAAGGCCCACCCATCTATGGGTCTTCATATAGTGGCAGGTAATGACTGCCACTCGAAGGTTGAGGGGTGTTGATACGGACTCCCCCTCGCACGGACATTCGTGCGTTTGAACTTCTCCACCTCGGTGGCTCTGGAGGCGGCTGCTGCACTGGCGGTGGTGGCAGTGGAGTAACCACTATAAAACGTGAATCCTCAGAGGGATCCTGCTGCTGCTGCTGAGGTGCCGAGTGGTAGGAGGGAGTAAACACCCAGTCATATTGGGCAAATCTTGCCTCATAGATGTTTGGACCACGATAAGGTGATCCATGAAAAGATGTGTAACACCTCGAAAATTCATGTCCAATATTATATCGACACGGGTCAGGGACTTAAAACGTGTAAAGGATTGAATTAGAGGGACTAAAGTTGACAAACAGGGAATCTATGTCTGTAAAAGGATTCAAAATGTCAACAATGAATAAATATGTCTTTCAATAACCCTACATGATGTTTATACCCTTAAACGAGTAAATCATGGATCATACGAAGCTAATTGTGAAAGAAAGTGAGGAATTACAAACTACAGGGGCTAAATGTGTCAACATGTTTAAAGTATACCTCTGAGTGATCTTTTAGCAGACCCGAAGCTTTGTAATGATAAATTATACTCACAAGAATGTGTGATAAAAATTTCACAAGGTTTCGATTAAGTATGAGAAAGTTATGACAATATTCGTATACGAGGGGCAAAAAGCGTCAATGTTGAAATTTAAGACTTTTCGGTGATCGTATGAATGACCGGGGACTTAACAAAGTTGGTTTATAACTTGGAGTCCTTAAAAGTCAAGTTTAGGGGTTTAAAGTGCAAGAAATGAGCTTAAAATCAAGTTTGGAAGGACCAGGGACCAAAATTGCAATTTTTGAAACTTGGTGACTGGATCAGACCCTCACACGGCCCGCGTAAACCCTCTATGGGATCTTACGCGGCCCGCCTAAGGTCCCCAGATGCAGAAAATGTGCACAGCTGCATGTTCCAGCCGGTTTAACCGAATTAGAAGCCTGGTTTTCAATACTTGGAGCTTGTTTGATGGTTTTAAAGAGCCTAGGGACACTTGGAATGATCCCATAACAATCCTAGACTTGTTTGGCATGATCAAATTGATCTTAGAAACCTATATAAGGGCCATGATCTTGGGTCTTCATTGCTCATTCACTTGTTAACTCCACAACTCACTTCTTGGAGGTTCCTGGAGCTCAAGCATCTTTCCTAGTGATCATTAGTTGTGCTTAGGACTATTGTAAGTATGCTTAACCTCCTTTAATTCAGTTTTGCTTAGTTTATTAGCATTTATCTAAACCGTCGTAATTAAGGTTTAACTTCGTCATTAATCTTAATTGCTCCTGTCAAATTTTAATTTAAAAGTACCTATGAGTTGGTAATTATGTTGGCATTAAACCCTTAAAAGGTCACCCTCTGATTCCCACTCTAATTAGGTCAATTGTCGAGTCAAACTTGATTATAAAAAGTCAACATAAAGCTAAATTTCAAATAAATGCATAATTAGCAATGTAGAAGCTAAGCAACCTGTTTTGACATTAATATAACTTGGTAATTAATGTAAGAACATGTCTAAACATGTTCAACTCGACAATTTTCAGTTTAAGCTTGGTTCGGGACCGAAAGTCGCATAGTTTGACTTATGCTTTGACTTTCAGTTCTGACCCGTTTGAGCATGATTTAGGAATGCCTTAGAGCTTTATTAGGACCATGTTACCTATAAGTATAACCCTATGAGATTATACAACTTGGTTCATTAGTTATCCGATTCATATGCATGATTCCGCTAAATGCTTAAATGTTGACTATTATGCCCTTATCATCTTAAAATGTAATTTTTGATAAAGTGAAAGAATAGAAACCTTCACTACTGATTTTTAGACTTGTCCCTAAAATTTGACATCAGTTTGAGGTCTAGATTAGGAGTTATGCTCGTTAGCGTAATTAGAAAGCTTTTTAGTAATTAAAACGAATAATTAGCATATAGCCTATCTAAACCTAATTTTTGATACCAAACTTATTACCCACTGATGTAATATAATATTTTGGGATTTTTGGAGATTTTTATTTATTTTTAGGCTGATCATAACCTAGAGCTCTAAGCTTATTTCGGTAGTTGTCGGTTTTACCATTTTAAGCTATAAAATGAGTTTTACCAAACCTTTTGATACCAAACCTTTTTCTACTAATCTAATATGATAAATAAAGTATTTTGAGCCTTCTGGAATAATAAAATTATCAGCTTTCCTTTGAAAACCCGGAAATGGCTCCAAATCGCCTTTTTAAGCATTTAAAACGCATAGTATGTATTAAAACCATATTAGATATATAAGACTTGATACCTACTGATGTTTTAAGAAAATTTCTATACTTTATCTGTAAGTAAAAGTTTTGAAGTCAGATTTCCAGTTTTGACCTTTAAACCTTAGGTGAAATTACCAAAATGCCCTTTCGATGCATAGTATGGTTAGAAATGATAAATTTCACATATAGGTTATACCCTACTGATATAACTTAGTAAATTAAGTATTTTTACTGATTACATCAGACCAGAAACTCAGAATAATATTTTAACTCTTTTATAACCCTTTAAATGACCAAAATACCCTTTCAGGGCGTAATTTGAGTTTAAATCCATTTGGGGCATAATAGAAGATATCTTACTGATGTCACAACATATTTAAGGCATATTAACTTTGGAAACTTGTATATGACTCTTTTGGTTACTCGTTACGCACTTTTCGCGTTCGGATCGGCGTATGTAACTAGTTTGCATATATTAGCCAAAACGGGTCAAGCCATATCATTTTTGTCTCAAAATCCAGAATGTGTTTAAGTTACTCATATTAAACAAGCATACAAGCTTGTCGGGTCAAAACCACATTCTAAACCGGTCTTCGCTTTATCATGCGTTTGAACCGTGTATTCCTTTTGAAAACTAACCGGTCTAAGTCTAAGCTTAATTAAAGACACGTTAGGATTCTAATAGGTTATTAAAAACCTTCGTTCCAGATTAGGAGCCCAGTAAAAGCTACGCGCACTTGCTGTATTTGATTTATACTTTGCTCAGGTAAATACTCTTAACTTATTTTCCCTAAACGGGCTTGGGATACGGTACTATAAGAGTACCGCTTGGTCGGGTGTATGTAGTCATTTAAATCGTATTGTGATTGATGTATTTACATAACCTGTTTGATATGTATTATTTGGTGTATGGCCCTTGGGGGTTAAATGACCATGTCCCGGATATCCTTGGCATCATTCAAAGAAATGGCCACGACCTAAGCACGGGGTGTAGGCGTACACCTGGCAGATGCATTATGTAAAAACTGGTATCCCACTATAAGGAATCGGCCTTCTGGGCATTATACATGTGGCGTGTCAGTTAACTTAAGTCCGGCCTTACAACCGGCCCTAATGGACGACAAATGAGTAAAACTGTATACAAGATTATTTTGAATAATTGTCCCAAGTTATAAAAATATTTTTGCGAAGTGCATTCAAATCAATTTTCAAACTCTTTTCAAAATGAGTCAGTTAAGTTGTATTTACCAGTGCAAACTTACGTATTTTCCTGAAAGGCTAAGTGCAGGTACTAGACGAAATAGGCTGGCTACTCCAGGCATCATTACTCAAGTCTCGCAAGCTTTAGATGTCAAAGTCTGTTGAACAGTTTTCCTTTTTATTTGATCCGCATGTGGATCTGTTTCAACTGTTTTGTGATACTTAAACATTACAATTTATTCAGTTGAAATAAATCTATATCTTTTGCTTCCGCTGTGCATTTATATGTTGTGTTGTTTGACTATGATGATATCAATTACGTCACGATACTCCCCACCGGGCCCACCGGTGACACGTGGAAATTAGGGGTGTGACAGGTTCGTATCAGAGCCAACACTGAGTGAATTAAACACTATCCTTTTTGTGTTTAATCTCAGTTACACAATTGCACATTCTCGAGTCTAGACAAAGCACATAAGATTAATCCTAATTCGTTTTATTTCTCCTTTATTTGTTTCCTTTGTTATTTTTTCTGATTAGCCCTTGCATGGGCAAGTCATTTCAGTTAAAGTCCCATTTAGGGCAACCATTCCTATTATAATATCTTTTCTTTTATAAGATCTACCATTATGATAAAATGGCAAAATCTAAAAGGACAAGACCTAGCCATATGTCACCTTAAGACAGGGCCAAGATGGTAGTTCCTCAATTAGATTCAGATCCTTGTTAACATCTCAAATTAGGATTGCTCTGCGTTTAATATTAAAAAAAAAAAACTTAAAGGTAAAACCTAGCCTAAATGTCATTGCAGACGTGGCCAAGATGGTACAACCTATTCAAAAGATTCAAAACCTTGTTAACATCAGAAAGCATGTTAATATGCTTGACAAAGTGTGATTCGATAAACTCACATAAGTCATTATTAAAAAGGGTTATTCTAAATTCTCTTATTTATAAAATCATCCCTTAAGGATGAAGTACCCACGGGCTATAATTAACGTCCTCTGGGACTAAAGACAGTGGTAGCCTACAACTCCCTGTCAGGAAAAGGTAATGAACTTTGATTCAAACCTTAATACCTCGATTCTATAAAATCCTGGTTTCATAATTAAATCTGTCTACGTGACTAGGACTTTTGTGCTATTATATGTAATTTAGGGTTATGATAAAAATCCTGAATAATTAACTAAAATGTGTATTAAAAACCATGGTTAATAAATCGTTTAAAATGATAGAACTGTATAAGCTTCCGTATAAACTTCGTCCTTATCTGATTTTATGTAGCAATTAAAGCTACATGGCTGGGTCGGAGGGAGAACAGTCATCCCCTGGAAAACCACGATGATGATAGGGTTAATATAACCAGAGGAGAGCTCCGTACTATGATTGATATAGCTGTATCTAAAGCTGTAGAGGAGCAATTCAAGGAGTTTAGTGGAACTCATAGTAGAACCTCTTCGGTACCCCACTCTAAATCTGTTCCTAAAACCCATTCGGAAGCTCATAGCAAGCCACTCTCTAAGAAAGATGAACCCAAGAAAGAGAATGTTGAACATTCCTCAAACCAACACAGTATTCCATCCAAGAGGATAGTGTTCGATGATGGACCGCGTACCAAGTCCTGTACTTATAAGTACTTTGTTTCCTGCAAACCCCGGGACTTCACTGGGGAGAGGCACTGGCATGGTGGAAGTCTCTCATTCAAGCTGCTGGAAAGATCTGACTCTATAATATGTCATGGGAGCAGTTTGTAGTCCTCATTAAGGAGAATTATTGCCCTCAGCATGAGGTTGAAAGGATTGAATCAGATTTCTTATCGTTGGTGATGAAGAATTTAGATTGTCAAGCTTACCTCATAAGTTTCAACATATTTAAGGCATATTAACTTAGGAAATACCCTTTCAGGGCGTAATTTGAGTTTAAATTCATTTGGGGCATAATAGAAGATATCTTACTGATGTCACAACATATTTAAGGCATATTAACTTAGGAAACTTGTATATGACTCTTTTGGTTACTCGTTACGCACTTTTCGCGTTCGGATCGGCGTATGTAACTAGTTTGCATATATTAGCCGAAACGGGTCAAGCCATATCATTTTTGTCTCAAAATCCAGAATGTGTTTAAGTTACTCATATTAAACAAGCATACAAGCTTGTCGGGTCACAACCACATTGTGACAACTCGTATTTCGAACCTGTTTTGTGTAACATTACGTGATTGTGTGAACATTAGTGAATAACATGATATATGTGTTTTATGTGAAATCGTGATATATGTTATATGTTACATAACCCGAATACACGACCCATTTGCCTACACAACCCATTCGGTCCATGATTGATGGACTCGAGACCGTTAGGGCGGCCCGATGAGGGGACGGCCCACTCTCTTAAACCGTGTAAACACTCACTAGTGGGGGAGTTCTCTCATTTGTTACAATTAGCTCACAAACACACACAAACCCTAAAGAACTCTCTCTCCCTCTCGGCTACTTGGAACCCGGTGACACACCCACACCCTACAACCGAGGATCATTGTTGTTTCTCCTCTAATTCGGTTAGTAATTGATATGTTATTGTTGGTTTGAATATTGTTGAGGAATTGGTTGTTATATGAAAGTTCTTGTGAGTATTGTTGCATGATAAAATGTTTGATTATGATGTTAACTGTTAATGTTCATGAATCGGCCATGTTTGTATCTAATCGGATATGATGTTTGTTAACCGGCTGTGGGGTTATGATTGGGAACATGATTTAGGTTGCTTGATAGTTTATGAAATCGATTGTCACATGATCCGATCCACTGTTCTTGATGATGATAGTATGAACATGCATGAATCTTGATTAAAAACTGTTGTTTGATCCGTATGAATGCTATTGAAAAACTGTTAATTGATTCTAATTGAATTGCCAAAAGTGTGCATAATCAGTTACGGAAATTATGAGCTGTAAATCAGGAAATCAGTTACACATCCGGTTACGACAGGAGGTTGCGAGTCGGGATCTCCCATTGCGACTCGAAACCACACACGGTTGCGAGTCGAAACCAACACACACCGACACGAACAGCATGAACCGAAACCACGGTTGCGAGTCAGGATGCGACTCGAAACCGGACCATGACAAGCCGAGACCCCAGTTGCGAGTCCCGTTGCGACTCGTAACCGCCTTTGGTTGCGACTCGAGATCGCTGGTTGCGACTCGGAACCTTTCCTTGTTGCGACTCGAGACCAGGAAACCTTACACGCTGATATTGGGCCTGCACACTATCACAAGCCCAACTGATTGGGCTGAACACTTGGACCTTGCTTGGTTACGTGACTGTTTACGTCGATTGTCTATACGTGGGATATGATGTCGAATACCTGTGCAACTTGTTACAATACGTGTAGAACCGACGTGCAATATTTGAATACGAATCTGATTGGTATGATAACTTTGGTAGGACGTGGTTGATTGCTTTTTAACTTAATTGAACTGTGTGAATCATACCGAGCAACCCCAGGTGAGTTCATTGCATTTTCTCAAGCATGCGTCCCGGTGGTTTGGGACAACTGATAAACATTTGGAAGGGAAACTTGGGGTAAACAACTGAAACATAGAAACAATCATTTACCGGATTGCCTGTAAGGCAATGGGGTAATTAGTTGATAGCGCTATTAGGTTTGGCACCCTCACACCGGGCCGTAAGGACGGGCGTGAACTAATTACTGGGACAACTTGTAACGCGGATATAAGACCTCCTACAGTTTGTCAAGGTTGTTTGATACCTTGACTTTACCAATGCCTGTAGGGCATTGGAGTTAGGCATTCCCATCATTGACGCTGCATACGGTACAACAAACGAATTAACAACGATATCAGAAACAAACAACGAGTTGACTTAACTAATATCTGGTAACTTCACACGTAAGCAACACCTTGAACTCACCAGCGTAGTCTGACACACTTGTTGCATGCTTGTAGGTCGTTAACTTTGGAGCGTGGACCTGCTATCTGGAAGTGCTGGAGTTGTCATGAATCGAAGCTATGAGATTACTAGTATTGACACTTTGGTTTTGAGTTATTATGAAACGATTACAGAACAATTTATTTTATGCTTCCGCTACTCGACATTATTGAATTAATAATATGTTTTATTAAGTATTTTCTATTGGTTCAACGTGATTAGTGGCTCAGACTCTGATGTGTAACACGCCTCGCGGGGGTTCTCGCAGGTGGTATTTTGGGGGTGTTACAGTTTGGTATCAGAGCCACTGGTTATAGTGAACTAGGTTTTAAAACGTTTTGTAAAACCAGACTATAACCGAACAACCTCGACAATCGATCATGACACTCAGCACCAGATTGCAAGGTTCGCTTCTCTCTCACTTTATACATTACTTGTTTAGCAGTCACACACCCACAGCGTATATGAATTAAAACATTAAGCACCATAGTGACTTGATAGTGTGATACTACTCTTCGACTCATGTGAACCATAGAACTGTGATATCAGCTGTTGTGTTATTTGAACGGGGGAAACTTCGAGCGCAAGCTAAGAGGCTCTGAGATGAACATGCAAATCGCCTTATTATTATGGGTGCACACTTAATAATAACGCGGGGTGCATGCAAGTCCCAGTGAGGCTTATCGAGCGTAAGAAGGGTTCTGCCTTACTATGTGCAAACCTGGTAGTATATAGATATCTGTATGACACCTGACTCCTATCTCGTTTCGATTTCTAAATCGGTTTATTCCCCACTATAGAAACATGAGTGGACGAGGACACGGACGTGGCAACATCAACATGACACAGGCTGAGTTGACTGACCTAATCAATACCCGCGTGGCTGAGGCTCTAGCAGCCTATCAAGCTGGTACGGAATGTACCAAGTACTCCTTATTCTTATACCACATACACGTCATTTCATTCCTATAATGTGTTTCCTCCCGTTATTTAGGTCAACAAGCGCAACCCCAACCTAACCAGCCTGTGTGTACCTTCAAAATGTTTATGGATTGCAAGCCACAGACCTTCACCGGAACTGAAGGGGCTGTGGGACTTCTAAGATGGTTCGAGAAAGCCGAATCTGTGTTCGCTATCTGTAACTGTCCCGCTGGGGATAGGGTGAAATATGCTGCGGGTACCTTGGCTGATGGTGCCCTAACATGGTGGAACGCCCAAGTGCAATTATTGGGCATTGAGGCAGCGAATGCCACAACTTGGGAAGATTTTAAAGAACTGATCAGGGAGGAGTACTGTCCTCGGGATGAAATCGAGAAACTGGAAAACGAGTACTACAACTTGAAGATGGTTGGGTCTGAAGTTGAAGCGTATGTGAAGCGACAATACGAACTGGCCGACATGTGCCCAAACTTGTCCCGGCCTATGCCTAGGAGAATTGAGTTATTCATCAGAGGGTTACCTCCGCGTGTGAAGAGCTTGGTCACTGCAGCCCATCTCAATGATTTGACACAGATCGTTCGTCTGACTCACAAGATTGTGGATCAAGAGGTGGAGAGCGAATCGTTACCTCCGCGCATTTCAGCCACTGCTGCTGCAACACCCACTGCCACTGCGTCCGCTAGTGATAACAAGCGGAAGTGGAGTGATTATGACAAGGCATCCAGTGCTGGCCAAAATCAGAAAAGGCCAGACAACAGCAACCGCAACATCAGCCAGTCGTCTTCTGTCAATCAAGGCCAGGGAAGTGGCCACAGTCAGGGTTCGTATGCGGGGAAGAAACCACAGTGTAATAAGTGTGGTTACCATCATTTCGGGCCATGTAGTCGCACGTGTCGCAGATGTGGTAAAGTGGGCCATGAGGCCAAGGATTGTAGGGCTTCACAGCCCAAACACCAGCAGCAACAGAACCAGCAGAATCAGAGACAACAGGGACAACCACCCCAGCAGAACCAGGGTTTCAGGAAGGGGTGCTTTCAGTGTGGCGATGAAGGTCACTTTAAACGAGATTGCCCTCAGTTAAACCAGAATGCCATCGACAACAACAACCGCCCGAATAACAACAATGCTGGAAACAACAACAACAATGGTAACAACGGGGGTAATGGTGCTCGGGGCAGAGTGTTTCAGCTTGGAGCAGGGGATGCCAGGAATGATGGCAATGTTGTAACTGGTACGTTTCCTGTTAACGATCGTATTGCTTCTGTATTATTTGATTCGGGTGCCGATTGGAGTTACGTGTCCCTAGAGTTTAGTCAACGATTAGGGATAACCCCAACACCTTTAGAGGTTAAACAGGTAGTAGAACTAGCAGATGGTAAAACGATAGAAGCCTCGAATGTCCTTTTTGGATGCAAACTAGATCTCGTGGGTCAGGTGTTCGATATTGACCTCCTTCCCGTTACGCTCGGTAGTTTCGATATAGTGGTAGGCATGGATTGGTTGTCCAAGCACCAAGCCGAAATTTTGTGTAAAGAGAAGATCGTGCGTATTCCTCTCCCTGATGGAGAGTCACTGTTAGTTCAAGGACATCGTAGTGGGACGATGGTTGGGATTATCACGGCCATGCGTGCACAACAGTATCTACAAAAGGGGTATCCTGCACTATTAGCGTTAGTTACCAACGCTCAATCTGAAGAGAGTAAGATTGAGGACCTACCAGTGGTGCGAGAATTCGCTGATGTATTTCCAGAGGAGCTACCAGGGCTACCTCCTCACCGTCAAGTAGAATTTCAGATTGATCTTGCACCAGGAGCAGCTCCAATTGCTCGAACTCCTTACCGGTTAGCACCAGGAGAGTTACAGGAACTGTCTAATCAACTGCAGGAGTTGTTGGACAGGGGCTTTATTCGACCCAGTTCTTCGCCTTGGGGAGCCCCAGTTTTGTTCGTAAAGAAGAAAGACGGGTCATTCCGTATGTGTATCGACTATCGAGAACTCAACAAGGTGACCATCAAGAACCGCTATCCGTTACCACGTATCGACGACTTGTTCGACCAGTTGCAAGGGTCGAGTTTCTATTCAAAGATCGACTTAAGGTCGGGTTATCACCAGGTAAGGGTTAGGGAAGAGGATGTTCCCAAGACAGCCTTTCGAACGCGTTACGGACACTATGAGTTTTTGGTCATGCCGTTTGGGTTGACCAATGCACCAGCAGTTTTCATGGATCTCATGAACCGCGTATGCAAGCCATATCTCGACGAGTTTGTTATAGTGTTTATCGACGACATCTTAGTCTACTCCAAGAACAAGAAAGATCACGAGCGTCACCTACGTCTCATCTTGGAACTTTTGAGAAGGGAGCAGCTGTATGCGAAGTTTTCTAAGTGCGACTTTTGGATTCGGGAAGTGCATTTCCTTGGGCACGTTGTTAACGAGAAAGGGATACATGTGGACCCTGCGAAGGTGGATGCAGTTAAGAATTGGGCGGCACCAAAGACTCCGTCTGAGGTGCGTCAATTTCTTGGTCTCGCTGGATACTATCGAAGGTTTATTAAAGACTTCTCGAAAATCGCGCAACCTCTCACCTCACTGACACAGAAGCACACGGCGTACTCGTGGGGAACGAAGCAGGAAGAGGCCTTCCAGTTGTTAAAACAGAAACTTTGCAGTGCACCGATCTTGTCTTTACCAGAGGGCACCGAAGATTTTGTGGTATATTGTGATGCTTCGATTCAGGGTCTCGGTTGTGTGTTGATGCAGCGCGAGAAGGTAATCGCTTATGCTTCTCGACAACTGAAGGTGCACGAGAAGAACTACACGACACACGACTTGGAGCTAGGAGCGGTGGTGTTTGCGTTGAAGATTTGGAGGCACTATCTGTACGGTACCAAATGCACCATCTACACCGACCATAGAAGTCTCCAGCACATCTTCGACCAGAAAGAGTTGAATATGCGACAACGACGATGGGTGGAATTATTGAACGATTATGAATGTGCCATCAAGTATCATCCGGGCAAGGCGAACGTTGTAGCTGACGCCCTCAGCAGAAAGGATAGTGCACCCAGGCGTGTACGAGCATTACAACTAACGATTCAGTCCAATCTCCCTTCCCAGATACGAGACGCTCAGTTGGAAGCGTTGAAACCAGAGAATGTTCGAGCTGAAGCTTTACGTGGCTCGAGACAACGGCTAGAACAAAAGGGAGACGGCGCTTACTACGTAACTGGACGCATTTGGGTCCCACTCTTTGGCAACTTACGGGAACTTGTGATGGAAGAGGCACACAAATCACGTTACTCTGTACATCCTGGATCGGATAAGATGTACCACGACCTGAAAACTACCTACTGGTGGCCCAGCATGAAGGCTCATATAGCAACCTACGTCAGCAAATGTTTGACTTGTGCCAAAGTCAAAGCAGAACATCAAAAGCCCTCAGGTCTACTGCAGCAACCAGAAATACCCACATGGAAGTGGGAGCAGATCGCTATGGATTTCGTGACAGGACTACCAAGAACTCAGGCTGGGAACGACACTATTTGGGTGATTGTTGATCGCCTCACGAAATCAGCACACTTCCTAGCAATCAAGGAAACAGACAAGTTTTCTCAGCTGGCAGCAGTGTATCTTAAGGAAGTGGTCTCTAGACATGGGGTGCCAACTTCTATCATCTCAGACCGTGATCCGCGTTTCACTTCAGAGTTATGGCAGTCTATGCATAAATCGTTTGGTTCCCAACTCGACATGAGTACCGCTTATCACCCGCAGACGGATGGTCAAAGCGAGCGCACCATCCAAACACTTGAAGATATGCTTCGAGCATGCGTACTCGACTTTGGAAAAGGATGGGAGAAACACCTACCGTTGATAGAATTCTCCTACAACAACAGCTACCATTCAAGTATTAAGGCAGCTCCGTTCGAGGCACTGTACGGACGGAAATGTCGTTCACCACTCTGTTGGCATGAGGTGGGAGATAGTCAGATCACAGGACCTGAGTTTGTCCTTGAAGCATCAGAAAGCATCGTGCAGATCAGAAATCGTATGGCCGCAGCCCGCGATCGTCAGAAAAGCTACGCTGACAAGCGTAGTAAGCCGTTGGAATTCGAAGTTAATGACCGCGTTATGCTAAAGGTTTCACCCTGGAAGGGTGTGGTGCGTTTTGGGAAACGCGGCAAACTAAACCCTCGTTATGTAGGACCCTTCAAAATTCTAGAACGAATTGGAAAGGTGGCTTACAGGTTGGAATTACCTGCTGAGTTGGGTAATGTCCATGATGTATTTCACGTATCACAGCTAAAGAAGTGTTTGGTTGACGAAACACTAGTAGTACCATTCCAAGAGCTAAAGATAGACGACAAATTGCAGTTTGTCGAGGAACAAATTGAAATTATGGATCAGGAAGTCAAAGTTCGTAAGCACAGCCGCATACCGATTGTCAGAGTTCGTTGGAACTCGAGACGGGGTCCAGAGTTCACGTGGGAACGCGAGGACCAGATGAAACTTAAGTATCCACATTTGTTCCCCACAGATCAGGCAGAACCTAGTGAACCTAGTGTTGAGGCAACTAGCGAATTTCGGGATGAAATTCCCATTCAAGTTGGGGAGGATGTGACACCCCAGGAAAACCAGCAAACGATGTAACCTACCTAGCTTTAACTGGTATAGCTTACGTTAGTGAGTGCGTACCAAATTTCGGGACGAAATTTCCTTTTAGTTGGGGATACTGTGACAACTCGTATTTCGAACCTGTTTTGTGTAACATTACGTGATTGTGTGAACATTAGTGAATAACATGATATATGTGTTTTATGTGAAATCGTGATATATGTTATATGTTACATAACCCGAATACACGACCCATTTGCCTACACAACCCATTCGGTCCATGATTGATGGACTCGAGACCGTTAGGGCGGCCCGATGAGGGGACGGCCCACTCTCTTAAACCGTGTAAACACTCACTAGTGGGGGAGTTCTCTCATTTGTTACAATTAGCTCACAAACACACACAAACCCTAAAGAACTCTCTCTCCCTCTCGGCTACTTGGAACCCGGCGACACACCCACACCCTACAACCGAGGATCATTGTTGTTTCTCCTCTAATTCGGTTAGTAATTGATATGTTATTGTTGGTTTGAATATTGTTGAGGAATTGGTTGTTATATGAAAGTTCTTGTGAGTATTGTTGCATGATAAAATGTTTGATTATGATGTTAACTGTTAATGTTCATGAATCGGCCATGTTTGTATCTAATCGGATATGATGTTTGTTAACCGGCTGTGGGGTTATGATTGGGAACATGATTTAGGTTGCTTGATAGTTTATGAAATCGATTGTCACATGATCCGATCCACTGTTCTTGATGATGATAGTATGAACATGCATGAATCTTGATTAAAAACTGTTGTTTGATCCGTATGAATGCTATTGAAAAACTGTTAATTGATTCTAATTGAATTGCCAAAAGTGTGCATAATCAGTTACGGAAATTATGAGCTGTAAATCAGGAAACCAGTTACACATCCGGTTACGACAGGAGGTTGCGAGTCGGGATCTCCCATTGCGACTCGAAACCACACACGGTTGCGAGTCGAAACCAACACACACCGACACGAACAGCATGAACCGAAACCACGGTTGCGAGTCAGGATGCGACTCGAAACCGGACCATGACAAGCCGAGACCCCAGTTGCGAGTCCCGTTGCGACTCGTAACCGCCTTTGGTTGCGACTCGAGATCGCTGGTTGCGACTCGGAACCTTTCCTTGTTGCGACTCGAGACCAGGAAACCTTACACGCTGATATTGGGCCTGCACACTATCACAAGCCCAACTGATTGGGCTGAACACTTGGACCTTGCTTGGTTACGTGACTGTTTACGTCGATTGTCTATACGTGGGATATGATGTCGAATACCTGTGCAACTTGTTACAATACGTGTAGAACCGACGTGCAATATTTGAATACGAATCTGATTGGTATGATAACTTTGGTAGGACGTGGTTGATTGCTTTTTAACTTAATTGAACTGTGTGAATCATACCGAGCAACCCCAGGTGAGTTCATTGCATTTTCTCAAGCATGCGTCCCGGTGGTTTGGGACAACTGATAAACATTTGGAAGGGAAACTTGGGGTAAACAACTGAAACATAGAAACAATCATTTACCGGATTGCCTGTAAGGCAATGGGGTAATTAGTTGATAGCGCTATTAGGTTTGGCACCCTCACACCGGGCCGTAAGGACGGGCGTGAACTAATTACTGGGACAACTTGTAACGCGGATATAAGACCTCCTACAGTTTGTCAAGGTTGTTTGATACCTTGACTTTACCAATGCCTGTAGGGCATTGGAGTTAGGCATTCCCATCATTGACGCTGCATACGGTACAACAAACGAATTAACAACGATATCAGAAACAAACAACGAGTTGACTTAACTAATATCTGGTAACTTCACACGTAAGCAACACCTTGAACTCACCAGCGTAGTCTGACACACTTGTTGCATGCTTGTAGGTCGTTAACTTTGGAGCGTGGACCTGCTATCTGGAAGTGCTGGAGTTGTCATGAATCGAAGCTATGAGATTACTAGTATTGACACTTTGGTTTTGAGTTATTATGAAACGATTACAGAACAATTTATTTTATGCTTCCGCTACTCGACATTATTGAATTAATAATATGTTTTATTAAGTATTTTCTATTGGTTCAATGTGATTAGTGGCTCAGACTCTGATGTGTAACACGCCTCGCGGGGGTTCTCGCAGGTGGTATTTTGGGGGTGTTACACACATTCTAAACCGGTCTTCGCTTTATCATGCGTTTGAACCGTGTATTCCTTTTGAAAACTAACCGGTGTAAGTCTAAGCTTAATTAAAGACACGTTAGGATTCTAATAGGTTATTAAAAACCTTCGTTCCAGATTAGGAGCCCAGTAAAAGCTACGTGCACTTGCTGTATTTGATTTATACTTTGTTCAGGTAAATACTCTTAACTTATTTTCCCTATACGGGCTTGGGATACGGTACTATAAGAGTACCGCTTGGTCGGGTGTATGTAGTCATTTAAATCGTATTGTGATTAATGTATTTACATAACCTGTTTGATATGTATTATTTGGTGTATCGCCCTTGGGGGTTAAATAACCATGTCCCGGATATCCTTGGCATCATTCAATGAAATGGCCACGACCTAAGCACAGGGTGTAGGCGTACACCTGATAGATGCATTATGTAAAACTGGTATCCCACTATAAGGAATCGGCCTTGTGGGCATTATACCTGTGGCGTGTCAGTTAACTTAAGTCCGGCCTTACAACCGGCCCTAATGGACGACAAATGAGTAAAACTGTATACAAGATTATTTTGAATAATTGTCCCAAGTTATAAAAATATTTTTGCCGAAGTGCATTCAAATCAATTTTCAAACTCTTTTCAAAATGAGTCAGTTAAGTTGTATTTACCAGTGTAAACTGACGTATTTTCCAAAAAGGCTAAGTGCAGGTACAAGACGAAATAGGCTGGCTCCAGGCATCATTACTCAAGTCTCGCAAGCTTTAGATGTCAAAGTCTGTTGAACAGTTTTCCTTTTTATTTGATCCGCCTTTGGATCTGTTTCAACTGTTTTGTGATACTTAAACATTACAATTTATTCAGTTCAAATAAATCTATATCTTTTGCTTCCGCTGTGCATTTATATGTTGTGTTGTTTGACTATGATGATATCAATTACGTCACGATACTCCCCACCGGGCCCACCGGTGACACATGGAAATTAGGGGTGTGACAGGTTGGTATCAGAGCCAACACTGAGTGAATTAAACACTAGCCTTTTTGTGTTTAATCTCAGTTACACAATTGCACATTCTCAAGTCTAGACAAAGAACATAAGATTAATCCTAATTCGTTTTATTTCTCCTTTATTTGTTTCCTTTGTTATTTTTCTGATTAGCCCTTGCATGGGCAAGTCATTTCAGTTAGAAGTCCCATTTAGGGCAACCATTCCTATTATAATATCTTTTCTTTTATAAGATCTACCATTATGATAAAATGGCAAAATCTAAAAGGACAAGACCTAGCCATATGTCACCTTAAGACAGGGCCAAGATGGTAGCTCCTCAATTAGATTCAGATCCTTGTTAACATCTCAAATTAGGATTGCTCTGTGTTTAATATTGAAAAAAACTTAAAGGTAAAACCTAGCCTAAATGTCATTGCAGACATGGCCAAGATGGTACAACCTATTCAAAAGATTCAAAACCTTGTTAACATCAGAAAGCATGTTAATATGCTTGACAAAGTGTGATTCGATAAATTCACATAAGTCATTATTAAAAAGGGTTATTCTAAATTCCCTTATTTATATAATCATCCCTTAAGGATGAAGTACCCACGGGCTATTATTAACGTCCTCTGGGACTAAAGACAGTGGTAGCCTACAACTCCCTGTCAGTAAAAGGTAATGAACTTTGATTCAAACCTTAATACCTCGATTCTATAAAATCCTGGTTTAATAATTAAATCTGTCTACGTGACTAGACCTTTTGTGCTATTATATATAATTTAGGGTTATGATAAAAATCCTGAATAATTAACTAAAATGTGTATTAAAAACCATGGTTAATAAATCGTTTAAAATGATAGAACTGTATAAGCTTCCGTATAAACTTCGTCCTTATCTGATTTTATGTAGCAATTAAAGCTATATGGCTGGGTCGGAGGAAGTGAACAGTCATCCCCTGGAAAACCACGATGATGATAGGGTTAATATAACCAGAGGAGAGCTCCGTACTATGATTGATACAGCTGTATCTAAAGCTGTAGAGGAGCAATTCAAGGAGTTTAGTGAATCTCATAGTAGAACCTCTTCGGTACCCCACTCTAAATATGTTCCTAAAACCCATTCGGAAGCTCATAGCAAGCCACTCTCTAAGAAAGATGAACCCAAGAAAGAGAATGTTGAACATTCCTCAAACCAACACAGTATTCCATCCAAGAGGATAGTGCTCGATGATGGACCGCGTACCAAGTCCTGTACTTATAAGTACTTTGTTTCCTGCAAACCCCAGGACTTCACTGGGGAGAAAGGAGCAATAGATTGTATGACTTGGTTAGATGAAATGGACACTGTTGTTGATATCAGTGGTTGTGCTGAAAGGGATATAGTGAAGTATGTATCCCAATCGTTCAAGGGAGAGGCACTGGCATGGTGGAAGTCTCTCATTCAAGCTGTTGGAAAGATCTGACTCTATAATATGTCATGGGAGCAGTTTGTAGTCCTCATTAAGGAGAATTATTGCCCTCAGCATGAGGTTGAAAGGATTGAATCAGATTTCTTATCGTTGGTGATGAAGAATTTAGATTGTCAAGCTTACCTCATAAGTTTCAATACCATGTCTAGACTGGTTCCTTACCTTGTGACACCAGAACCCAAGAGGATTGCTTGCTTCATTGGGGGTTTAGCCCCAAAGATTAAAGCCAGTGTTAAGGCTTTAAGACCTGCTACTTTTAGATCAGCAGCTGATCTATCTCTATCCCTCACCTTAGATGCGGTCAGGCTGAGATCGCTCAAGAACTCTGAAGAGAGTAAGAGGAAGCGTGAGGAGGATAAC